>NC_141699.1:78501425-78955752 GCF_964263255.1 Lissotriton vulgaris
AATCGCTCATTCCCTCCATTGACCTTTCCTTCCTCCCGCAATCGCTCATTCCCTCCATTGACCTTTCCTTCCTCCCTCAATAGCTAATTCCCTCCATTGACCTTTCCTTCCTCCCTCAATCGCTCATTCCCTCCATTGACCTTTCCGTCCTCCCTCAATCGCTCATTCCCTCCATTGACCTTTCCTTCCTCCCTCAACAGCTGATTCCCTCTATTGATCTTTCCTTCCTCCCTCAATCGCTCATTTCCTCCATTGACCTTTCCTTCCTCCCTCAATAGCTGATTCCCTCCATTGACCTTTCCTTCCTCCCTCAATCGCTCATTCCCTCCATTGACCTTTCCTTCCTCCCGCAATCGCTCATTCCCTCCATTGACCTTTCCTTCCTCCCTCAATAGCTAATTCCCTCCATTGACCTTTCCTTCCTCCCTCAATCGCTCATTCCCTCCATTGACCTTTCCGTCCTCCCTCAATCGCTCATTCCCTCCATTGACCTTTCCTTCCTCCCTCAATCGCTCATTCCCTCCATTGACCTTTCCGTCCTCCCTCAATCACTCATTCCCTCCATTGATCTTTCCTTCCTTCCTCAATCGCTCATTTCCTCCATTGACCTTTCCTTCCTCCCTCAACAGCTGATTCCCTCTATTGACTGCGCCTTCCTCCTTCACTGGCTTATTCCCTCAGTTGGCCTCTCCTTCCCCCCTCACTTGCTCATTCCCTCTATTGACCTCTTCTTCCTCCATTACTAACTCATTCACTCTGTTGACTTTTCCTTCTTCCCTCACCAGTTCATTCCCTCAGTTACCTTACGTTCTTTCTTCACTAGCTCATTCCCTTCATTGACCGTTCTTATGTTCCTCATTCCTTCAGTTGACTTTTCCTTCCTCTCTCACTAAGTCATTTCCTCCATTGACCATTCCTTACTCTCTCACAAGAGCGGTCACTTTGTTGACCGTTTCTTTCTCCCTCACTAGCTCATTCACTCAGTTGACCTTCACCCCTTCACTATTTTGTTCCCTCCATTGGCCTTTCCTTCCTCCCTCACTAGCTTGTTCTCTCTGCTGACTTTTCTTTCCTTCCTCACTAGTTTAGCCCCTCTATCAGTCATTCACTTCCTTCCCCACTAGCTAATTCCCTCGGTTGGGCTTTCCATAGCCCATCCTTCCATTAACCATTCCCTTCTCCCTCACTATCTCATTCACTCCATTGACGTGTCCTTCTTCTCTCTTTAATTTATTCCCTCTATCAATGTTCCCCTTGCCCCATCACTAGCTCATTCCCTCCGTTGGCCTTTTCTTCCCCTCTCATCAGCTAATTCACTCCGTTGCGTTTTCCTTCAGTGGCCATTCCTCCTTCCTTCCATGTTTTATCCCCTCCTCCACCACCTCATTCATTTCCTCTATGGGCCCTTTGACCCCTCCTCTCTCTACCGCGCTCCCCTCACCAACCGCTCGCTTCCTCCGTCACTTCCCTCCCGCCCTCCCTCATACACTCTCCGGTGCTTGGCATGCTGCCTCTGCTCCCCTCTACCAGCCCGTTCCGGCACTTATCGACGCACAGAGCCAGCCTCGGCCGGGCACGTCCCCGGGGCGCATTCCAGAGCTGGGATTCCAATCCCGGCCGCGCAGATCAACGGGGTCGTCTGAGACGAAGCGCCTCGTCAAGGCCAGAGAGTGACTCAGCGCTTGGCACAGCCGGGAGAGGTGCCCTTCCATTCCATGTGGCAGTCTGTGTTTAGCAGCAGCAGTGGGCCAAGCGGGGGGAGGAACTCACAATAGAAAGAGAAAAAATACACATTCCAATCATTGAAACATGTCTGACTGGGGCCTGTCAGGTCACACCTTTCAGCATCTTCAGGGACGTTGAAATACTGAGCGACAACATTCCTTGCTTTCAAAATAAGACAGAGAGAACATTTTCGAAAGGAGCGCCTGCGCATTAAAGGCAGAGCCCTTCCCCCACTGTCACTGAACCCCCAGACCTGCAATCACCCCCCCACTCACCGAATCCTTGGACGATTAATTCCCTCATTCCCTCTTCGTTGTGGCGCCACATATATTTCAACCGTCTGGGCTCACGGTAAGAAAAACACACAGCATCGTTCTATTTACTTTCTTTTACATGCTCCCCTTTCATCTCAGCAGGTGTTTAGCTGTGTTGAAATGCTGTACACTGCATATAGTAATTGTGATTAAAAAAACAACCTTTGAATGTTCATTGTTGCCTATTTATCGTGGAGCAAAAATGCCATCAATCGCCCGTAAAGTTCTCACCATGTTCCTAATAGTGAACATTTAGGATAATAGTGAGAACATATTATTATCAGTTTGTCCCCCCTCTCAAATTTAATTTAGCGTGGATATTAGGGTGTATTATTATTTGCACATGATTTCCACATTCCCCATGCAATGACAAGTGAACCCCACACACTCTGGCCACATCATCTACTCTCTGAAGACCGAGGAACGGAAAGACACCAAGAGGGCTTCACCTGAAATGTTTGTTTTGCCCGCCCCTTTCTCTCCGGATTGGCTGGTGAACTCCCACAGCTCTCCCGAGGCGGCCTACTTGACTATAGCCGACGCGCAGACACGCCGAAGGCGCGCCAAAGGAAAACCCGTCTGCACCCGTCCGTGGCCATCCGGGCCTGGGGCCAGAACATCTGCCCGTTTCAACCTCCATCGAGTGCAGTACTCCACCAGTGAACTCAAGAATCCAGCTCCTCTTTCTCGGAGCAGATGTGCAAAGTCCATGCAGGGAAGTGACCCCCTTTTGAAATGTAAACACTGCAACTTCTCTCTAGAGTTCAACTTTAACACCTTGACGCGGTGTGAATTTCGCTGCGGTGCTGGTGAATTAATGAGTGGGTGAAGTTTGGATGCCCCCGTGGCTATCCTCCGCACACGCCCACTGTGATGGCCGTCCTATGCATGGAAGGGGTTAAAGGCCACCAGAGGTGCACTGAGACTCCCCATAGTTACTTTAAGGGTCTCCCCATCAACTGTCGCTCGTTACCTAAACACAAGCAAGAATTCTTTGATATGTTGAGGGACTGGCTTCCCAATGCTTCATTACTTATGGAAACATGGCCCTCAGATGCCTTGGTGCCTGGCATCCAAGATGCACTGCTAACCGGCTATGGACTAGTCAGACACGATTGCCCCTCCTAGCAAGGAGGAGGCATTGTAATCAGTTTCAAACTCACTCTCAAGTGCACCTTCAATGTGGTGGGTATACCGGACTGTAAGGCAGCTCAGTTCTCCTGACTCTTTCAGGCAACAATCCCTTCACTGGACTTCTCATTAATCACCCTCCGTGACAGGCAGCCAAATTCATCTCAACCATAGCGAATACCATTACTCCATTATCTCTACGCAAAAACAAGGTGCTAGTGCTTGGTAATCCTAATCCTCATTTCTAAGCCACAGATTGCCCAGGAGTGACCTTCTTAATGTGAGATCTCAAAACGCTTCACCGGCTCCAAAAAAATATCCAAACCAACGCACGCCAAAGGGCATACGTTAGACACCATTTTCTCCAACGTTCCATCTCTTTCAGTGGACCCCCCATCAGTCTGCTCTGGTCAGATCATCACATGATCCCCTTCTTTTTACCTTCAACTATACCAGCACCCTGTGATCACATTGGCAAGCCCCTCCTCTCCAGAAAATGGGCCAAGGTAACTCTGAGAGCTGTTCTACTGCGCTGGCTGCTTCCAATCCCAAAATGAATGAAGACACTGACTTAGACCTTGCGGCCCACACTCTTGACTCTTGGCTAAACGCGACTCGTGATGGTATAGCTTCCTTGTCCTCCAGACGCGATTCCAGAATGCTCCATTCTGCACTGTGGTTTAATGAACATTAGCGGCAGCTTAGAAACATTGCTAACACCTCAAACGAGAGTGGCAGAAAGATTACAGCCTGATTAGCCACTCTCGTCACCAACTAGCATTGAAACAGTACCACAAGCTCGTTAGAAGTTCGGGCAGAGTTCTTTACCCAGAAAATTGACTCAACGGCCAGACCCACCAAAGAACTCTTATCCCTACTTAAATCCTTATCCTCTCTTGAATGAGGGTCTACTATAGCGACCCCGTCCATTGAGAACTGCAATATAATAGCTTCTTCTGTCGCCTCTAAAGTTGCCAAGATTTATGATATTTTTCCTATTGCCGTCCAGCAGGAAGGCTTTCCATCAGTCATGGACAACGCCGGTGGAATAGTCAGTCTTGACATCCCTTCTCTTGAAGAACTCAATTCTCTCTTCCTGATAATCAAGTCAGGTTCTCCTCTTGATCCTGCCCGCCTAAAATTCTTATCCTGGGCTCAGCAGTCATCCTCCCACATCTAAAGAAACTGATTTCTATGTCCATTAGGGCAGGCACAGTTCCCAAAAAATGGAAACATGCTATGGTGCTCCCTATTCGTAAAAAGCTCTTGCTGGATCCTTCTGTCTTGGAGAATCTTAGACCTACATCTCTTCTGCCTTTTTGCGCAAAAATTCTAGAAAATCATATAAATAACGTGTGAACCATTTTCATCTAATCTAAAGATGTGCTTTACTTCTTTCAATCTGGCTTTAGGGCAAACCACTCTACTGAGTCGGCCTTACTCTTCTCTGTTGAAACTCTTAGATTTAATGCTGACAAAGGTCAGACCTCTGCACTGATACTGCTGGACCTGAGTGCAGCTTTTGACAGCGTCTTCCATGGCCTTCTAATTCAGAGACTATGAGAGTGCGGGGTAGGTGGAAAGGTGCTTAAATGGTTTCAATCCTTTCTCCACGATTGGACCTTCCAGGATATTCAAAAACCCTACGATTCTAAGATTTATACTTTGCCTCAGGGAGTCCCACAGGGTTCTATTCTGAGCCCTACTCTGTTTAATAAACACCTTCGCCAATTAGTAGAAATTATTCACAGACATATGGGTAATTGATGTTGTGTGCTGACGACACCCCACTAATTGTCACACTCTCAGAATCTGAATGTACCTCAGCGAATCAAATCAAATACTGCTTGGCAGAGGTCGCTACTTGGATGACTGACAGCTGTCTGAAATTGAACGCTAATAAAACTGAACTCCTGAGAGTAGGCAGCGCTCCTAAGATCTAGACCTCAGACTGGTGTCCTGACCCTCTTGGCAAGCACCTGGAGCCCAAACCTAAAGTCAAAAATCTAGGAGTATGGTTCAGCTTCAAACTTACCTTTGACGATCAGACCAGGAGCACTGCGGGCAAATGTTTTGGTACCATGAAGGCCTTAGAAAAATCTTGGATCTAATCCCAAATAAAACAGGAAAAACTATTGCCCATGCCCGTATAACCTCTCAAGTGGACTATTGTAATGCTCTGTGTCTGTGGGCTAGTATAGGCAGCCTGGACATTGCTTCAGACAGTACAAAACGTAGCAGCTCGGCTAATACTCAATCTTCCTAGAAGATCTTCCACCTTGGCAGCCCTTCATCAATTTCACTGGCTCCCAGTGGTTAAAAGAGTTGAGTTCAAAGCCATGTGCTTCTGTGGTCGCATTCTTCACTAGCAGAGGCCTAAATATATTCACTCTTTCATTCAACGTTATGTCCTCGGGCCCGCTCTCAGATCTTCTACAGCAAAACTAGACAGGGTGCATAGGGCATTTAAAGCCAAACTGAGGGCTCGCTCCTTCTTTCAGGCTTCCAAAATCGGGAACTTTCTCCCCCACGATTTGAGAGTGGAACCTTCTGAGAAACTTTTCAGATGCAAATTCAAAACCTGGCTTTTCCACTCTTCCTAAATGACTTTCATCTATGTCTTCTCTATCTGGCTCATCAATAATTTTCTCTCTCTATTGGTTCCTGGTCTCAGTGCGGGGACACACCATCTGGTGTAACCAGGCACTTTATAAGCCATATATTGTTATTTCTTATTATTCATTAACCTCTCCCTCGAGGCACAAGCCTATTCATTATCTGGATGCGAGCAATAGGACGTGCATTTGAAGCGCTCAGACCTAAACGGCCACTGAGTGGAAATTACCAAGATATACAAGTCCTAAGGCTCATGCAAACACTTTCAAATCGTGAGCACTTAAACCACTATGAACTGCAAAGACTGGAATGACCTTGGGTGAACTGGTGCTGGTGGGCCCCCAGCATGGAACCCCCACCCTGTGTCTCTTTTGTGAAGGTGTGGTGGGTAATAGGGCACAAACAGGCCCACCACATATTGCAGTGTCCAGCTAAGACCCACCTAACATATTTCACATATTTATACCTAACTGCCATGCAGCATCTTGTCATGCATCACCTCTTCAACCAGTCCTGACTTTTGGTCAACTCACTTTGCATACTGGGATGTTTCACCCCATCGTTTACAAAACTACAATTTCCAGAATGCAATGTGCTGTTCTCTAAAGAACAGCACATATTCTTATGAATATGGTGCAGCCCTGTGTTTCTAAAGTGCCGGAGTATGTCGTTAGCCTTCTGGGCTTAACAACAGGCTCTGCTACTTTCATTACTTTCATTGTAAATATGCCCCCAAGTGCCTCCTTCGTTTGATGAATGTCTTATTTGGTGACAGACTCTGGCCCTGATCGCCTCCACACTTTAATGACTGGCTTCTGGAAGTTAAAGGCTGAAGTCTGGCCCTCGGCAGAAAGGAATAACCTGTTCGCTCAAAATGTAGTTTGTGTTCCAGAGCTTTTCAAAAATAAGCATTTACAATACTGAGGGCGCTGACAATTGCAGTACAGGGCTTTACCTGCTGTTACTCTCTAGGAGTGGGTGATAAATTCTGCTTGGCCGGCGGAGTTGGCAAGGTTTTGGCCATGCGTAACATGGAGTTCCGGCCAAATTCTGCCAACAGCCGTGTGCCTGAGTTTTTTCTTAAGCACGTCTCGCCAACAGAAACTTGGCAAGCATGAGTGAGATTTGGCGTCCCCTATTGTGATTTTTGATCACTAGGAAGGCACCCGGCGACATTTCCCCAGCGTAGCCAGTTGCTGCTGATCGCAGCCATTCATGGTCAGAAAGCTTCTGCTCGTGTAGAAAATCTACTTAAGCGGCAGCAAAATTAACTCAAGAAGCAGCGCCCTCTGAAGTGGTGTTGTTTGCGCTGATTTTTCAGCGCAGAATGAGTTCCTGGCGCTAAAGATCAGCGTGAGCAACGCAATGTGCCTAATTCCGTCCATGTGTGGAACTCTGCGAAATATCTCCGATTTTTCATGTAACTCTGCGGAATTCCACTGAGTGAAACTCCGGGAGTTCCGCCCACCCTTATTATTTTTCTTCTTCCCCATCATGGGTAGGAGCAGAGTTTCATAGTAGTGAGGGCTACAAACGGCTGCAGCATGTGAGCAAAACAACATTGCACGCAGCTCCTCGTCTCACCCATCACAGGCAAGAAATAGGACCCTATGGGTCATATTATAAGAACGGCGATATCATTATCGCCGCTTTAGCGGCAGGAAACTGCCGCTAAAGCAGCGATAAGGGGCTTGATAATATGCCCTAGAGAAGTCCAATAGAAGCCCAGGTTTGTGGTCCTTCACACCAGAACCTGGGCTTCTATTGGTATTCTCTATGACATATTATCAAGCCCTCATTGCCGCTTTAGCTGCAGTTTCCTGCCGCTAAAGCAGCGATAATGTTATTGCAGTTCTTGATAATATGGCCCCATGCCTCTGTCGCATATATGTCCCTACCACAAAACCCAGTGAGAGCCACTGTTCTTCTGCGCCTCCTGATTGGCTAAGTCGAACAGCGGGCTATTAGCGATTGTCGCCCAACTTTTCACATAGCTATACCCTCGAAGACAGTAATCCTATGAATTGCAATAATCTGTATTTTAAGACGATATAATTGATCAATAATATGCCTCACACCACAAAATGCTCATTTTTGGTGCTTACATCATCTTATATTGTTACCAAACTCAACAGCACTCACTTTACCAAACGGAAGTTTAGTGAGCAGACCTTCTGGATATTCAAACACAGAAAATTATACAGTTGTTTTTGTATAGACCTGTATACTGCAGCTCTGATGTAAATAACAGTGTGTTACTACTATCTCTGCACAGCAGGTGCTGAAACCACCCGGTCTACCTTTGTAGCCAGCTAGGAATGCTTCACCATCTCTGGCTCCTGCGGAGAGTCCGACCAGATGAAAAGCGAGGTTTGCTGCACCTTTAGGACGAGGCTTGTGAAGCTATGAATTCAATGTGTTTTAATTATCTATATTGCATTGTGCCTAAAATCCCTTTATAAAAGCCTTTCTTTCATTTTCATGTAACAGGCGAGCTGCAATGACTCTCACCGCCTGTAATAACGAAATGACATAGCTGTTCAACTGTAATAGGTTATTACAGCTGAGCTGTGATGTCATAATGGCTGCAGCCAGAAGCAGCATCCAAGGTGAAAGGCAGGTCACCCAGCATTACAGCAGTTGGTTAAATAACAAAAAACGAGAATTGGATTTTCCTTCTTCTGTTTTTTTTCCTTTTTTTGTGAACAGTGGTCATCAGAAAGGAGATATGTATGGCAATGTGTTTATTTATTGCAAGTGATAAGTCACTATAGGAAACATAGGAGCTCTACATGTTGCTACACATTCTAGGACCCAGCATTTTTTTCCTCAATATTAAACTCTGTCTATTATCTTTAATGCAAAACATTAGTAATGTTTTTGGTGTGTTCAATTTCAAGATAAAGCTAGCGCTTTCATCCTTCATTTCTGCAAATATACTCTCTCTTTCCTCTGAAAGAGCAAGACACCAAAGATTTAGGCAGTTTGTTGGAATGGTTATTGTGTGGCCCTGAATTATAAGGAATAAAATACCCTCTTCTGTATATTAAAAGGATATTGCAAGTTACCTCAGAGTTCCATGACCTTCTAAAAGAACTCTACCGTTGGTCTCATTAATCTATATCACTCTCTGTGACCCATAACATCCTTATAATGTATGACAGTGGGTACTTTAGCCCATATATTATACCACAACCATGACACCTTCCCTCATAGAAATTAAACACAATAAGCAAATTGCCTGAAACGTTGTGTCATCATAGCCAACAAATCACATCATGTGTGATGTAAAACTCAACAACATGAGAAGATGACATAGATCACGTAAAATCTGATTACATAAACCTTCCCGAACCAGCGCATCGGCCCCTGATTATGCTGACAGTGGGCGCTATGTGTAAAGAAGACTCTGATCTGAGCTTGAAAACTCACCTCTTTAAGAAACACTGCGTCACAATGCATTAACCTCCTACAGCCCACCTTACTCTCACTGGCTCCAAGCTAGTGTTTGACCATGTACAGCGCCCCACTGCTTTTCGCTAAGTGCTGGCTAGAAATACGCTATATACATACATCAATACATATGCACATACATATACGAACATAGATACATCTTGTGCATGTGTCTATTCAAGCTGTACATAAGTGAGTAAACAACCCTGCATGCAAAAAGCTACACATGCAATGAAATTTGATTCCGGGAGCGAATGAGATGTTTTCTACCACTCTCTGAAAGCTCTGGTGGCCACGGGAGTGCGATGTTTTCTTCTTCGCCTTCTAGTGCTCCTGAGATAGTTGGGTGGAGAGTGAGCCTTTCTAGTAGGGCAGACTCTCCACCCTGCCCTGCGGTTGGAATGAGTCCACTGTGAAGTGTGCGCAGGAAGCTAGACATGTCTCCCTGCTCATTCAGTATTTGGCCTCTGTACTGCGACTTTGATAGCTATACAGAAATGTTACTTTTATATTATAGGTTCTTTTAACGCCCTTATGAGTCACATATGAGTACTTCTGATAGCGTTGGCCACACAGGGTGAGTTGAGAGATGTTTTTTGTGGGAGAGGGGACAACAGGACAAGCTGTGCTGTGATATGGTGAAGGGTGGCATGTGTCGGGTACTTTTAATGAATGCACTCACTTTAACAATGGTGACAACTGTTACAGCGTTTTCTCACAGTATTTCTTTCTTTTAATGTCGAGGTTAAAAGCTTAATTACTCTGTATCTTGAAACCACTAGGCCACAGCGCCACTGGTCTCCAGTCACAGGGCTCATATGGACCCTAGCCCATGGCCCCTGGCCCTACTCCTATTCACCTTTCAACCAAGTTCAGAGGGTCAGCAAGATGCGGTCTCGTTGCGTACCTGCTGGCTGCAAAACCAGTAGATGTGAAGTTAATACCAGCGCCCCCATTGGAAGGCCATGTGTGATCTTGTGCAACTTAGTAACATTGCCCTTACTAGCCACAATTGGGGACATGGGGGATATGCAGCAAATCACTGTGAAAGGCATTAGGAACTGGACATTGAGGTAACGTGCAGGGTGAAGGCACTCACCGTTGAGCTGGTTGTAGACCACCTCCTCCAGGTGGTCCAGCCGCTGCAGGATGGACTCGCGGTCAAGGAGCGGGCCCACCTTGGCGTTGCGGCTGCGCACCCGGCGGTCCGAGCTCCGCACGATCTGCACCAGCTCCTGGGAGCGGTCCTGGATGCGGCAGTACACCGAGAACAGGATGATCCCCACGAAGACCAGGATGTTGACGGTCAGCAAGGTTTTGATCTTCCGGGCCACCGCCATGGGAGCCGGGGGCACGGGGCCTCAAGGAGCAGCCGTCTCGCGGGTGCATCGACGCCGGCTCCCAGGACCTCGGGTGGGGCGAGGGGCTGCCAACAGGGTGGGTGCAAAGAGAGGCTTCCAGGAGTACGTGTGAACGGTCAAGGCTCCCTGGACTTCTGAGGGGGCCAGGGGGCTATGGTCTGCCAATAGGGTGATGAAAGAGACAACTTCCAGGGCCACGAGTGAAGGATGAAGGCTCCCAGGACCAGAGGTGGAAGCGCCAGGGACCTCAGGGGGTAGGTGTGTATTGCCAAGACCAGTGCCAGAGGAGGGTGAAACGGGGCTGACAAGAAACGACAGGTGGAAACTGACACCACATCAAACCACGGCCGCAGCAGTACCTGATCCGACCTCCTGCCCCCTTTTCCTTACACGAGGCACATCTTTTAAAAGGAGTCAGGGGGTCCACGGTGGCGTTACGAGGTAAGATGTCTCAGAGGGTTGGCCAACAGCTGCAGAGATTTGTGTGTAAACTCGCAAATTCGAATCCAGAAATGGCTGACTCAACCTTTCATCCTGCAGAGGTTCCCTTAGGACGGGAAATGCGACCTGTCCCCAAAGCGGCAAGAAGCGGTTCAGTTGCGTGTCTCCCTGGCATTCAGAAAAGAAGAGCTGCAGGGAGCCCTGGGTGTTTACAGCGGCGTGGGCTCTTATTTGTTTTCTTTCGTGGAGAGTAATTATTTCCGGGAGCAGTGCCTTTTGGGAGATGTTATCACAATAGAATGCGCGAGTCAATCAATGCAAGAGTCAATCATTGTATTCACCAGGGGTAGAGATGGGGGGGGGGGGCAAGTGGCCCTCTCTGGGTTTACTGTAGGCTTCAGTCAAAGAGGCAGAACTGCGGGCGGTCGCACTTCCCAATCCCTGCTCCACGCAGCGGGTCCGAGGGGCGGGGTTGAGTGGGGATTGTCCCTTCTTAAATTTTCGGAACCTGTTCCATGCAGGCCCTCCCAGGGGTGGAATGAGTCATGGGTGGGAGGAGTGAGCTGGAGAACGGTCTGTCCTTTCTTAAATACTTAAATGCTCCGTGCCTGCTGTATGCAGGGCTGCCAAGTAGCGGGGTTGAGGTGCGAGCTGCCCCTTCCTAAATGTTCAATGCCTGCTCCATGCAGGGCTTATAATTGGCGAAATGAGTGCGTACTGTCTCTTAAAGGTTCAGTGCCTGCTCCATGCAGCGGTGTCAGGGGCCGAGGATGGGCGTCTTCACTGTCCGGTGCCTGCACCGCGCGGGCCTGCAGCGGATGGGGGGTGGGCTGTGGAATGTCCCTTCCGCGCTCTTGAGATGCTTGCTCAGTACAGGGTGCTACGGGGCCAGATATTCTTTGTGGCTTACCCCTATTCGTCTGGCAGAACCGCTCAGTCACCACACCAGCTGGCTTCCCACCCTCTGTTCTTAGAAAGGGGGCAGCGCGCGGAGCCAACGAAGGGGGCTTTTGTTCTCGGAACAAAGCCGCCTCGTGCCCTGCTTTTGTAAAAGGAGATGGAGAGCGAACATTGGTGGCAACGTCTGTCCCCGACTCCCTGCACGAGCGCAGTCCCTGACTCTCTCTAGGGCCGGGAGGGATAGACGTGGAGACAGGGTCTGCCCTCTTCTGCCCCGCAGTTGGAATGTTGCAATGAAACCAGCCCCCCTGCTTCCTAACCCGTGAATGAGGGGCTGTGGTCGGCCAATCGAAGAGGCTGTTCTCTCAGTACATCAATCAGTGCTCAATTGATAGAGACTCAGAGATAGTGCCATCAACTTCTTCCATCGTGATGATGATGTGCGAGTCAAGCATCCTTTTACAGGCAGAAGGCGCCTAAAGCTGGTTCAGTTTACCGTGGCACTTTAAAGTCTCTTCGTTCTGCTGCTAACGGGAACAGCCCCTTCCGACCCTCTCCACGCGTCTAAATCAAATTAGGAATCTTTGAGGGTGTGAGAAGGGGACAGGAGTGGTGAAGGAAATATCCTTCCAGGGCAGTCCGTGTAAATAGTGCCGTTTATATATCGCAACTTTCACCTGGCCGTGTTTCAAAGTGAGGCACCCAGTGTCGCCAGGAAAGAGCTGTGTGATCCTCGGCTTCTCAAGGGGGCAGTTTGTTGCTCCAGACTCCCACCTTTCGGCAACAAGTGCAATATGCGCCTGGAGCTCTCCCTTCAGCACCACAACGCGGTTTGCGGTGCCCAGTCTAACGCGGATGGGTCCGGTTCCTTCAGCACCAGAACTCCCTGTCTCTATCTCTTTCTTTCTCTCTGATCAGCACGTGGAGCAGTCCCTTCAGTAGCCTGTCGCTGAGCCTGTCGCTGAGTGGTTGATAGAGCTATCCCTTCAGCAACACGCCTCCCTATAGCATCTGTCCGAGCAGCGCCGGAGCTGTCCCTTCAGCACCACAGCGCCCTATGGCTATCCCCCGGAGAAGCCTTTGGAGCTGTCCCTTCAGCACCTCTTCTCCCTAAAACCCTCTGCTGAGCACCGCATGGAGCTGTCCCTTCAGCACCACAATTCTCTGTATGCCTCCCTGATCAGTGCTTGGAGCTGTCCCTTCAGCACCACAATGTTTTACGGCTAGCTCTCTGAGCGGCGTTTGGAGCTGTCCCTTCAGCACCAAGCATCCCCATAGCTCTCTATCTGATCAGCGCTCGGAGCTGTCCCTTCAATACCACGATTCTCTTTATCTCGAGCGGCGCTTGGAGCCGCCCCTCCAGCACTAGGCGAGCAGAGATTTTGAGCTGCACCTGAAATATGAGCGGCGCTTGGAGCCTCTTTGCATTGCGCGGCTTGAAGCCTTCACTGTGGCGGCAATGGGGGCTGTCCCTTCAGCAACACTGCGCCCTGTGTGTCTCTCTCTGTGTGGGCGGCGCTGGGTGAGTGGGGCTGTCTCTTCAACACCAGCGTGATTTGTGATGTCTTGCTTCGGAGTTACACTCTGGGTATCGCTCTAAGCAGTAGACCAATAAGTATCTGATCTGGGCAGACACAAACCTAGAAGGAGGGGCCAGGCAGAATGAGGATGGGCCGAGGGAGGGGACTATGGACGGGGAGGGTTAGTTACAGCAACGGACGTTTGTTGGCTCCAGTACCCAGTCCCTGCAGTTTCAGAAAAGAGACAAGTTGATTCAGCATCCTTGCAGTCTCAGAAAGGAGACGGGTTGGTTCAGCACTAGGAGTTATCCCTTCCAGAAACTTCTCTCTGTTCCCGGTTCTGGGAGGCACTTTTGACTCACGGGTCCTTCTTAAAACATATTTTCAGCAGAACATATTCCAGAATTTGTTTTGTGCTGCCTCGACTCGCCTTTCAGGCCCCTCCAGCTCATAGGCACGCGGGGACTAAGGGTAGCAGGTCTTTGATGAACCTATGTCCACTCCACGGGTACTCTTGTTAGGTGTGCTGAAAGCATTTCGACTCCTCCTTTCAGCAGCAATAGACGAATCCTCGCAGTTCCACAAAGAGCCTGCTCTGTTTCTGAGACCTGCATGAGGCACCTTCTCTGTAGTATCCCGCGTAGACAGATGCATTTGTTGGTGGTTCTAAGAGACTCCTCCTTTCAACAGCATATGTCCCAGCACCTGATTAGTGAATCTCCTGCCTCTGCTTCAAGTCGCTGCATTTCAGAGGCATCCAGAGGGTAGGGAGAGCTGTCCCTTAGCAGCCAGTGTGAAGTGTAGTCTCAGAGGACGAGCCGTCTCTTTCAGAACACCTACCCCAGGTCCTAATACTGGACGATTCGGGAAAGGGGTCCGGTCCAATCACGTCCCTTACAGGGGGATCCCCGAATCCTGTCTCTCCTAGCAGCTCCTCCGTCACTGCCGGGTATCTTCAATCTGTATTGAGAGCCGCTCTCTCCAAGCAGTGCCTGATTCTGTTTAGAAAGGGGTGGGGGGAGGGGAGGCAGCTGTCCCTTTCAGGGACGCTTATCCCAGTCTCTGAAAATTGCAAGAGTAAAAGAGTGAGGCGTGCTCCGAGGGAAGGGGGCTCAGAGGCCTGTCCCACTTGGCGATTCCTGCAGTCTAAGAGTGGTTGAAACTTAGCTCCTCATTGCACAATGAGACACTTGACCCCACAGTGTCTCATGAGGTTCTTTCTGTGGGCGATGCTGGCAGCTGTCTCTTCAGCACCACACTGTGCGTCTCTTTGAAGCTCTCTGTCTGAGTGATGCTGGCAGCTGTCTCTTCAGCACCACACTGTGCGGTTCTTTGAAGCTCTCTGTCTGAGTGATGCTGGCAGCTGTCTCTTTAGCACCCCACTGGGCGTCTCTTTGAAGCTCTCTGTCTGGGTGATGCTGGCAGCTGTCTCTTCAGCACCACACTGGGCGTCTCTTTGAAGCTCCCTGTCTGAGTGATGCTGGCAGCTGTCTCTTCAGCACCACACTGTGCGTCTCTTTGAAGCTCTCTGTCTGAGTGATGCTGGCAGCTGTCTCTTCAGCACCACACTGTTCGGTTCTTTGAAGCTCTCTGTCTGAGTGATGCTGGCAGCTGTCTCTTCAGCACCACACTGGGCATCTCTTTGAAGCTCTCTGTCTGAGTGATGCTGGCAGCTGTCTCTTCAGCACCACACTGTGCGGTTCTTTGAAGCTCTCTGTCTGAGTGATGCTGGCTGCTGTCTCTTCAGCACCACACTGGGCGTCTCTTTGAAGCTCTCTGTCTGAGTGATGCTGGCAGCGGTCTCTTCAGCACCACACTGGGCGTCTCTTTGAAGCGCTCTGTCTGAGTGATGCTAGCAGCTGTCTCTACAGCACCACGCAGTCCAGCGAGGCTCTTTCCGTGGATGGCGCGGCCGCTGTCTCTTCAGCACCCCATGTCTGCTCCTCGCAGCCTCAGAGGGGAGCACCAGGTCACATGAGTGATGGGAGTCGCTTGCCCTTTACCCTCCACCCCGTCCTCTTCCCAAGGGTGAGTGACCGGGCGCTGCTGCGAGGCTGCCTCTCACCACAGCCAGCAGCTCCCTCCAGCATCCCCAGCCGTCCGTCCAGGGCTGCCCAGAGCGCTCTCTCCTTGCTAGGGGGCTACCGGTGCCTCTCGCCCGGGGACGGAAGCAGGCTCGTTCCACAGTCTTCGTTCCTTGCCAGGCTGGCTCGGGTGGCGGTGGGCTCGGATGCAGGTCCCCGGTAGGAGTGTTTCGTCTCCCTATGCCAAGGGAGCTTGCTCCGTGTGCACCGGCCGTGTGTGGATGTTGTCTCTGCCAGCAATGACACGCCCAACGCAGAGCGGAGTGACGTGTGCACGACCACTCCCCTATTCAGATGAGCGTCCCTGCAATAACCTTAGGGTTGTGTGCTGCGATAGGGACGGAACGTGCGATAACCCTGGAGGCCGGGTCCTGCTAGTGCCCTGGGGAGTAGGCACTGGGTTCTGCGATACCTCTAGGGGATGGTCCGCGTGCTAGAGGCTGGGTCCTGTGAAAACCCTAGGCCCTGCGATATCCCTAGACACCGGTTCCTACCATAGAGACTGAGGCTGATAATAACCGTAGGTACGGGGCCCTGCGATAGCCCTTCAGGCTGATACCTAGGAGAACCCTAGGGACAGCTCCTGCGCTAGGGAGCGGGCCCTGCTCTATGCCTAAGGGCTGGGCCCTCCGAAAAGCCCAGGGTCCGATTTCTGCCATAGACATGAGGCCTGTGATAACTCTAGGAGCTAGGCACTGCGCTGGGGACTGGGCCCTGTGATAACCACAGGAGCTGGACCCTGTGCTTGGGACTGGGCCCCGCGATAACCATAGTAGCTGGACCCTGCGAGAACCCTAGGAGCTGGACCCTGTGCTAGGGACTGGGCCCTGCGATAACCATAGGAGCTGGACCCTGTGCTAGGGACTGGGCCCCGCGATAACCATAGGAGCTGGACCCTGTGCTAGGGACTGGGCCCCGCGATAACCATAAGGGCTGGGCCCTGCGAGAACCCTAGGAGCTAGACCCTGTGCTAGGGACTGGGCTCCGCGATAACCATAGGAGCTGGGTTCTGTGCTAGGGACTGGGCTCCGCGATAACCATAGGAGCTGGACCCTGTGCTAGGGACTTGGGATCCGCGATAACCATAGGAGCTGGACCCTGTGCTAGGGACTGGGCCCTGTGATAACCATAGGAGCTGGACCCTGTGCTAGGGACTGGGCCCTGTGATAACCATAGGAGCTGGACCCTGTGCTAGGGACTGGGCTCCGCGATAACCATAGGAGCTGGACCCTGTGCTAGGGACTTGGGATCTGCAATAACCATAGGAGCTGGACCCTGTGCTGGGGACTGGGCCCCGCGATAACCATAAGGGCTGGGCCCTCCGAGAACCCTAGGAGCTGGACCCTGTGCTAGGGACTGGGCCCCGCGATAACCATAGGAGCTGGACCCTGTGCTAGGGACTGGGCCCCGCGATAACCATAAGGGCTGGGCCCTGAGAGAACCCTAGGAGCTGGACCCTGTGCTAGGGACTGGGCTCTGCGATAACCATGGGAGCTGGACCCTGTGCTAGGGACTTGGGATCCGCGATAACCATAGGAGCTGGACCCTGTGCTAGGGACTGTGCCCGCGATAACCATAAGGGCTGGGCCCTGCGAGAACCCTAGGATCTGGACCCTGGGCTAGGGACTGGGCCCCGCGATAACCATAAGGGCTGGGCCCGGCGAGAACCCTAGGAGCTGAGTCTTGCAATATCCTTAAAGGCTGGGCCCCCTGAGAACCATAGGGGCCGATTGTAGCAATAGAGAGTGAGGCCTGTGATAACCCTTGGATCTGGGCCCCGCATTAATCATGGGGACTGGTCATGCATTAGGGACTGGGCCCTGCAATAACCACAGAGGCTGGGCCCTGCGTTAATCATAGGGACTGGTCATGCATTAGGGACTGGGCCCTGCAATAACCATAGAGGCTGGACTCTACGATAACCATAGGGGCTTGGTTCTTTCTAGGGACTTGGCCTTCTGATAACCATAGGGGCTGTGCCCTGCGGTAACCATAGGGGATGGGTCTGCCTAGGGACTGGTCCCTGTGATAACCATAGGAGCTAGGCCCTGCGATAACAATGGGTGCTAGGATGTGCCTAGGGACTGGGATTAACCGAGAATCATAGTGGCTGGTCATGCACGAGGGACTGGGCCCTGTGATAACCATATTGACTGGGTCCTGCGATATCCATAGGAGCTGGGGTTGCATGAATCTACATATACAGTGCAGTCTGGACCCTGCATTGAGCCTATGTTGTATATAATATGTTAACTAACCCTAGAGTCTGCATTCTGCATTAACACTGCACTATTTATTATGCATTAGCTAACACAACAATGTGGACCCTGCATTGACCCTACACTGTATATACTACATTAACCAGCCCTACAGTTGGAAATGTGCATCCACCAACCCTACGGTCTGGATCCTGCATTATCCCTACACTGCTGATTATGCAGTAACTAATATAACAGTCTAGAGCCTACATTTACCCTACGCTGCATATAATACATTACCCAGCCCTACAGTTAGGATTGTGCATTAACCAACCCTACAGCCTGGGTCCGGCATTAACCCTACACTGTTATTATGCATTAGCTAACACTACAATGTAGACTCTACATTTACCCTACGCTGCATATAATACATTACCCAGCCCTACTGGAGTTCTGGACTTTTTGGTTCCGTCCAGAGGTGTCAGGGTACAACACCCAAAGACCCCGGAGTTCCACCTGCCTTGGTGCACAAATGAACAGAAACACGGGCTTCTCGATGGTGGCGTCAAAGACCAAAGGTTTATTACTGCAGGGACACAGAAGTCACAGAATCTACACACGGGCAGAAACTAGGAGCCTGTTCGATTTGTACAAAGTGGGTTGCTCCTTATATACTAAAAATTGTGCTCTAGGCAAATATTTCACATGTCGGTACATTCCCAAACCTTTTGTGTCTCTAAACAATAAATATTTGGCGTTACACAGGAACTGTCGATAATATCTGATACCAAACATCACGAAGAGGGGTTCCCATCAGTCCATCACAATCCCTTGTCAATATTGCATTCAAGAGCCGGACCGCCTCATCATAAAGTTCGTTACCTCCCCCTAATAAAGGCCCAGAAGGAAAGGAGCAGAGCCAGGTGCAGAAGATAGAAAAGCGGGATAAGAGATGTTTGTGGGTTGTAAATGGGCAAGGCTACCGGCTTCGGCCGCCTAATCATGATCAGGTACAATGGATACGAAGACCAGTTTGGCAAGACTGGCCTCGGGCAGAGGAGGCAGCCTTTGTCGAGTCATGCAGCTACAGCATGATCTGGTTTAGGGTGCACGTGTCATGTAAGAGGTGAATCTCCGGCTAAGGCTACGTGTCCTTAATCAAAGTGGAGTGAATGAAATGATTCGAGGCTATTGCATATGTGAGGGCAAGGAAACACAAAATGGCGGCCATGATCTAAGATGGATGCCGTGGGTATATCAGAAATATGTCAATGGAAGGAGTGCTCTTGCTCGTAGCGTAGCGAAAACACTAGGATATACTAAATGGATCATTTGCGGTTCACTGATACCAATATTGTGTATTTCCGACAAACTTGAAAACACGGGTTCAAGTCGTCACGGAACCGTCACGGAACCTCAGACCCTCCTTTTGCCCTTACATAGGCAATTACTCAGTCTATGTCAGAATCTAGTTCTATGCTCATCAGGTCAGTGACGTGTTGTTGTATCATCATCTTTTCTCGTGTCTTTTCTCCAAACGCAGGTGGTTTTCTGAGACAAGTCACAGCACAAAGACTACACAAAGCAGGACCACACTGGATAATCAGACAACATGAGAATAGGAATACTAGGATGACACCAATGACCATTAGAACTTTCCATCCCCATGTTGAGATCAGAGTCCAAAACCACTCCATGAAGGACCAGTTTCCCTTGTCTACATGTATGGAGTCTGAAATCTTGTGCAACTTAGAGATCGCCTCATAGACTGTTGGAGCATTATTAGGAATAAAGACACAGCAGCTCGATTGGATCATTCTGCATACCCCACCTCGATCTGCAAGTATAACATCTAGAACCATACGGTTCTGCAATGTCATGAGCCTATCCGCCTGAAGCTCAGCTGTCAGATTGCTAAGGGCACCAGCAGTTTCAGTAATAGTAGATTCAACTACCCGTGTTAGCTGACGTATGTTTCTACTATTGGCCATAGGTCCCCAGAATGGAAGGAAGCCTTTGAAGAAGTCTCCGGCTTCCTGACCAGCGGTATCTTCCTTGCTAAAGACACCTCTCGCTACTCTTGTTCTGTGGTAATCCGGTGAAGCAGTGTATGTCGGAGGCAATAATCGAGCAATATAACATGATCCTGAGAAGTCGGCAGGCAACCATGTATAAGCTCTGTCTCGACAAATAAAATAGGTACCTCTAGCAGTAAGAAAGGCAGGGGAAGAGTTAGCCGGAAATACATAAGTCTCTACGCACTCACTCCTCCCTAGCTGAGCTCTCGGATTTCTCCCATTACCTTGCAAACAGACCTGACCTCGGTGAGGTACGACCCAGATTGGAGTTGAGCTTTTACGCTTGCTTTCTCCTAAACTAAGGCGATACTCTGAAGTATTCCAACTTAAATATACTCGCAATTCGTCTCTAGGGTATGATGGAGTATTATTGACGTCCTTGACCATGTCAATAATTCCCTGGACTAAAGCTTTGTTAGCAGAGTTATATTTAGTGGAACGTGGTGGACGTGGAGGATAGGTTTCAAGGGCATAAGCAAAGATGGTTTGGAAGGCCTGAAATGATCCATTATAGCTGTAAGGCAAAACCAGATATGGAATACCTTTATCCATAGTGTGAGGTATCAAGCCACATACCCAGCAGTCTGTAGTGTTAACTACCAGTTGGTGTTGGTGCAAGAGTTGTACAAAAGTGTTGTTAATGAATTCTGAGCGTCGAGCTTGCTCATGTTCAGGAAACGAGTGAAAAGAGTGTATAGAAGAAACAGTAGAAATAGCTGGATCAAGGGGAGGCACTGTAGAAACTGGCACAAAAATCAAATTTATGCTAAAGACAATTCCACCCACCAATGTTGCTAAAACAATCAAAAATGTAACAGCACATTGCATCAAGAAACATTTGCTGTGAAGAATTCTATTAAGTCTGTTTCTGCGAACGTAAATCACATTCTTTCGTTGCAGCGCAGGAAGCTCCATCTTCTACAATCCGCTCGCGACCACTGATGATGTGTACGTAGATGAAAATGCCTCTATCAGCCCTGGGAGTTCCCAGAACTAACAGAAAGATCGACCTTGTGTCAGACCCCTGCAAATTCAAACTAGGCACACAGCCACGACCCTACGGCTACCCAGACGGCAAGGCAATTTAAAAAAACAATAAACAATAGCAAACTTCCTGGCTGAAAAGCAAAAAGGTTCAATATATCAAAAATCACAATATGCAGTTGCCTGCTTTATTAGTCCTTTTTGTGGCTTCTAAGGTTGTATCTCTTCTTCGCTGGTACTGTCTGATCGGAAAATAGTGTATTACTAGCAGTTGTTGCAGAGTTTAAGTTCGCAGATAGCAAAGTTCTTTTGATGCTGAAGACAAATGTTCAATGTTCAAAACAGTCTTTTCAGGAGGAGAGTCAAGTTTCAAAGTGTCAGAAATCAAATCGGCATCGCTGAAAGGGACAAATTTCGGAGTTGTTTCAGCTTCGGAGGCACCAATTCCCTTCTTCACCCAGTCGTCGTAGGGCAGCGGCAGTGGAACACGCTTTACGTGAGAAGCGTGGATCCAGTGCTTGCGACCAGCAACACGTACAGCTGTCCTCGTCGCCAGCAGGACCTGGAAGGGGCCGATGTAGCGAGGTTGAAGATTCTTTGTCCTCGCAAAATTTCTGACCACCACGTGGTCGCCGGGTTTCAGCTGATGCCCTGGACTCTCCGGAGGTTTTGGCAAAGCATCGAAGACCTGTTGATGAATAAGACTCAATTTAGCAGTCAAGTCGTAAAGGTAGTCTATCAACATAGGATATTCAATGGAGCAGAATTGTTTAGGCCTTGGCACACCCCAGACATTTGCCGGGCGGCCAAATACAATCTCATATGGAGAAAGCCCTATTCTAGAATGCACTGTTGCTCTCGTTGATAACAAGGCCAAAGGAAGTGCGTCTGGCCAAGCCAAACCTGTGGATGCTTGTATTTTGGCTATTTTAAGCTTCAGAGTGCCATTGTAACCCTCGACTAAACCAGCTGACTGGGGATGGTTCGCACTATGAAATTTTTGTTTCACTCCTAGACCAGCACACACACTCTGCATAACTTTCCCTATAAACTCACTTCCGTTATCTGACCATACAATCCGTGGCATTCCAAACCTAGGGAAAAATTCCTTGAGAAGAATTTTGGCAGTTGATAGGGCAGTGTTGTCCTTTAGTGGGTATGCTTCTATCCACCTGGAAAAAGCACAAACTACCACCAGGACGTACTTTAAATTGTTGCAGCGTTCCATGTGAATGAAGTCTAACTGAATCACTTCAAAGGGGCAGGAAGGAGGAGCGAAATGACCAGCTGGAGTTGGAGTTCCCTTGCCAGGATTATGCATCAAGCACACCATGCAGTTTTTCACCACTCTCTCTGCACACTTACTGAGTCCCTCATTCTTCCAGACCGGAGCTAACATCTTACATATCCCTTTAGAACTTATATGCGCCACTCCATGCGCCATCGTCACTACTGCAAGCACATATGCATCAGGCAACATCCAACGCTGCTGTTCTGTCAAATCAATCCAACATCCATTCGAGTCCAACTTGCCCGTACTTTCTCTCCATACACGTTTCTCTTCCTCAGTCGCTTCTTTCTGAATCTCTTTCACACTTTCCATAGTGTCTTCACACATTCCAGACTCAGCAATCCATCTTGCAGACGTAGCAACATACATTCTACTCATCGTGTCTCTAGCTGTCTGCTTAGCAGTTTCATCAGCAAAGGCATTCCCACGACCAACATCATCCGTGATTGCTTTATGAGCACTGCACTTCACAATCGCAACTTCAGTCGGTAAGGTTAGAGATTCCAACAAGTCGTTAACTAGCTGACCATGTTGGATCTTAGTCCCATGGGACGTAATGAAACCTCTTTCTCTCCACAACCGGCCAAAACTATGGGCCACGCCAAATGCGTACTGACTATCTGTAAACACATTCACTCTCTTTCCCTTAGCTAAAACACACGCTCTCGTAAGAGCTATTAACTCTGCAGCTTGGGCAGAATTCTGACTCACTCTCGCAGTCTCCACAATCGTCTTCAAAGTCGTTACCGCATAAGCAGCAGTCACATCACCATTTTCCAATTTAGAACATGACCCGTCCACATACAGCGTACCATCCGGGTCGGACAGGGGAGTATCTTTCAAGTCGATACGTCCTTTTGTCTCTTCCTCCGTTTTGAAATAACAGTCATGTGGCTCAGAATCACTCGACTCTTGATCAGTCGGCAACAATGTTGCTGGATTCAATACATTGCATCTTTTGATCTGAATATGACTCGCTAATAATGTCAGCTCGTAACCGGATAATCTCGCACTAGTAAGGTGTTGAGTCTTCGTTCGGTTCATGAGTGTATCCACTGCATGAGGAACCATGACCACTAGCATATTGTTCATCACCAAACCAGCAGATTGTCGAATGGAAGCTGCAGCTGCCGCTGTAGCCCTCAAACAACTAGGTAACGCTCTGGCTACCGGATCTAATGTTGATGAAAAATACGCACAAGGGCGTTGTTTATCACCAAATTTCTGTGTCAGAACACTCAACGCGCAACCTTCTCTTTCGTGAACGTAGAGCGTGAATGGCTTGCTGTAATCAGGTGTACCCAATACAGGAGCTGAACACAATGCTTTTCGTAATTCAGTAAAACTCTCTTGACATTCATCAGACCATGGCACCAGACTCGGAACATTTTTCCCAGTCAAAGCTACCAACGGTTTCGCTAAAAGAGAAAAATTTGGGATCCACTGCCTACAGTAAGAGGTAATACCTAGGAAGGCACGTACTTCTCTCTGTGTGCGTGGAACACTCATTTGCGTAATTGCTTTTATTCTTTCTGGGGTCAACTTCCTTCCCTCCTTTGACAAGAGGTGACCTAGGTAGGTCACTTCTTGGCAGCAGTATTGCATTTTGGAAGGTGACACCTTATGATTCAAATTAGACAAATGATGCAATAACGAAATCGTAGCTGCTTTGCAAGTTTCCTTGTCATCGGCAGCCACTAAAAGATCGTCTACATACTGCACTAGAGCCGAACCTGGAGGAAGGACAAAGGAATCTAACTGACTTTTTAAAGCTTGACTATAAATGGATGGACTTTCACAATAGCCTTGTGGAGCGCGTTTAAATCTGAAACTGCGACCTCCTAAACAGAAGCCGAAAATATCCCTACTTTCTTCAGCTATCGGAATGCTAAAGAAAGCATTCTTTAGGTCTATAACTGAGAACCATGTAGCTGTAGCAGGAATCAATGTTAACAAAGCAGTAATGTCTGGCACTACCGGAAACTGCGGAATTACAATCTTATTAACTTCTCTAAGGTCTATGACAAACCTATAAACTGGAGGTTTTGTAGGGTCAGTTCGCTTCAGAATCGGTAATACAGGACTGTTACAGACATTTCCTCTAGTTTCTTCAACCACACCCTTCTTGATCAAATCTTGCACAATCAATAAAAGTGCACGCTCACCTTCACTCGATATTTTATACTGGGGAATTCTTGGAAATTTCACATTTGCTTTCAAAGTTACTACATACGGTGGAATTTCTAGGAGACCTACATCATTAGGACCAGTCGCCCAAAGAGAATCAGGGAGTGAACGGAGCTCCGGCGGGAGTGCGTCCATTGACAAGTACATCGGAGAGGTGATATTTTTACCCAGTGTAAGCTGTACTCCTTCCGGAGAACAGTACAATGTCGCATATAGTCGTTTTAACAAATCTAAACCAAGCAGATTTTCATTACAACCTGTCGTCAAAATCAGGGGTGCTTTCAATTGGCACGGTCCAACAGAAATAGACAAAGGACCAGATATCGGGTTGTACACAGGGGCGCCTGAAAAACCTACGGAAACATTTGTTGAGCCAGACAAAGGTGCGCCAGGGAGTTTCGCATGAATGATAGAACTTTTCGCGGCACCAGTATCCAACAGAAACGGTTCGACTACACCTGATGTTGCTACTGCGACATAAGGCCCACTCTGATCCACTGGAACTGATACTACTCCCTCTCTCTGTCCATGGCTGTCCTAGTACCCATTTTGTTGAAAACCCTCATCTACTTCACAATAGTCTTCAACAAGATATTGCTGAGATCTATTTTGCTGAACAGATTGTCCATTTCGTTGATCAAAGTGATTGGATGGACGATCATTAGTTTGTGGAGGCATAGCACCTCGTCCTCGTCCTCTAGAATTCTGCACAAAACCACCACGACCTCTCTGAGCTGCTGCTGCATTATTTTGCGCTAAGATCTGACAATCATTTTTATAGTGACCCTCTTTCTTACAGTACGCACACTGATTCCACTGGTATTGAGGCCTTGATGTACTATAATCTGTCCTCTGATATGAGTTTTGCTGCGTATTAGTCTGGTTCGTGCGAGGCGGATACGCCTGCTGCAAAAGAACTTTAGTTTTTAAATCTTTCGTTTTCTTTTCTGATTTTTCCTTTTCCTCTTTATCTCTATTTTCGTAGTACTGCGCAGTTGCAAGTATTTGCGCTGTCGTAGATACAGCCCACGCACTTTCTGAGTCTTTTAATTTATTGCATAATTCAGGTAACAAATTATGCACAAATTTATCTACAAACAGTCTCTGTCCTCCTTCTGTACTCATGTCCTGACCACTATGATCCACAAAAGTCTCTTCGAACCTCGTGAAGAAGTCCGAGACACTTTCGTCTTTCTTTTGCTTACATGCTGACAACTTGTCCCAATTAACACGCAATGCTGGCATCAGAGTCTTCATTAGATCAATTATTCTACCTGGCAGATTAGCGATCAAAGGTTCAGGTTTCGCACCACCTATTTGTTGACCATCTGCTGCAGTGATAGCTGCCCAATCACCACCTAAAGCAGCCTGATGATCTTCTCTACGAATTTTAGCCCACACTGGTTGCGGAACTACGTTACCAAATAACATATCAATGTCGGCTAAGTTCATTATACAAGCCTCAACTGTCTGTGTTAATTCCTTGTAATATCCGGCTGGATTCTTACGCGGATCTGGCAAGGCCTGCTTCACTGCTAACACTTCTGCTCGCTTCCATGGAATGTGTATCCACACTCGTTGGAACTGCGCTGGAGCACCTGCAATACCAGCATTATCATCACGTGGCACTGCTTCGCGCCAGATTGGAGGAACTTCCCTCATAGGATATTGGCGACTTAGCTTCACTTTACCTTTCTCTAAATCTCTTGGTGAACGAAGAGATGGATCATTCCTAAAACTTAAAATGAGTTCCATCGCTTGTTTTATTTTCTCACCCACTATCATTCCAGCAGCAAACTCCTTTTGAACCCTAATTAAATCTTCCAAATCTGATTCGACATCGTCTTCTTCTATCTCTTCACGTAACAACGAGCACATCTCATCAAAGACGTATCGCTGCGTTGGTTCTCCCCACTGCATAAATGTGTCTAACACATCTCTCGTACTATATCTTCTACCCTTCGAAATCCATCTGAGAGCCGTGGAGTCTAAAACTCCCCGTTCCTCAGTACTTGGAAGCTGACTCCGTCTTTGTACAGAGTCAGGAGTAGGAGTTTTAATCAAAGTTTTATATATAGGAGACAGCATATTAGTAACCGAATCAGTGATTCTTCGACGAACAGAAAGTGGAGTTAGTACACTCGCAGACATAGAGAATGCAGTGGAGGTAGGAATAGATGAGGAAGTAGTAGGAGTGTCGAGGAAAATAGCTTCTGGAGCAGTAGGTACAGAGGCAGGTATAAGAGTTGGCAGTGTAGGAAGAGGAGGAGCTGTAGGAACATTTACATTCACCACAGGAGGTACAGGAACTTGGTTCTGAGGGACAGGAGCAGGAGCACCAGGTTGTCCAGCAACCGGCAATTGAACATTCGGGACGAGCGGAGCCGTAGCACCTTGTGCATACGGTGGAGGTGACCGTAACAGATAAGATAGCAGAGGATCGTTTTCGGAGTCCTCCAGTATCTTAGTCATTTTCGATGGCAAGGCAGGATAGCACTTGTCAATCGCTAAGTTATGCTCTCTAATGGCTACATCTATGACCTTTTCACACTCGTTAGCTTGCAACTGTTTAGTCGCTTGCTCTAGAGTTAACTCTTCTTGTTCTTTCTGTTCTTTCTTCAACCTTCTCATTTCTCTCTGTTTGGATTCTTTCCGCCAATAACGGAAGGAATCAAACATTGCCGGCCGGGCTTTCTTCTTGAACAATTTCGCTTCTAAATTGTCGAGAATCTCTTGTTCAAAACTACCATGCAGTGGCCAACTAAGGACACCATCCTTCTTACAATAGCGGACCCATATCTCATTATAAGTTATAGGACCTACGCCATACTTACAATATAAATCATATAGGGGAGTCCCAATCGGAGGAACCAGACAAGAGTCCTCTAATTGTGAGTCACTGTTGCAACTAAAACAAGACAACATTTTCCGACTTACCATTTTCAGTCCGGAACACAAAACAAACAAAACACGGAACAAATATGTGCACTTGAACCAAGAACTTAGGCCTACCAAAACGAACTGATGTATCGATACCCAAAACTAAACCAAATAGATTATCGTAACTAGAGCAACCAATGATAATCTAACAAAACCAAACCAAACCAAGAACCAATCAAGGATTTTTAACAATCCTCACAAAGTAACCAGCTAGCTATCACTAAATACTTAACTGAGTCACTGAAGACGTCACCAAGGAGAAACCCGTCACGTTTCGCCGTACTAAGGACTGCACCACTTCGGGTCCAAGACAGGGCGACGGTCAAGGCAACGGCCCACTGCAGCCGTCCTGAACGGGAAACCCTCGTGGAAGAGAACTTCAGGGCCACTTTTGCGATATGCCGGGATCGATGAAGTGGGGCGCCTCCCTCAGGAATCTTCACACGAAGCTTCTCGAACTCTTCAGGCTTTTGGACCGGTACCGAATGACGTCGCCCCACGTTGGGCGCCAATTGGAGTTCTGGACTTTTTGGTTCCGTCCAGAGGTGTCAGGGTACAACACCCAAAGACCCCGGAGTTCCACCTGCCTTGGTGCACAAATGAACAGAAACACGGGCTTCTCGATGGTGGCGTCAAAGACCAAAGGTTTATTACTGCAGGGACACAGAAGTCACAGAATCTACACACGGGCAGAAACTAGGAGCCTGTTCGATTTGTACAAAGTGGGTTGCTCCTTATATACTAAAAATTGTGCTCTAGGCAAATATTTCACATGTCGGTACATTCCCAAACCTTTTGTGTCTCTAAACAATAAATATTTGGCGTTACACAGGAACTGTCGATAATATCTGATACCAAACATCACGAAGAGGGGTTCCCATCAGTCCATCACAATCCCTTGTCAATATTGCATTCAAGAGCCGGACCGCCTCATCATAAAGTTCGTTACCTCCCCCTAATAAAGGCCCAGAAGGAAAGGAGCAGAGCCAGGTGCAGAAGATAGAAAAGCGGGATAAGAGATGTTTGTGGGTTGTAAATGGGCAAGGCTACCGGCTTCGGCCGCCTAATCATGATCAGGTACAATGGATACGAAGACCAGTTTGGCAAGACTGGCCTCGGGCAGAGGAGGCAGCCTTTGTCGAGTCATGCAGCTACAGCATGATCTGGTTTAGGGTGCACGTGTCATGTAAGAGGTGAATCTCCGGCTAAGGCTACGTGTCCTTAATCAAAGTGGAGTGAATGAAATGATTCGAGGCTATTGCATATGTGAGGGCAAGGAAACACAAAATGGCGGCCATGATCTAAGATGGATGCCGTGGGTATATCAGAAATATGTCAATGGAAGGAGTGCTCTTGCTCGTAGCGTAGCGAAAACACTAGGATATACTAAATGGATCATTTGCGGTTCACTGATACCAATATTGTGTATTTCCGACAAACTTGAAAACACGGGTTCAAGTCGTCACGGAACCGTCACGGAACCTCACTACAGTTAGGATTGGCATTAACCAACCCTACAGTCTGGGTCCTGCATTAACCCTACACTGTTGATTATGCAGTAACTAATACTACAGTCTAGAGCCTACATTTACCCTACGCTGCATATAATACATTACCCAGCCCTACAGTTAGGATTGGCATTAACCAACCCTACAGTCTGGGTCCTGCATTAACCCTACACTGTTGATTATGCAGTAACTAATACTACAGTCTAGAGCCTACATTTACCCTACGCTGCATATAATACATTACCCAGCCCTACAGTTAGGATTGGCATTAACCAACCCTACAGTCTGGGTCCTGCATTAACCCTACACTGTTGATTATGCAGTAACTAATACTACAGTCTAGAGCCTACATTTACCCTACGCTGCATATAATACATTACCCAGCCCTACAGTTAGGATTGTGCATTAACCAACCATACAGTCTGGGTCCTGCATTAACCCTACACTGTTTATTATGCAGTAACTAACACTACACTCTGGATCCTGCATTGACCCTACACTGTACACAATACACTAACCAACAATATAGTTGGGGTCCTGCATTGACCCTACACTGTTTATTAAGCATTACCTATCTCTATAATATGGATCCCTCATTGACCCTACACTGTATATAATACATTAAACAACCCTACAGTCTGGGTCCGGCATTAACCCTACAGTGTTTATTATGCATTTACTAACACTTCAGTCTGGATCTTGCATTAATTAATTCCCGCCGCTTATATCATGAATTAACTAACCATACTGTCTGGATCCTCTACTAACCCCAAAGTCTGGATCCTGCATTGACCCCACACTGTATATAATACACTGAACAACCCTACAGCCTGGAACCTGCATTAGCCATACACTGGGCCATGTATTACCTATCCCTATAGTCTGGATCTGTGTTAACTGTACATTCAATAATATACATTAACTAATCCTTCAGCCTGCATCCTGCCTTCATTCTGCAGCATGGCTGATGCATTCATGTTACAATCAGGGTCCTGCCCTAACTAAGCCAACAGTCTGTATCCTGGATTAACTCTACTCAATGGACCCTGCATTAACCTTACTGTAAGGACCCTCACCCTGTATTAATCTTTTAGTATGGCTCCAAGGTTAACCTTACAGTCTTGATGTTGCTTTAACTGACCCTATAGAATATTTTATAAAATCAACCCTACAATCTGGATACTGTGATAACCCTACAGTCTAGATTATGCAACAATAGACCCTTCAGTTGTGATGCTGATTTTACCTTAAAATCTTGAATCTGCATTAAGCCTACTATGAAAATACTTACGCGGTTGGTTTTAATCCAACAGTCTTGAGCATGCATGAACCACCTCTACAGACTAAATCCTGAGTTAACTCTATGGAATGGATCATGTATTAACTCTATAGTTCGGATCATCCACTGATCCTAGTCTGGATCAAGAATTAACTCGCAGTCTAGATCCTGTATCAACTCTACAGTTTGGATCATGTGTTTACCCTGCAGTCTGGATAGTCTACTGCTTCTAGTCCGGATGTAGCATTAACTCTCAGTCTAGTTCCTGTATTAAATCTACAGTTTGGATCATGTGTTAACCCTACAGTCCGGATCATCTACTGATCCTAGACTGTATCTAGAATTAACTCTCAGTCTAGATCTTGTATAAACTCAACAGTTTGGATCATGTGTTAACCCTACAGTTTGGATCATCCACTGATCCTAATCGGGATCTAGCAATAAGTCTCAGGCTAGATCCGGTATAAACTCTACAGTTTGGATCATGTGTTAACCCTACAGTTTGGATCATCCACTGATCCTAATCTGGATCTAGAATTAAGTCCCAATCTAGATCCAGTATAAACTCTACAGTATGGATAATGTGTTAACCCTACAGTTTGGATCATCTACTGATCCTAGTCTGGATCTAGCATTAAGTCTCAGTCTAGATCCGGTATTAACTCTACAGTTTGGATCATGTGTTAACCCTACAGTTTGGATCATCTACTGATCCCAGTCGGGATCTAGAATTAAGTCTCAGTCTAGATCCGGTATTATCTCTGCAGTTTGGATCATCTTCTGAACCTTGTCTGGATCGAGCATTAACTCTCAGTCTATATCCGGTATTAACTCTACAGTATGGATCATGTGTTAACCCTACAGTACACTGATCCTAATCTGGATCTAGCATTAAGTATTAGTCTAGATCCGGTATTAACTCTACAGTTTGGATCATCTACTGATCCCTGTCTGGATTGAGCATTAACTCTCAGTCTAGATCCTGTATTAACTCTACAGTTTGAATCATGTGTTAACCCTACAGTTTGGATTATCTACTGATCCCAGTCTGGATCTAGAATTAACTCTCAGTCTAGATCCTGTATTAACTCTACAGTTTGGATTATGTGTTAACCCTACAGTCCGGATCATCTACTGATCCTAGTCTGGATCTAGAATTAACTCTCAGTCTAGATCTTGTATAAACTCTACAGTTTGGATCATGTGTTAACCTGCAGTTTGGATCATCTACTGATCCCAGTCTGGATCTAGAATTAACTCTCAGTCCAGATCCTGTATAAACTCTACAGTTTGGATCATGTGTTAACCCTACAGTTTGGATCATCTACTGATCCTAGTCTGGATCTACCATTAAGTCTCAGTCTAGATCCGGTATAAACTCTACAGTTTGGATCATGTGTTAACCCTACAGTTAGGATCATCCACTGATCCTAATCTGGATCTAGCATTAAGTCGCAGTCTAGATCCCGTATTAACTCTACAGTTTGGATCATCTACTGATCCTTGTCTGGATCGAGCATTAACTCTTAGTCTAGATCTTGTATTGACTCTACAGTATGGATCATTATTTATCTCTACAGTCTGGATCATCTACTAATCATAGTTTGAATCTAGCATTAACTCTCAGTCTAGATCCTGTTTTAACTCTACAGTTTGGATCATGTGTTAACCCTACAGTTTGGATTGTCTACTAATTCTAGTCCAGATGTAGCATTAACTCCCAATCTAGATCCTGTATTAACTCTACAGTTTGGATCATGTGTTAACCTGCAGTTTGGATCATCTACTGATCCTAGTCTGGATCTAGAATGAACTCTCAGTCTAGATCCTGTATAAACTCTACAGTTTGGATTATGTGTTTACCCTGCAGTCTGGATAGTCTACTGATTCTAGCCCGGATATAGTATTAAGTCTCTGTCTAGATCCTGTATTAACTCTACAGTTTAGATCATGTGTTAAACCTACAGTCTGGATATTCTACTGATCCTAGTCTGGACCCAGAAGTAACTCTCAGTCTAGATCCTGTATTAACTTCACAGTTTGGATCATGTGTTAACCCTACAGTTTGGATCATCCACTGATCCTAATCTGGATCTAGCATTAAGTCTCAATCTAGATCCGGTATTAATTCTACAGCTTGGATCATCTACTAATCCTAGTTTGAATCTAGCATTAACTCTCAGTCTAGATCCTGTATTAACTCTACAGTTTGGATAATGAGTTAACCCTACAGTGTGGATCGTCTACTACTCCTATTCTGGATCTAGTATTAACTCTCTGTCTAGACTCCATATTAACTCTACAGTTTGGATCATGTGTTAACCCTACAGTCCGGATCATCTACTGATCCTAGCCTGGATCTAGAATTAACTCTCAGTCTAGATCCTGTATTAACTCTACAGTTTGGATCATGTGTTAACCCTACAGTCCGGATCATCTACTGATCCTAGCATGGATCCAGAGTTTAACTCTCAGTCTAGATCTTGTATAAACTCTACAGTTTGGATCATGTGTTAACGCTACAGTTTGGATCCTCTACTGATCCTAGTCTGGATCTAGAATTAACTCTCAGTCTAGATCCTGTATAAACTCTACAGTTTGGATCATGTGTTAACCCTACAGTTTGGATCATCCGCTGATCCTAATCTGGATCTAGCATTAACTCTCAGTCTAGATCCTGTATTAACTCTACAGTTTGGATCATGTGTTAACCTGCAGTTTGGATCATCTACTGATCCTAGTCTGGATCTAGAATTAACTCTCAGTCGAGATCCTGTATAAACTCTACCGTTTGGATCATGTGTTTACCCTGCAGTCTGGATCGTCTACTGATTCTAGTCCGGATATAGCATTAAGTCTCAGTCTATATCCTGTATTAACTCTACAGTTTAGATCATGTGTTAACCCTACAGTCTGGATCTTCTACTGATCCTAATCTGGAACTATAAGTAACTCTCAGTCTAGATCCTGTATTAACTCTACAGTTTGGATCATGTGTTAACCCTACAGTTCGGATCGTCTACTGATTCTGGTCCGGATGTAGCATTAAGTCTCTGTCTAGATCCTGTATTAACTCTACAGTTTAGATCATGTGTTAACCCTACAGTCTGGATCTTCTACTGATCCTAATCTGGAACTAGAAGTAACTCTCAGTCTAGATCCTGTATCGACTCTACAGTATGGATCATTAGTTATCCCTACAGTCTGGATCATCTACTAATCCTAGTTTGAATTTAGCATTACCTCTTAGTCTAGATCCTGTGGAACATGAGCCCATAATTCTATCGATGCCCAGGCCGCTGGCGAAAACCGCCTCTTAGTTCCCATGTTGAATAATTACCAAATAAAGAGACGGGCGCTGGAAGCAGGAATCAAGATCAGAGTTTTAATTCTCATGAGGAGAGCCAGTCATTTCGGACACGAAACACAGTGTCTTTCGGGAGGTGCTCTAACAAGTGAGCTGAGACTCTTTCTTTTATACCTTACAAAACACTTGATAGTACAATCAGGACAGTGTGACGCAAAAGAAAGACATCCCTATAATCCTCGTGTCAATCCTACCCCACATATGTTCACAATAGGAACCCTTGACCTGCTGATAAGAGGGGAGGGCAATCACGCAGCTGAGTGTTCCGTCAACTGTTTAGGATGTGTGCGCCTGATCATAGCCCAGGGGGTGGGGTGGCTAGGATCAATAGTGGGTCCTTTGAAGAGGAGTGACTTTATACAATAAGGGCAGTAAATGGTATCTCCTGGCTTAGGCGATGGCCTCGGACATGTGTGGTCAGCCGGACTCGGGGGAAGGGGTCATCAAAGGAGTGGTAGTCATGCCGCGTGGACAATCGAGCGCGGAGGGAAGGCTTGTCAACAGAGGGGCATTCATGGAAAGAAAGGAGGTGTTGGTCAGGCGCGGCCATGACTCTCAAGGACAGGATCTTGCAGAAGAAGGTTTACGGGTTGCCCATGTGAGGAGAAGGGAGGGAGAGCCAGGGTGGACACGGGGACAGAGTCACATAGAGAGAGAGAGAGATCTTACGACCAGTACAAGAGAGAGCGGGGGCAGTCAGGTGCAGCTGGGGAGGGCTACGTCAGCTAAGGCGAAGGATGCCTCTTCAAGAGGGAATGGGGGGGGGGTTTGTGCGGGTCAAGCAGGAGAGTTGCCTTTCGCAGCAGGGTCGCACAGGGGGAGAGGGTTTCATGGCCTATGCATGAGAGAGGGGGTTTAGGATACGCGCAGGAGGGAAGCCGGGGATTCCAATGGGTAAAGGGCCATGGTGCCTAGAATGGCTATACATATGCATAGGGGTATGGGCTCTTACTGGCAGAGCGATACGGTCAATAGTTTACGGTATTCATGGTGCTCACAGGGAGAGGAGTGGGAGAAGAAGGGAAATGAATGCTGTTTATGTACATCAATTTCTTCAACTTCCACAGTCGCCCCTTTTTACATTACAGCAGTCATTTTTGTAATTGATGGGTTTACAGGTAGTCAGGCATCGTTGATGAATTAGCATTTTGTCGATACTAACATTTGGCATATAATCATAGACAGTCGAGGTGATGGGCAGAATGCAGCACATAGGAAATTGCATTTTCGTTGTGTTCCAGACAATTAAACGCACTACATAGCATAAATCTTTCTAACTTAAAAAATGTGACCAATGAACAGTTTTGACCAGGTAGTTGAGGGCGGAATTCAGTTCAATACACAATATTTCTTCGTCACAGTGTCTTTTTATCATTGAGCCATCACTGGTAGGCTCTAGTCCGAGTACTTTCGTTGGCGCTGTTGAGCACCGGCGGTGGAGCTATAGGTCCAGCTCGGTTCTATCCTTACGCGTTGCAGGGTGCGGTCAGTCCTCTGCTGTTAGACCACAGTCCTGTTCCCTAAACAATCCGTTTGGCGGCGCCTTATGCTCGGCACCTACATTTCCGTGGCAACACCCTATTCCCACTGGAATGCGGTTCTCTCCTTTGGCAAAAAGTCACGTGGAAAAGAGGGTGAGTGTGGTTCAAATAGTCGGTAGGAGAGAGAAAGAGCGGAGTTGGGTCAGAGTTCCTGGGACACACAAAAGGGACCAAGGGAGCAAAGGATAACAAGCAGGCAGGTCCATCAATCGAGCCCAAAGAAGGGGGACGGAGACTCCAGGCACACGTGGGTTAGCAGACGGAGGGTTTCAAGGCGGCCCATCATTTTTCATTCTCCACGTTGAAATTGCGGTCTCGTCCCGTATCCTGTTGCTCTGCGGCTCCACCTTTGGTCGAGGTCATACGTGTCCCAAGATCCGCAGTCAGGCTGTACGTCGCATCTGACCCATCTCCTTCGGTGATCGTGAATCTTTGAATAGGTACAAGACAAGGTTTTAGAGAAATGGCAGAAGAAGATATCTACGCATGTGAATTCCTCCCTCAATTCTACGCATTTGGGAGATACGCTCACTGGTCACAGTCAGAGGTCCATTACTAAGCAGTGCATGTGTCAGCATTCCTACTGAGTTCATGGCAGGTTTATTCATCGTCCTATTTATAACTCAAGTGAGGTAAATGAGATTCCCATCAACTGTGCATTACATCATATTCAAAATTACGGAGCATTTCCCTTCAGGACTGGCTAACCTTTTCAAACAGGGCGGGGGTGCCATCATCGAGAGTCAGGCAAAATAATGTTTTCTCGATGGTCAACAGTTACTCATGGTCATCATGTTTATATCCAGGACAGCGACTGGGGTCTATCAAAATGGGGCGGGGATGCTTCGGGCGCTCGCGCTTGGGTGCAAAAGGGGGTGGGGCAATCTGGGCATTGGGGGTCAATCTAGACGTTGGCGTTCGTCTCTGAAGAACAGACATAAGGTGCCATGGACATACAGTTCCCCTATAAATGGCCAGATTTGGGGGACTTTAGTCGTCTTACCTGTCCTTTCCTTCTCAGCCAATTCAAGTTCATTCATTTTGCAGAAAGGAGAGGCAGTAATATGGCGAGATACAATCATTTTAGTTTCGGTCAATTTCGCTGAACACCTTCGCGTTCAATATGTATCAAATCAGACTGGTGCCGGTGGGGCACAATTTTACCAAAAAGAGGGAGAGAAAATAGGGAGACTCTCACAGAGAGCGAGAGTCGTCCGCAATCTAAACGAGCCATTCGGTACACGTATGACATGTAGAGAGAGAGAGAGAGAGAGAGAGAGAGAGAGATAAGGAGGTGGTGAGAGAGAGAGAGAGAGAGAGAGAGAGAGAGAGAGAGACGTGTACGGAAATAGGTCATTTAGTGCGCTCACAACACAGAACAGCAAAGGTCAGGTAACACGCAAATACAGACAGAGGGAAGACATAAATCCGTACATTACACACACACAAACTCAGACAGGGAAGACGGCACATGTATTACACATATATAAGACATTCACGACAAGACAGGAAACAATTGTTAGCCAACAAGATCTGTTTTATATATCCTACGTATCTTTACTATCCTATTTATCTACGTGCTTAGCTCTTTCTACCCTTCCCTCATTTTTCTTCTCGCTTGTCATGTCTGCGAGCGTTCCCAATTGCCAATACTCACACCTCGGTTGGTCGATCAGAAATTAACCTGGTCGCGCTATTTACCCATGGTTGGATCTTAAACCATTTTCAGTTCCTTCCTTTGGTGGGAAGTTCTCCAGGCTGAGGCAACGGCAAGTATTGATCGGGAGAACAGTCGGGCAGCTTGGCTATATCTATAAGAGTGTGAGAAAGGGGGGCAGTGCATTTTGAGCATCAGCAACATTTCTAACTTCCCAGACGGGTGGTGCCGTGGCAACCCTTACCCGTATATTTTTCTTTGTCCTTTCCCTACCTAGTCAAACGTCCAGTTACATTATTTAACGCGTCATTTCTAGTCAATTCTTCGTCATTCAGCACCTGTCCAGTTTCTATGTCAGTCCATCCTCTCAGTCGCTATGTTCTAAGGAGGAACAGTCATGTTTAAGTCTACGTCTTTTAAAACTTATCATTATGAGGACTACACACTTATTCCCTCTTTCCCTTTTCGTCGGTGGTTCGACCATCGCTCTCCCACACTTCAGCCGACGTTCTGACGTGACCTGCAGAAGGGAGGAAAAAGAAGGGGTGGGGGGCAGTATTCAAAGTACATCAGCATGCAGTAGTCCGAAAATGTTTTTACCTACCACTTACTCGACCTATCTCCACGTACCGCCTTTCTTTACCATCTCGGCGTTTAAGCCCAGGGGGACCAGTAATGTCAGATAGATAATCATTGACGATCTGCGTATCTACATGAGTTACTTGGTCGCAACCCTCTTCGTCAGGTGCAAGGGTGACGGTCAGGTGGCATTTCGGTGGTGTCGTTTTAAGGGTGTCTAAAACACTTTTCTGGCTGCCTGTGACACACAATGTAGCTGCTAAATATCTGATCCCTTTTTGATCTACATCTTCCATCATACTTATTCTTCGCTCATAGTAGTAAGACATCCTAAACTCATTAATGCAACTGCTACAACCATGCTTTCTTTTTCAAAATACTTTTAATAAAAAGTGTTGAGGTACAAATACAGGCCTACAACTCAGTGGGCCGGCTACAAAGCAGATTGAAACTGTACATAAGAAGAACGAAATTGGTGGCAGTTCATTGCATAAAGTGCAGCAGTGCAGTAAAATCGTATTAAACTTCCCTACAGAGCAAGCATGATGCATGTCAGTAATTCATCTTTAATAAATTCATAAATTCATTATCCAAGTTCATTCGTTACCTAAATTACACCAATTCATTTTCCAAATCATAATCAGTACCCACCCTAAGTCAGTTCATTGTCCAAGCACATACTCAATATCCTTCATATCTACTTTCATTATCCAAAAACTGCATATATATCTCGGGACAAAAAGCTGCGCAATCAGGGTGCAACAAAGTTTATTCAAAAACGTCTCATTTTGTGTCGGCGCCATTTTGGGTGGGGTCAGGCGAGTTCCAGCACAGTCAGAATGTCTCCAATGATTCGTGGTTGGACCGGAGCCTTCCGTTGGAAGTTCAAAAAGTTTTGAATCATGTGGTTAACAGTTCTAACAATATGGTGCATTAGTCAAAGAGTGGGGAGGGCGGCAACAATTTTCCTACCGGGTCATTCTGGTGTTCCACCGGAACTGAACAAGTCTATGCCGTGGCTGCATTTTAGCCATTTCCAATCCGAGGCTGGCGCCGGCAGGAGTTGCACCGACGTCGTGGTTCCCAGTGAAGGGGGCGGGGGCGCCCATGCGGAGGGATCGGGGTGCCCCCCGGCTCTTATAGAATCTTCAAGGTTGAGGAGAGAAGGCATGGGGCGTGTGCCCGTCCTGGGCAGAAGACCGCTTTTTGATGTTGACCCTCTTTAAGTAAGAGCATTGGGGTGTCGCTGGAAGCCTCCACCTGGAGGGAGGCTCGTTCGCGCCGCCTCCCCCTTCCAGCGACCCCGCGCCGTTCCTCGGCTCCGTCGCTTCGACATTGGCCGTGCTGGCTATTGAAGATGGGGGGGGTGGTCGGCGGCTGAGGCAAGACAGCCCCCCCCCTTTTCTCCTGACATGTGGCGGGACTACCTACAATCGTCCAGGCGTCGACATGTGGCGGGACTACCTGCAACTGTCAGGCGTTGGGTGTAGTTGCGGCCATTATAGCACAAAGAAATGCCGCCATCCTCGCTTTGGCTTCGTCCTTCAACGAAAGCCGGATCGGGTGAGAGAGAGGGGTGGTCGGTGGCCGAGGCAAGACAGCCCCCTCTCTCCCCGCGGCCTGCAGGGCGGCAGAAGAGAAGAGATGGAGAGGTCCTTGTCATTCTTTGGACCGCCTGCCCAACATCATCTCCTACTGACCGCGGCCAGGCGAGCCCCTCGTGCCTCGAGGCCTCGCCTTCCGGATGGGCGTAACCGCGGACCTGTTGCACTTCGGGAGCTTCCGGAATGGGGGTAGGTACCTATTGAGTTGTTTCTATTTCATGTGACCGTTATTTGGGCGTGGCGGGCAATGAGGCAGACATGTTGGGAGCAGGAATAGGCAGCGGAGCCTAGCTACCTCGTGGCTATCTTTGCTGCCAAACTTTTCGCCATTTTATATTTCTTATTACGAACTATTTCTAATGTTTCTTATTTTTAGTGAAGTCAAAAGCTCATCAGGGGGTTACTGACTTAGCCTGATTTCTTTTTATTTTTCTTTCTCTTCCTTAGCGTGTTTCGAGCTAAAGTTTTCTGTTAGTAGGGAACGGTGATCACTTCATATTTTTATGTGTCCTTTTCACTAGGGGGTACCTCTGGACGGACCAGACGAGTTCCCTCCAATAAATGGTCCAGGGTGGAACGAGATTATCGATCAAAAGGGGAACATATATTCCTTCATTAGGGTATCATCCTGGACAGACCGAGCGATGTACTTCCATTTACTAGGGTAGCCTCCTGGACGGACCAGATGGTCTACTTCCACTAAATGGCCCATGAGCGGGGAGCATATGTCCTCCATAAGGGTAGTCTCCTGGGCGGACCATGCGAGCTACCCCCCAAATAACCAAACAGTGGGGAGTGGGTAGGACTGACGAATTCACAAAGGGGCATAACCTACCCTTTACTACTTGCAAAGACTAGATAGAATATTTCTACTCCACGTTGTTTGCAGGCAGAAAATACCTCAAACGAAACAATTCCTGGAACAACAATGTCCAGGCAACCAACCAATCAGTGGGGAGAAAAACAGGCATGACGGATTACAACGGGGACAAACGTCTGCATTACCTGCCCTTCGCTATCCAGAAAGGAAGACAGAATATTTCTACTCGTCTCAGTTTGTAGACAGGGAAGATCTCAAAGAGCAACAATCGATTATTAATCGATTTCAAACAATCCAGTGGGGAGAAAAGTAGGCATGACGGATTACAACGGGGACAAAAGTCTGCATTACCTACCCTTCTCTATCTGCAAAGAGGGACGACGTTCCTATTCGCCGCTGTTTGCAAACAGAGAATGTCTCGTTCTCAAAAGAGAACCAATATGTCAAGTAGCATTCAAAGCTAAATGAACCAATACCAACAATATCAGTATACAAATACCGATTTCAATACAAACAATCAATCAATCAGGTGGATAGAACCACCCTACCAATCAGGCGTAAAAACACCCTACTTAATCTTCCCCGGACCGGACCATACGGACAGTTCTTCATCTCCCTCCTCCAGCGCCCGATCGTTCTCTTACTCCATGTAGCATTCCTGTGGGATTCCAGTCAGGACAATAGGTCACTCAAGAGAGGTCCGTTCAGAATTGGTGAAGTTCTTTCGATCGGCAGCCGGGCGAGGGCCCTCTCAAGGCAGGCATACCCCGATCATTTAGATGTTCACTTCTTCGTCTGGATCTCTCTTACCGAACCTTATGTCACTGATGGACCCCGCGTTGGGACGCCAATTGTGGAACATGAGCCCATAATTCTATCGATGCCCAGGCCGCTGGCGCAAACCGCCTCTTAGTTCCCATGTTGAATAATTACCAAATAAAGAGACGGGCGCTGGAAGCAGGAATCAAGATCAGAGTTTTAATTCTCATGAGGAGAGCCAGTCATTTCGGACACGAAACACAGTGTCTTTCGGGAGGTGCTCTAACAAGTGAGCTGAGACTCTTTCTTTTATACCTTACAAAACACTTGATAGTACAATCAGGACAGTGTGACGCAAAAGAAAGACATCCCTATAATCCTCGTGTCAATCCTACCCCACATATGTTCACAATAGGAACCCTTGACCTGCTGATAAGAGGGGAGGGCAATCACGCAGCTGAGTGTTCCGTCAACTGTTTAGGATGTGTGCGCCTGATCATAGCCCAGGGGGTGGGGTGGCTAGGATCAATAGTGGGTCCTTTGAAGAGGAGTGACTTTATACAATAAGGGCAGTAAATGGTATCTCCTGGCTTAGGCGATGGCCTCGGACATGTGTGGTCAGCCGGACTCGGGGGAAGGGGTCATCAAAGGAGTGGTAGTCATGCCGCGTGGACAATCGAGCGCGGAGGGAAGGCTTGTCAACAGAGGGGCATTCATGGAAAGAAAGGAGGTGTTGGTCAGGCGCGGCCATGACTCTCAAGGACAGGATCTTGCAGAAGAAGGTTTACGGCTTGCCCATGTGAGGAGAAGGGAGGGAGAGCCAGGGCGGACACGGGGACAGAGTCACATAGAGAGAGAGAGAGATCTTACGACCAGTACAAGAGAGAGCGGGGGCAGTCAGGTGCAGCTGGGGAGGGCTACGTCAGCTAAGGCGAAGGATGCCTCTTCAAGAGGGAATGGGGGGGGGGTTTGTGCGGGTCAAGCAGGAGAGTTGCCTTTCGCAGCAGGGTCGCACAGGGGGAGAGGGTTTCATGGCCTATGCATGAGAGAGGGGGTTTAGGATACGCGCAGGAGGGAAGCCGGGGATTCCAATGGGTAAAGGGCCATGGTGCCTAGAATGGCTGTACATATGCATAGGGGTATGGGCTCTTACTGGCAGAGCGATACGGTCAATAGTTTACGGTATTCATGGTGCTCACAGGGAGAGGAGTGGGAGAAGAAGGGAAATGAATGCTGTTTATGTACATCAATTTCTTCAACTTCCACAATCCTGTATTAACTCTACAGTTTGGATAATGAGTTAACCCTACAGTGTGTATCGTCTACTACTCCTATCCTATTCTGGATCTAGCATTAACTCTCTGTCTAGACTCTATATTAACTCTACAGTTTAGACCGTGTTAATCCTGCACTCTGGGTTCTGCATTAGCTCTACATTCTGGATTCCAAATTAACTAGCTCTATAATATGGATTCTGTATTACCCTACAGTGTGGATAAATCATTCAGTTGAGCATTTATCCATTGCCCTGGATACTTATACAGTCTACATCAATCCTACAGTGTGAACCATAACTGTACTAACACTGAAGTCTGTGTCCTGCATCACCCCTACATTTTGGACTTCATTGTAACTAGCTCTATGCCTTGAATACTTCTACAACCTGTACTAACTGCACAGCCTGCATTGTTTACTGACCCTACTGTCTGAATTCTGCATGAAGCATACTGTCTGGATCAAATCATTAACCCCACACTTGGCTTTGACTACAGCCAGGACTCCGCATTCCTCTAGTGCACAGAAAGAAACTCGTATTATCCCTCTAGCCAAAGACTATGCATCAACATTATTGCAGAGGGTCCAGTGTCACAGCACTGCGTTTCCCCAGTAATCCAACAGTCTGGACCCTCATTAACTTATAAGACTTGAAAGCAGTTGTATGCTAGAATATCATTGGTGATGGAGCGTGGGCTGGCTACAGGGACCCAGTGAGGCCCACTGTACAGAGTACCTTATATCTTTGCTGAGGATCATTACGAGGTCATGTGTTGAGAATGCATTAAACTGCCAAGGAAATTTGTTGGTTCTGAGGAGATTCAGAGCTGCAATGCAAGATCCAGCATCATCATTGAGGATCCCCTTGACAAGGCCTTGTGATATGAAGTCTGGTGTCTGGGATGTGTTGCAAAAGGGTCCGAGGGGCTTTGAGGCTGCAATGTGAGAACCTGCGTCATCGTTAAGGCTGCGTTGGGAAAGCTTCGCACAGGTGGAGGTTTCGCTGGGGGCTGCCAGGTTGATGTGGAGCCTTTTGCATCTGGATATTCCTTGCAGGCGAGGTGATGCATTGGTTCTGCTCAGGTTTGGGCTACGGAGCTGGAGAGATATGTTGGTACTGCTGGACCCTCAGATGGGCTAGCGGAGCACCTTCAGGCCCACTTCCAAGGGTCCAGGACTGTGTTAAAACCATTGGCAGGGCAGGAATCAACAATCGCAGAGTTCAAGTGTTGGGTTTGAGGTTGTTGGAGCCTACTGTCCCTGAGGCTCTAGTAAGTAGGCCAGCCAACTAGCCAGTCATTTGGAGTTCTGGGTTCAATAGATGCAGGTCCAGTCCTTCTCGCCTTGGCAAGGGGGCAGTAGGCAGGAAGTCAGCAGCACAGCAAGACAGCTGTCCAGCAAGGCAGTAGAACAGCAGGACTGCAGTCCTTTTCAGCAGCACAGCAGTCCTTCTTTCTGGCAGAGTATCCACAGGTCCAGAAGTGTAACGACAGGTTCATTGTTTGAGGTCCAATATTTATACCCAGTTTTGCCATTGAATTAATAGAAGCTTCTAGAAGTTTCCCTTTTAAATTCCCAGCTATCTTGCATTCAATGTCCTGGCTCCATGATAACTACAGGGGGTATGTAGCCCTTTATGAGGAGGCAGGACAATCCCTATTTACACATAAGCAGGGTGGTGCCCAGCTCCACTCTCCCATCCTGCCAGCGATAGCCTATCCAAGCACACCTAAGTTCTCTATTGTGTGGTACTGTTTAGGAGGAATACAGAGAGCCTAAATGTAAGCTACACCCAGTCATGTGACCCAGGGGCAGGCTATAGGCAGAGTCACTGAAATGATGGGATTGTGCGGCTGCAGTTATTTTTGCATGATTATAGATTTGTTGCATTTGCCACACAATCCATCATCTGCTGCATAATCTGCAGCTTCTAACAAAAAAATTGTTTCTAGTTCAAATGCTTCAAAAGTCATGAAAACATGGTGCCACCATGTGTTGCAGCACAGTGGAAGGCCATTTGTAAAGATTGACTGGTCACCTTTCTATAGCTTATTGCTGTGTTTGGATGTTAACTTGGTACTAATGAGTTGCAACTAATGCCCAGACAGTGTTAACAAGTTTTAAAATGACAAAATAATGAATACTATCCCAAAATGTGCAGCATAATGCCACATAATTTGACTTTTACTGCGGGCAAAATTTACTCAACCCTGCCACATAAACTGACCCTCTCCTGCCATATAATTCCAGTGGCTTTGACCTTATGCACTAAATGGCAAAGGAAGGAAAAGTCAAACTTTCTAAAAATGTAATTTTCAAAATTGTAATTTACAACCTGACTTTACCATAAGAGAGGATTTATTTCATTATAATTTGAAAGATTCCAAACATGAACAGGTTACATGTTCCCATTTGAAAATTGCAGCTTATTAAATGTAAGTATGGTAACTCCAATGCTAACCTATGGGAGTGGTAGGCCTTGCAATAGACAAAAACAAACTACCAGGGCATCTAAAATTTTAAATTATATGTCCCACCTTTTAAATGCACTACTCCCTGTCAAAATTGGCTGTGTCGGGCCTACCCTGGGCCGTGGCTTATATGTATCAAAAAGGCAGGTTTGGGCCTAAGAAAAGGGATTAGTTTTTAAGGTCGAAATGGCAGTTTAAAATCTGCACACCCAGTGTGCAATGGCAGGCCTGGGGCATTTAAAGGGCCTGCAGGTCCAACAGTAGCATTTAATTTACATGCCCAGGGCTCATGTTGTGCCAATAACTAGGAAAATAAATATTCTAATTGGGTATCAGCCAATTCTACTATGTTTAAAGGACAGAGCACAAGCTCTTCAGTTCTGATTAGCGGGGAAAAAACACAATGTCCTAATGCCAGCAAAAAAGAAATTCAGCACAAAATGGAGAGTAAAGAGTTTGGGGGTGACCCTGTAGAGAAGACCAGGTCCAACAGTAACCCTTAAATCCTGAATCTAGCTGGACAGGACAGACTGGAGACTCCATTGAGCCCTAGATCCTGCATTAATTAACCCCACAGTCTGTACCCTGATGTAACCTTACGGAATGCTTCCAGTGTTAAACCTACATTCTGTACCTTGATGTAACCCTACGGTACACATTCTGTGTTAACCCTACAGTTTGTACCTAGATGTAACCCTACAGAACGAATCCTGTGTTAACCCTACGGTCTGCACCTAGATGTAATCCCACGGTACGCATCCTGTGTTAACCCTACAGTCTGTATCCTGCTGTAACACTACAGTATGCATCCTGTGTTAACCCTACCGCATGTACCCTGATGTAACCCTACGGTATGCATCCGGAGTTTACCCTACAGTCTGTACCCTGATGTAACCCTACGGTATGCATCCTGTGTTAACCCTACAGTCTGTACCCTGATGTAACCCTACGGTATGCATCCTTTGGTAAACCTACAGTCTGTACTCTGATGTAACCCTACGGTATGCATCCTGTGTTAACTCTACAGTCTGTACCCTGATGTAACCCTACGGTATGCATCCTGTGTTAACCCTACAGTCTGTACCCTGATGTAACCCTACAGTACGCAGTCTGTGTTAACCCTACAGTCTGTAACATGATGTAACCCTACGGTTCGCATCCTGTGTTAACCCTACAGTGTGTACCCTGATTTAACCCCACGGTATGCATCCTGTGTTAACTCTACAGTCCGTACCCTGATGTAACCCTACGGTATGCATCCTGTGTTAACCCTACAGTCGGTACCCTGATGTAACCCTACGGTATGCATCTAGTGTTAACCCTTCAATCTGTACCCTGATGTAACCCAACGGTATGCATCCTCTGTTAACTCTACAGTCCGTACCCTGATGTAACCCTACGGTATGCATCCGGTATGACCTCTACAGTCCGTATCCTGATGTAACCCTACGGTATGCATCCTGTGTCAACCCTATAGTCTGTACCCTGATGTAACCCTACAGTATGCATCCTGTGTTAACCTTACAGTCTGTACCCTGATGTAACCCTACGGTATGCATCTAGTGTTAACCCTTCAATCTGTACCCTGATGTAACCCTACGGTATGCATCCTGTGTTAACTCTACAGTCCGTACCGTGATGTAACCCTACGGTATGCATCCGGTATGAACTCTACAGTCCGTATCCTGATGTAACCCTACGTTATGCATCCTGTGTCAACCCTATAGTCTGTACCCTGATGTAACCCTACGATATGCATCCTGTGTTAACCTTACAGTCTGTACCCTGATGTAACCCTATGGTATGCATCCGGTGTTAACTCTACAGTCTGTACCCTGATGTAACACTACGGTATGCATCCTGTTTTAACTCTACAGTCTGTACCCTGATGTAACCCTACGGTATGCATCCTGTGTTAACTCTACAGTCTGTACCATGATGTAACACTATAGTATGCATCCTGTGTTAACCCTACAGTCTGTACCCTGATGTAACACTATGGTATGCATCCTGTGTTAACCCTACAGTCTGTACCTAGATGTAACCCTACGGTACGCATCCTGTGTTAACCCTACAGTCTGTACCCTGATGTAACCGTACAGTATGCATCCTGTGTTAACCCTACAGTTTGTACCCTGATGTAACCCTACGGTATGCATCCTGTGTTAACCCTACAGTCTGTACCTAGATGTAACCCTACGGTACGCATCCTGTGTTAACCCTACAGTCTGTACCCTGATGTAACCCTACAGTATGCATCCTGTGTTAAACCTACAGTCTGTACACTGATGTAACCCTATGGTATGCATCCTGTGTTAACCCTACAGTCTGTATCCTGATGTAACCCTACGGTATGCATCCTGTGTTAACCCTACAGTCTGTATCCTGATGTAACCCTACAGTATGCATACTGAGTTAACTCTACAGTCTGTACCCTGATGTAACCCTACGGTATTTATCCTGTGTTAACTCTACAGTCTGTACCCTGATGTAACCCTATAGTATGCATCCTGTGTTAACCCTACAGTTTGTACCTTGATGTAACCCTACGGTATGCATCCTGTGTTAACCCTACAGTCTGTACCTAGATGTAACCCTACGGTATGCATCCTGTGTTAACCCTACAGTCTGTACCTAGATGTAACCCCACGGTACGCATCCTGTGTTAACCCTACAGTCTGTACCCTGATGTAACCCTACAGTATGCATCCTGTGTTAACCCTACAGTCTGTACCCTGATGTAACCCTATGGTATGCATCCTGTGTTAACCCTACAGTCTGTATCCTGATGTAACCCTACGGTATGCATCCTGTGTTAACCCTACAGTCTGTATCCTAATGTAACCCTACGGTATGCATCCTGTGTTAACCCTACAGTCTGTACCTAGATGTAACCCTATGGTACGCATCCTGTGTTAACCCTACAGTCTTTACTCTGATATAAACCTATGGTATGCATCCTGTGTTAACCCTACAGTTTGTACCCCGATGTAACACTATGGTATGCATCTTGTGTTAACCCTACAGTCTGTACCCTGCTGTAACCCAACGGTATGCATCCTGTGTTAACCCTACAGTCTGTACCCTGATGTAATCCTATGGTATGCATCCTGTGTTAACCCTACAGTCTGTACCCTGATGTAACCCTTCGGTATGCATCCTGTGTTAACTCTACAGTCTGTATCCTGATGTAACCCTACTGTATGCATCTAGTGTTAACCCTACAGTCTGTACCCTGATGTAACCCTACAGTATGCATCCTGTGTTAACCCTACAGTCTGTACCCTGATGTAACCCTATGGTATGCATCCTGTGTTAACTCTACAGTCTGTACCCTGATGTAACCCTACGGTATGCATCCTGTGTTAACTCTACAGTCTGTACCCTGATGTAACCCTACGGTATGCATCCTGTGTTAACTCTAAAGTCTGTACCCTGATGTAACACTATGATAAGCATCCTGTGTTAACCCTACAGTCTGTACCCTGGTGTAACCCTTCGGTATGCATCCTGTGTTCCCTCTCCAGTCTGTACCCTGATGTAACACTGTGGTATGCATCCTGTGTTAACCCTACAGTCTGTATCCTGATATAACCCTATGGTATGCATCCTGTATTAACCCTACAGTCTGTACCCTGATGTAACCCTACGGTATGCATCCTGTGTTAACCCTACAGTCTGTACCCTGATGTAACCCTACGGTATGCATCCTGTGTTAACCCTATAGTCTGTACCCTGATGTAACCCTTCGGTATGCATCCTGTGTTAACCCTACCGTCTGTATCCTGATGTAACCCTACTGTATGCATCTAGTGTTAACCCTACAGTCAGTACCCGGATGTAACCCTATGGTATGCATCCTGTGTTAACTCTACAGTCCGTACCCTGATGTAACCCTACGGTATGCATCCTGTGTTAACCCTACAGTCGGTACCCTGATGTAACCCTACGGTATGCATCTAGTGTTAACCCTTCAATCTGTACCCTGATGTAACCCAACGGTATGCATCCTCTGTTAACTCTACAGTCCGTACCCTGATGTAACCCTACGGTATGCATCCGGTATGACCTCTACAGTCCGTATCCTGATGTAACCCTACGGTATGCATCCTGTGTCAACCCTATAGTCTGTACCCTGATGTAACCCTACAGTATGCATCCTGTGTTAACCTTACAGTCTGTACCCTGATGTAACCCTACGGTATGCATCTAGTGTTAACCCTTCAATCTGTACCCTGATGTAACCCTACGGTATGCATCCTGTGTTAACTCTACAGTCCGTACCCTGATGTAACCCTACGGTATGCATCCGGTATGAACTCTACAGTCTGTATCCTGATGTAACCCTACGATATGCATCCTGTGTCAACCCTATAGTCTGTACCCTGATGTAACCCTACGATATGCATCCTGTGTTAACCTTACAGTCTGTACCCTGATGTAACCCTATGGTATGCATCCGGTGTTAACTCTACAGTCTGTACCCTGATGTAACACTACGGTATGCATCCTGTTTTAACTCTACAGTCTGTACCCTGATGTAACCCTACGGTATGCATCCTGTGTTAACTCTACAGTCTGTACCATGATGTAACACTATAGTATGCATCCTGTGTTAACCCTACAGTCTGTACCCTGATGTAACACTATGGTATGCATCCTGTGTTAACCCTACAGTCTGTACCTAGATGTAACCCTACGGTACGCATCCTGTGTTAACCCTACAGTCTGTACCCTGATGTAACCGTACAGTATGCATCCTGTGTTAACCCTACAGTTTGTACCCTGATGTAACCCTACGGTATGCATCCTGTGTTAACCCTACAGTCTGTACCTAGATGTAACCCTACGGTATGCATCCTGTGTTAACTCTACAGTCTGTACCCTGATGTAACCCTATAGTATGCATCCTGTGTTAACCCTACAGTTTGTACCTTGATGTAACCCTACGGTATGCATCCTGTGTTAAACCTACAGTCTGTACCTAGATGTAACCCTACGGTATGCATCCTGTGTTAACCCTACAGTCTGTACCTAGATGTAACCCCACGATACGCATCCTGTGTTAACCCTACAGTCTGTACCCTGATGTAACCCTACAGTATGCATCCTGTGTTAACCTAGGTATGGGCGGAAAATCCGTTTCGCTCGCGGATTTTGCGGATTTTCGGGAAATCCGCAATCCGCGAGATTCGCGAATCTCCCGCAAAATCCGCAAATCCGCGAGCAGCGGATTTTGCTCGCACTGCTCGCACTGTTCGCGTGAGTTCGCGGCTTCCCAGTACAACTTCGCGCCCCGCGAATAAGTGCTAAATTGCAGAAATACGATTTTAGCAAAACTGAAACTACTTGCCAGGTTCAAAAGTTCAGGCTCATCATTAGTAGCCATTTCCTGTAGTGCTTCCTGAGGGGCCCCTCCAGAGTTCAGTTGCCAGTTGCAACTATTATGTGACCCTGCTCTGAACCTCAGAATAGTTACACATATGCCACAAAGGTCCTGAATTACAGCTAAGGGAGACAAGCAGGAGCCAGGCTGGAAGTTAAAATCCATTAATCAGCCCCTAATTCATTATTGTCAGTTGGGGCAGGGCAGGTGTTGTAACTAATTTTGCAACAATGAAAGCACTTAGCAAGTGCAAAAGATCACTAATCAGGGCGCACTAAGGAAGCAGGTGCCAGCTAAAAAAATATTCTGTGACATATTAATCAGCCCCAAATTAATTCAGGTCACTTGAGGCAGGGAAGGTGTGCTTTGCTTTGCCAAAAATAATGTACACTGGACAACCAGAGGGTGTGGTGATGAAACAGAGGGTGGCATGGGTGGGCCAGAGGGTGGCATGAGTAGTCAGAGAGTGGCAGTGGTGACAGAGAGTGGCAGTGATGAAGAAGAGTGTCCCAAACAGGCTGGACACGTAGAAACAACAAGTTCGCGAAACTTGCGACCTGACAGGTAAGTTCGCAAATTGCGAAATTGTAAAAACCCTCGCGAACTAGCAGAAACACGGGCGAACACAAAAAAAAAAAATCCGCAAATTCGCGGGAATTCGCGGATTTTGCGGATTGCGAATTCGCAAATCCGCAAAATTCGCGAACGCGAGATCCGCAAAATTCGCCCATGCTTACCCTGATGTAACCCTATGGTATGCATCCTGTGTTAACCCTACAGTCTGTATCCTGATGTAACCCTACGGTATGCATCCTGTGTTAACCCTACAGTCTGTATCCTAATGTAACCCTACGGTATGCATCCTGTGTTAACCCTACAGTCTGTACCTAGATGTAACCCTATGGTACGCATCCTGTGTTAACCCTACAGTCTTTACTCTGATATAACCCTATGGTATGCATCCTGTGTTAACCCTACAGTTTGTACCCCGATGTAACACTATGGTATGCATCTTGTGTTAACCCTACAGTCTGTACCCTGCTGTAACCCAACGGTATGCATCCTGTGTTAACCCTACAGTCTGTACCCTGATGTAACCCTATGGTATGCATCCTGTGTTAACCCTACAGTCTGTACCCTGATGTAACCCTTCGGTATGCATCCTGTGTTAACTCTACAGTCTGTATCCTGATGTAACCCTACTGTATGCATCTAGTGTTAACCCTACAGTCTGTACCCTGATGTAACCCTACAGTATGCATCCTGTGTTAACCCTACAGTCTGTACCCTGATGTAACCCTATGGTATGCATCCTGTGTTAACTCTACAGTCTGTACCCTGATGTAACCCTACGGTATGCATCCTGTGTTAACTCTACAGTCTGTACCCTGATGTAACCCTACGGTATGCATCCTGTGTTAACTCTAAAGTCTGTACCCTGATGTAACACTATGATAAGCATCCTGTGTTAACCCTACAGTCTGTACCCTGGTGTAACCCTTCGGTATGCATCCTGTGTTCCCTCTCCAGTCTGTACCCTGATGTAACACTGTGGTATGCATCCTGTGTTAACCCTACAGTCTGTATCCTGATGTAACCCTATGGTATGCATCCTGTATTAACCCTACAGTCTGTACCCTGATGTAACCCTACGGTATGCATCCTGTGTTAACCCTACAGTCTGTACCCTGATGTAACCCTACGGTATGCATCCTGTGTTAACCCTATAGTCTGTACCCTGATGTAACCCTTCGGTATGCATCCTGTGTTAACCCTACCGTCTGTATCCTGCTGTAACCCTACTGTATGCATCTAGTGTTAACCCTACAGTCAGTACCCGGATGTAACCCTATGGTATGCATCCTGCGTTAACCCTACAGTCTATACCCTGATGTAACCCTACGGTATGCATCTAGTGTTAACCCTACAGTCTGTATCCTGATGCAACCCTATGGTATGCATCCTGTGTTAACCCTACAGTCTGTACCCTGATGTAACCCTATGGTATGCATCGTGTGTTAACCCTACAGTCTGTACCCTAATGTAACACTACGGTATGCATCCTGTGTTAACCCTACAGTCTGTATCCTGATGTAACCATACGGTATGCATCCTGTGTTAACCCTACAGTCTGTACCCTGATGTGACCCTACGGTATGCATCCTGTGTTAACCATACAGTCTGTATCCTGATGTAACACTACGGTATGCATCCTGTGTAAACCCTACAGTCTGTACCCTGATGTAACCCTATGGTATGCATCCTGTGTTAACCCTACAGTCTGTACCCTGATGTAACCCTATGGTATGCATCTAGTGTTAACCCTACAGTCTGTATCCTGATGTAACCCTATGGTATGCATCCTGTGTTAACCCTACAGTCTGTACCATGATGTAACCCTATGGTATGCATCCTGTGTTAACCCTACAGTCTGTACCCTGATGTAACCCTACAGTATTCATCCTGTGTTAACTCTACAGTCTGTACCCTGATGTAACCCTACGGTATGCATCCTGTGTTAACCCTAAAGTCTGTACCCTGATGTAACCCTACGGTATGCATCCTGTGTTAACCCTACAGTCTGTAACCTGATGTAACTCTATGGCTCGCATTCTGTGTTAACTCTACAGTGTGTATCCTGATGTAACCCTACGGTATGCATCCTATGTTAACTCTACAGTCCGTACCCTGATGTAACCCTACGGTATGCATCGTGTGATAACCCTACAGTCTGTACCCTGATGTAACTCTACGGTATGCATCCTGTGTAAACCCTACAGTCTGTACCCTGATGTAAGCCTACGGTATGCATCCTGTGTTAACCCTACAGTCCGTACCCTGATGTAACCCTACGGTATGCATCCTGTATGAACTCTACAGTCTGCACCCTGATGTAACCCTACGGTATGCATCCTGTGTTAACATTACAGTTTGTACCCTGATGTAACCCTACGGTATGCATCCTGTGTTAACCCTACAGTGTGTACCCCGATGTAACCCTATGGTATGCATCCTGTGTTAACTCTACAGTCTGTACCCTGATGTAACCCTAAGGTATGCATCCTGTGTTAACTCTACAGTCTGTACCCTGATGTAACCCTACGGTATGCATCCTGTGTTAACTCTACAGTCTGTACCCTGATGTAACCCTTCAGTATGCATCCTGTGTTAACTCTACAGTCTGTACCCTGATGTAACACTGTGGTATGCATCCTGTGTGAACCCTACAGTCTGTATCCTGATGTAACCCTATGGTATGCATCCTGTGTTAACCCTACAGTCTGTACCCTGATGTAACCCTACGGTATGCATCCTGTTTTAACCCTACAGTCTGTACCCTTATGTAACCCTACGGTATGCATCCTGTGCTAACCCTACAGTCTGTACCCTGATGTAACACTATGGTATGCATCCTGTATTAACCCTACAGTCTGTAGTACCCTGATGTAACACTCCGGTATGCATCCTGTGTTTACCCTACAGTCTGTACCCTGATGTAACACTACGGTATGCATCCTGTGTTATTCCTACAGTCTGTACACTGATGTAACACAACGGTATGCATCCTGTGTTAACCCTACAGTCTGTACCCTGATGTAACACTACGATATGCACCCTGTGTTAACCCTACAGTCTGTACCCTTATTTAACACTATGGTATGCATCCTGTGTTAACCCTACAGTCTGTACCCTGATGTAACACTACGGTATTCATCCTGTGTTAACCCTACAGTCTGTACCCTGATGTAACCCTACGGTATGCATCCTGTGCTAACCCTACAGTCTGTACCCTGATGTAACACTATGGTATGCATCCTGTATTAACCCTACAGTCTGTACCCTGATGTAACACTACGGTATGCATCCTGTGTTTACCCTACAGTCTGTACCCTGATGTAACACTACGGTATGCATCCTGTGTTATTCCTACAGTCTGTACACTGATGTAACACAAAGGTATGCATCCTGTGTTAACCCTACAGTCTGTACCCTGATGTAACACTACGATATGCACCCTGTGTTAACCCTACAGTCTGTACCCTTATTTAACACTATGGTATGCATCCTGTGTTAACCCTACAGTCTGTACCCTGATGTAACACTACGGTATCTATCCTGTGTTAACCCTACAGTCTGTACCCTGATGTAACCCTATGGTATGCATACTGTGTTAACTCTAGAGTATGGATTCTCTATGTATCCTCATCTGGATCTAGCATGAATGAACTAACCTTACAATTTGGATCATGTGTTAACTCTAAAGTCTAGATTCTGCATTAATCCTACACTCTGGACCTTGCATTAACTAGTCCTATAGTCCGGATACTGCATTTACAAAAGCTACAGTCTAGATCCTGTGCAAATTGAAAATAGATGTAACCTAAGAATGTTACTTTGTGGCTTCTGTGAAAGATACTGACTTAAATATGTTTACCAACAGGATTCCTATGTATGATGCAACCATCCAGTGCCGCAAAATAGGAGAGACTCATTTTTCAGTCTTGATAAAGATGGCATATTACTGAAAAAAAGCCATCGAAACGCGTCGACGCCCAAAAAACCACGCAATCGAGTAATCAAGCTTATACTGTGAACAACATAAATCAAGCAAGTCTAGGATTGAGTTTTGAATTATGGTCTTGATGTGTAAATTTTCATGACAAATTGTATTGTCTATGTTTGACTCTCCCCCTTTTTAATTACAAAACCTTTTTCATGTTATTGTTTTAATTCATTTGATAATTTGTGTCTGCAATACCAGGATTAGCACGAGAAGTTGCGAACTGTAGAGGAATTTTAGATGAACTGTGACTGTGATGATATTGTATAGGGTGTTTATGGAACTATAATTTGTTTTTAAATGTTTTACAGGCAATGTTTTTAACATACAAATAAATTTCAAATATTTTATATACAAAAATGTTTTGTTTATGATTGATTAGTATTAGTGTCCATTACTAACATTTGGGCTTAATTTCTCAGCATTTTCGCCAAGGGAATTTTTTGATTTCACTGTTTATAAGTACCCTATTCCCCTGGTGTATTAAGGGGTCTCTCTCAATTTTCTTATAGATCCTGTGTTAGCCTTACAATCCAGATCCTGTATTAACCATAAACCATGGAACTTACACTAACTTTGAAGACATGATCCTTCATTATTTCTGCATTCTGGAGCCTGTATCACGTAACCCTTCAGTCTGGATATGCATTAACGGTACATCCTGGATTAGTCAATATTATTTTAACACAACAGCCCAGAGCCTGCATTAACTACCTCTACAGCCTGTATCCTGATTGAACCCTACTGTATGCATCCTGTGTTAACTCTGCAATCTAGACCCTCCATTAATCCCAGTCTGGATCTAGCATTAGCTAGCTCTCCCTATGTGGCTAAAATGGCAGCCGCACTGGTCGCTTTCTAGAAATGCTCTATGCTGGGCCCAAACTATATCCTGCTGGAATCGGTGCCTTCCCGCGAGCCACTGAGCCCACTAGCAGTGGGATAATCGGAGCCCCTGTCACCATGCTACGGAGCCCCTAAATGAAGACTTGGGACCACCCGAAACCCTCCTGTGGTGGACTGAGGTGCCCAGAGCCATGTGGGCTCCTGCACGGAGTTCGATTCGTTCTCAGGGGCTGTTGAGCTCACCGGAGTCTCACTCGCGGAGTGCCCTGCTTAGACCCTACTTTCCTCCACACTTAGCAGCAGACCCTCCTGACTGCAGAGAGCCCTGCTGGGGGCCCGAAACCCGACAACAACAATGGCCACCTCCCTTTCACCCTGGCAGGTCTGCCTGAGTTCTCCTGCTGACCCGTGTCGCTGGAGGGGAGCCTGCAATCACCTTCTGTGTGCCCCGGCGTTCATCGCTGAGCCAAGGCGGTGGGCGTAACACCATCATGTGTGAGGCGGGACCTGCGCAGCTGCTGTGGTGAGAAGAGCGACCACCAGGGACTCACATGCCCTCATTGAAGACAGCGCCTGGGTTGTTGGGTCCGAAGTGAACTGACCCTATTGGCAGCTATCCCGGCATTTCCTGTGGGAGTGAGGACATGCACCCCGCTTTGCAAGTGCCCTGTGACTGCCTGTAGCCCCAGGGTGCCCCCCGATCTGCTCCTGCATGACAAAGGCCTCCGTGGTGAGTTGGACTCCCAATAAACAGCTTTACATGCCCTTAACACATGGACTGTTTGCATGCCACTTGCACCTGATTCATTCCACCAGCAGGTCTTTGCAGAGACACTGGGGCCCCACGGCCCAGACACAGATTTATTAGTTCTCAAACCTACACACAGGGACTGTACTGTAGACTCGCACACCTGGGGGGATGTGCCTTCCTACCCTTGAAGGGAACTGGTGGCCAAGTGACCTGAAATTACCCAAGGGCTGGACATTGCCCGGACACTGAGCCTTGGTGTGGGCAGTGGCGGCCCACTCTCTTGCATGTCCCCCGATGCAGTGGCACATATTGACTGGTGACTTCTCGAGGGCACACCACCTAGATCCTCGGTCTGTATGCAGCAAGCTGGACCCCCTTCTTGCACTGGTGCTGGTGGTACTCCCACTGGTGGGGACCTTGTTAACTTTAGGAACCTAGGCTATTAGGGTGCCTGAACTGGGGTGGCCGAGTGAGCTAAAGAATGATGATGGATTAAACCCAGATCAGTTGACTGGAGGTTAGTGCTTGCAATGTTCAACACTCCGTCCATCATCCCCTTTGGTTATGCTTTATTACGGTGCCCATCTCACTGAGCGCTGTGCCATCCTACGTTGTGAGGCTTTCCCATCACTGATGAAACGGTCCCCTGGGACGCACAGACAGGGATGCACTGCCTCGGGAGAGGCACAGAAGACCCAGGCTTATAGTCCCCAAGGTTGAATTGTGTGCGAGGGTTGCTACCACCAGACCAGGCCCCCCCAAGGACCCAAAATAACAGCACTGCCTCCTTACTGCTCAACACACACAACTGGAGAATTGTGGAGTTAGAGTGGCCCTGGCCCTCATGCAACTAACACAACTGGAGAACTGTGGGGTCAGAGCGTCCCTGGCCATCATCCAACTAGCACAACTGGAGAACTGTGGGGTCAGAGCGTCAGTGGCCATCATCCAACTAACACAACGGGAGAACTGTGGGGTCAGAGTGGCCCTGGACCTCATGCAACTAACACGACAGGAGAACTTTCGGGTCAGAGCGTCTGTGGCCATCATCCAACTAACACAACTGGAGAACTGTGGGGTAAGAGCGACCCTTGCCATCATCCAACTAACACAACTGGAGAACTGTGGGGTCAGAGCTTCCCTGGCCATCATCCATTTAACACAACTGGAGAACTGTGGGGTCAGAGCTTCCCTGGCCATCATCCAACTAACACAACTGGAGAACTGTGGGGTAAGAGCGACCCTTGCCATCATCCAACTAACACAACTGGGGAACTGTGGGGTCAGAGCGACCCTGGCCATCATCCAACTAACACAACTGGAGAACTGTGGGGTCAGAGCGGCCCTGGCCATCATCCAACTAGCACAACTGGAGAACTGTGGGGTCAGAGCGGCCCTGGACATCATCCAACTAGCACAACTGGAGAACTGTGGGGTCAGAGCGGCCCTGGCCATCATCCAACTAGCAAAACTGGAGAACTGTTGGGTCAGAGCGGCCCTGGCCATCATCCAACACACATAACTGGAGAACTGTGGGGTCAGAGCTTCCCTGGCCATCATCCAACTAACACAACTGGAGAACTGTGGGGTCAGAGCAGCCCTGGCCATCATCCAACAAACATAACTGGAGAACTGTGGGGTCAGAGCGGCCCTGGCCATAATCCAACTAACTCAACTGGAGAACTGTGGGGTCAGAGCGGCCCTGGCCATCATCCAACAAACATAACTGGAGAACTGTGGGGTCAGAGCGGCCCTGGCCATCATCCAACTAACATAACTGGAGAACTGTGGGGTCAGAGCGGCCCTGGCCATCATCCAACAAACATAACTGGAGAACTGTGGGGTCAGAGCGGCCCTGGCCATCATCCAACTAACACAACTGGAGAACTGTGGGTTCAGAGCGGCCCTGGCCATCATCCAACTAACACAACTGGAGAACTGTGGGTTCAGAGCGGCCCTGGCCATCATCCAACTAACACAACTGGAGAACTGCAGTTTCAGACTGTCCCTGGCCATCATCCAACTAACACAACTGGAGAACTGTGGGGTCAGAGCTTCCCTGGCCATCATCCAACTAACACAACTGGAGAACTGTGGGGTCAGAGCGGCCCTGGCCATCATCCAACTAACACAACTGGAGAACTGTGGGGTCAGAGCGGCCCTGGCCATCATCCAACTAACACAACTGGAGAACTGTGGGGTCAGAGCGTCAATGGCCATCATCCAACTAACACAACTGGAGAACTGTGGGGTCAGAGCGGCCCTGGCCATCATCCAACAAACACAACTGGAGAACTGTGGGGTCAGAGCGTCCCTGGCCATCATCCAACTAACACAACTGGAGAACTGTGGGGTCAGAGCTGCCCTGGCCATCATCCAACTAACACAACTGGAGAACTGTGGGGTCAGAGCTGCCCTGGCCATCATCCAACAAACACAACTGGAGAACTGTGGGGTCAGAGCGGCCCTGGCCATCATCCAACTAACACAACTGGAGAACTGTGGGGTCAGAGCGGCCCTGGCCATCATCCAACTAACACAACTGGAGAACTGTGGGGTCAGAGCGTCAATGGCCATCATCCAACTAACACAACTGGAGAACTGTGGGGTCAGAGCGGCCCTGGCCATCATCCAACAAACACAACTGGAGAACTGTGGGGTCAGAGCGTCCCTGGCCATCATCCAACTAACACAACTGGAGAACTGTGGGGTCAGAGCTGCCCTGGCCATCATCCAACTAACACAACTGGAGAACTGTGGGGTCAGAGCGGCCCTGGCCATCATCCAACTAACACAACTGGAGAACTGTGGGGTCAGAGCGTCAATGGCCATCATCCAACAAACACAACTGGAGAACTGTGGGGTCAGAGCGTCCCTGGCCATCATCCAACTAACACAACTGGAGAACTGTGGGGTCAGAGCGGCCCTGGCCATCATCCAACTAACACAACTGGAGAACTGTGGGGTCAGAGCGGCCCTGGCCATCATCCAACTAACACAACTGGAGAACTGTGGGGTCAGAGCGGCCCTGGCCATCATCCAACTAACACAACTGGAGAACTGTGGGGTCAGAGCGGCCCTGGCCATCATCCAACTAACACAACTGGAGAACTGTGGGGTCAGAGCGGCCCTGGCCATCATCCAACTAACACAACTGGAGAACTGTGGGGTCAGAGCGGCCCTGGCCATCATCCAACTAACACAACTGGAGAACTGTGGGGTCAGAGCGGCCCTGGCCATCATCCAACTAACACAACTGGAGTACTTTGGGGTCAGAGCGGCCCTGGCCATCATCCAACTAACACAACTGGAGAACTGTGGGGTCAGAGCGGCCCTGACCACCATCCAACTAGCACAACTGGAGAACTGTGGGTTCAGAGCGGCCCTGGCCATCATCCAACTAACACAACTGGAGAACTGTGGGGTAAGAGCGGCCCTGGCCATCATCCAACTAGCACAACTGGAGAACTGTGGGGTCAGAGCGGCCCTGGCCATCATCCAACTAGCACAACTGGAGAACTGTGGGGTCAGAGCGGCCCTGGCCATCATCCAACTAACGCAACTAGAGAACTGTGGGGTCAGAGCTGCCCTGGCCCTCATGCAACTAACACAACTGGAGAACTGTGGCTTCAGAGCGGCCCTGGCCATCATCCAACTAGCACAACTGGAGAACTGTGGGGTCAGAGCGGCCCTGGCCATCATCCAACTAGCACAACTGGAGAACTGTGGGGTCAGAGCTGCCCTGGCCCTCATGCAACTAACACAACTGGAGAACTGTGGGGTCAGAGCGGCCCTGGCCATCATCCAACAAACATAACTGGAGAACTGTGGGGTCAGAGCGGCCCTGGCCATCATCCAACTAACACAACTGGAGAACTGTGGGGTCAGAGCGTCCCTGGCCTCATCCAACAAACATAACTGGAGATGTGGGGTCAGAGTGGCCCTGGCCCTCATGCAACTAACACAACTGGAGAACTGTGGGGTCAGAGCGTCAGTGGCCATCATCCAACTAACATAACTGGAGATGTGGGGTCAGAGTGGCCCTGGCCCTCATGCAACTAACACAACTGGAGAACTGTGGGGTCAGAGTGGCCCTGGCCATCATCCAACTAACACAACTGGAGAACTGTGGGGTCAGAGCGTCCCTGGCCATCATCCAACTAGCACAACTGGAGAACTGTGGGGTCAGAGCGGCCCTGGCCATCATCCAACTAACACAACTGGAGAACTGTGGGGTAAGAGCGACCCTGGCCATCATCCAACTAGCACAACTGGAGAACTGTGGGGTCAGAGCGTCAATGGCCATCATCCAACTAACACAACTGGAGAACTGTGGGGTCAGAGCGGCCCTGGCCATCATCCAACTAACACAACTGGAGTACTTTGGGGTCAGAGCGGCCCTGGCCATCATCCAACTAACACAACTGGAGAACTGTGGGGTCAGAGCTTCCCTGGCCATCATCCAACTAGCACAACTGGAGAACTGTGGGGTCAGAGCGGCCCTGGCCATCATCCAACAAACATAACTGGAGAACTGTGGGGTCAGAGCGGCCCTGGCCATCATCCAACTAACACAACTGGAGAACTGTGGGGTCAGAGCGGCCCTGGCCATCATCCAACTAACACAACTGGAGAACTGTGGGGTCAGAGCTGCCCTGGCCCTCATGCAACTAACACAACTGGAGAACTGTGGGGTCAGAGCGTCCCTGGCCATCATCCAACTAACACAACTGGAGAACTGTGGGGTCAGAGCTTCCCTGGCCATCATCCAACTAACACTACTGGAGAACTGTGGGGTCAGAGCGGCCCTGGCCCTCATGCAACTAACACAACTGGAGAACTCTGGGGTCAGAGCGGCCCTGGCCATCATCCAACTAACACAACTAGAGAACTGTGGGGTCAGAGCTGCCCTGGCCCTCATGCAACTAACACAACTGGAGAACTGTGGGGTCAGAGCGGCCCTGGCCATCATCCAACAAACATAACTGGAGAACTGTGGGGTCAGAGCGGCCCTGGCCATCATCCAACTAACGCAACTAGAGAACTGTGGGGTCAGAGCTGCCCTGGCCCTCATGCAACTAACACAACTGGAGAATTGTGGGTTCAGAGCGGCCCTGGCCATCATCCAACTAGCACAACTGGAGAACTGTGGGGTCAGAGCGGCCCTGGCCATCATCCAACTAGCACAACTGGAGAACTGTGGGGTCAGAGCTGCCCTGGCCCTCATGCAACTAACACAACTGGAGAACTGTGGGGTCAGAGCGGCCCTGGCCATCATCCAACAAACATAACTGGAGAACTGTGGGGTCAGAGCGGCCCTGGCCATCATCCAACTGACACAACTGGAGAACTGTGGGGTCAGAGCGTCCCTGGCCTCATCCAACAAACATAACTGGAGATGTGGGGTCAGAGTGGCCCTGGCTCTCATGCAACTAACACAACTGGAGAACTGTGGGGTCAGAGCATCAGTGGCCATCATCCAACTAACATAACTGGAGTTGTGGGGTCAGAGTGGCCCTGGCCCTCATGCAACTAACACAACTGGAGAACTGTGGGGTCAGAGTGGCCCTGGCCATCATCCAACTAACACAACTGGAGAACTGTGGGGTCAGAGCGTCCCTGGCCATCATCCAACTAGCACAACTGGAGAACTGTGGGGTCAGAGCGGCCCTGGCCATCATCCAACTAACACAACTGGAGAACTGTGGGGTAAGAGCGACCCTTGCCATCATCCAACTAACACAACTGGGGAACTGTGGGGTCAGAGCGTCAATGGCCATCATCCAACTAACACAACTGGAGAACTGTGGGGTCAGAGCGGCCCTGGCCATCATCCAACTAACACAACTGGAGTACTTTGGGGTCAGAGCGGCCCTGGCCATCATCCAACTAACACAACTGGAGAACTGTGGGGTCAGAGCTTCCCTGGCCATCATCCAACTAACACAACTGGAGAACTGTGGGGTCAGAGCGGCCCTGGCCATCATCCAACTAACACAACTGGAGAAGTGTGGGGTCAGAGCTGCCCTGGCCCTCATACAACTAACACAACTGGAGAACTGTGGGGTCAGAGCGTCCCTGGCCATCATCCAACTAACACAACTGGAATACTGTGGGGTCAGAGCTTCCCTGGCCATCATCCAACTAACACTACTGGAGAACTGTGGGGTCAGAGCGGCCCTGGCCCTCATGCAACTAACACAACTGGAGAACTCTGGGGTCAGAGCGGCCCTGGCCATCATCCAACTAACACAACTAGAGAACTGTGGGGTCAGAGCTGCCCTGGCCCTCATGCAACTAACACAACTGGAGAACTGTGGGGTCAGAGCGGCCCTGGCCATCATCCAACAAACATAACTGGAGAACTCTGGGGTCAGAGCGGCCCTGGCCATCATCCAACTAACACAACTGGAGAACTGTGGGGTCAGAGCGGCCCTGGCCATCATCCAACAAACATAACTGGAGAACTCTGGGGTCAGAGCGGCCCTGGCCGTCATCCAACTTGCACAACTGGAGAACTGTGGGGTCAGAGTGGCCCTGGCCATCATCCAACTTGCACAACTGGAGAACTGTGGGGTCAGAGTGGCCCTGGCCATCATCCAACTAACACAACTGGAGAACTGTGGGGTCAGAGCGTCCCTGGCCATCATCCAACAAACATAACTGGAGAACTCTGGGGTCAGAGCGGCCCTGGCCATCATCCAACTAAAACAACTGGAGAACTGTGGGGTCAGAGCGGCCCTGGCCATCATCCAACTAAAACAACTGGAGAACTGTGGGGTCAGAGCGGCCCTGGCCATCATCCAACTAAAACAACTGGAGAATTGTGGGGTCAGAGCGTCCCTGGCCATCATCCAACAAACATAACTGGAGATGTGGGGTCAGAGTGGCCCTGGCCCTCATGCAACTAACACAACTGGAGAACTGTGGGGTCAGAGCTGCCCTGGCCCTCATGCAACTAACACAACTGGAGAACTGTGGGGTCAGAGCGGCCCTCGCCATCATCCAACAAACACAACTGGAGAACTGTGGGGTCAGAGCGGCCCTGGCCATCATCCAACTAGCACAACTAGAGAACTGTGGGGTCAGAGCTGCCCTGGCCATCATCCAACTAACACAACTGGAGAATTGTGGGGTCCGAGCTTCCCTGGCCCTCATGCAACTAACACAATTGGAGAACTCTGGGGTCAGAGCGGCCCTGGCTATCATCCAACTAACACAACTGGAGAACTGTGGGGTCAGAGCGGCCCTGGCCATCATCCAACTAACACAACTGGAGAACTGTGGGGTCAGAGCTTCCCTGGCCATCATCCAACTAACACAACTGGAGAACTGTGGGTTCAGAGCGGCCCTGGCCATCATCCAACTAACACAACTGGAGAACTGTGGGGTCAGAGCGGCCCTGGCCATCATCCAACTAACACAACTGGAGAACTGTGGGGTCAGAGCGGCCCTGGCCATCATCCAACTAGCACAACTGGAGAACTGTGGGGTCAGAGTGGCCCTGGCCATCATCCAACTAACACAACTGGAGAACTGTGGGGTCAGAGCGTCCCTGGCCATCATCCAACAAACATAACTGGAGAACTGTGGGGTCAGAGCGGCCCTGGCCCTCATGCAACTAACACAACTGGAGAACTGTGGGTTCAGAGCGGCCCTGGCCATCATCCAACTAACACAACTGGAGAACTGTGGGTTCAGAGCGGCCCTGGCCATCATCCAACTAACACAACTGGAGAACTTTGGGGTCAGAGCGGCCCTGGCCCTCATGCAACTAACACAACTGGAGAACTGTGGGGTCAGAGCGTCTGTGGCCATCATCCAACTAACACAACTGGAGAACTGTGGGGTCAGAGCGGCCCTGGCCATCATCCAACTAACACAACTGGAGAACTGTGGGGTCAGAGCGGCCCTGGCCATCATCCAACTAGCACAACTGGAGAACTGTGGGGTCAGAGCGGCCCTGGCCATCATCCAACTAACACAACTGGAGAACTGTGGGGTCAGAGCGGCCCTGGCCATCATCCAACTAACACAACTGGAGAACTGTGGGGTCAGAGCGGCCCTGGCCCTCATGCAACTAACACAACTGGAGAACTGTGGGGTCAGAGCGTCTGTGGCCATCATCCAACTAACACAACTGGAGAACTGTGGGGTCAGAGCGGCCCTGGCCATCATCCAACTAACACAACTGGAGAACTGTGGGGTCAGAGCGGCCCTGGCCATCATCCAACTAGCACAACTGGAGAACTGTGGGGTCAGAGCGGCCCTGGCCATCATCCAACTAACGCAACTAGAGAACTGTGGGGTCAGAGCTGCCCTGGCCATCATCCAACTAACACAACTGGAGAACTGTGGGGTCAGAGCGTCCCTGGCCATCATCCAACTAGCACAACTGGAGAACTGTGGGGTCAGAGCGGCCCTGGCCATCATCCAACTAGCACAACTGGAGAACTGTGGGGTCAGAGCGGCCCTGGCCATCATCCAACAAACATAACTGGAGAACTGTGGGGTCAGAGCGGCCCTGGCCATCATCCAACTAGCACAACTGGAGAACTGTGGGGTCAGAGCGGCCCTGGCCATCATCCAACAAACATAACTGGAGAACTGTGGGGTCAGAGCGGCCCTGGCCATCATCCAACTAACACAACTGGAGAACTGTGGGGTCAGAGCGGCCCTGGCCATCATCCAACTAGCACAACTGGAGAACTGTGGGGTCAGAGCGGCCCTGGCCATCATCCAACAAACATAACTGGAGAACTGTGGGGTCAGAGCGGCCCTGGCCATCATCCAACTAGCACAACTGGAGAACTGTGGGGTCAGAGCGTCAATGGCCATCATCCAACTAACACAACTGGAGAACTGTGGGGTCAGAGCGGCCCTGGCCATCATCCAACTAACACAACTGGAGTACTTTGGGGTCAGAGCGTCAATGGCCATCATCCAACTAACACAACTGGAGAACTGTGGGGTCAGAGCAGCCCTGGCCATCATCCAACTAACACAACTGGAGAACTGTGGGGTCAGAGCGGCCCTGGCTATCATCCAACTAACACAACTGGAGAACTGTGGGGTCAGAGCGGCCCTGGCCATCATCCAACTAACACAACTGGAGAACTGTGGGGTCAGAGCGGCCCTGGCCATCATCCAACTAGCACAACTGGAGAACTGTGGGGTCAGAGCGGCCCTGGCCATCATCCAACTAACACAACCTGTCGACTGCCTCCCACTTTCACTATCACATAATGGGGAAACCAGGACCACTAAGAATCTAACACCTGATCCCAGCATCTTGGCCTCAGACTCTGGGGAGGTACTCCAGTAGTGTGCTGGATGTTGATCTCAATGTTCTTCCTCTGCACTGAATGATGCTATAGGTGTCTCCCCAACACACCATTTTTGCACATGGACTGGCAGCTCAGGCACCAGACATACCAGGAATGCTAGTTGTTTCCCCAGTTCATGGCGTGAACACTAGGCTCAACCTTTTTCTTTGTACAGAACAAAATGGCCCCCTGACCACCTGTGTAGATTATTTGGTGCTTACACTTTCGGACCCCTGCCCATTAATGCTCACTCTCCGGTGGGGCGGGCAACGACCCACCATACCAACAGGGCTGTTGCAAATGGAGGCACTCTCTGAGCCCGCCATTCCACGAGGAGCTGGCGCAGTACATAACACAAATCTTTGGACCTGATTCATAAAGGTAAACTTAGACCAAAAGTCTACGTTTAGATCTGAAGTCTAAGGTCTAACTTTACTACAAGTAAACTTAAACTTTTGGCCTAAGTTCAGACCAAATGTCTAACATAGACCAAAAGTCCAACTTTGCATTAATGTTAGACTTTTGATCTAAGTTAGACTTTTGGTCTGCATTTAGACCAAAGGTCTAACTTTACTTAGTGGTGTAACAAAGCCCCCCACAGCCCCCTAGCCTAAAAGCTTTGGACTGGGTCCAGAGCATGGGGGTGGGCCCTGTATGTACTTTGGAGGGTGTTCCCCTCAAGTTTCGTTACACCACTGACTTTATTACTAGTAAAGTTAGACTTTAAGTTTAAACTTAGACTTCAGTTCTAATCCTAGACTTTCAGGTTTTGGTCTAAGTTTACCTTTTCAAATTGGGTCTCTTGAACTTAATAATGGTACTGCCTTATCCCAGGCCTTAGAGTGGGATGCACACAAAGTTGTCGCACATGGCCACTGTTTTGCGTCTTCTTTGGGGATATGACATCACTAGGTGGGGGAGCTAACTGCCATCGAGCAAGTACTATGACCCCTGGAAGTAAGTGTAGGACAGTAGGTTTCTGTTGCAGTAAATCGTAAATTGTAAAATCCTCCTCCCACTTATTGCCTGGTTCTGATGCATCTTTGATTGAGTGTGCACTGGGTTCCTGCTAACCAGGTCCCCATTGCCTGTGTTCTTTCCTAAAACTGTACCACTGTTTTCACAATTGGCTGACCTCTGGCCCACATACAAGTCCCTTGTAAAAGTTGAGAGTGTTATCAAGGCTCCATGATGAGAGGGTCTCTCAGGGCTGCAGCATGTATTGAACCACCCTAAGAGACCCCTCACCAAAACATGCACACTGCCACTGAAGACTGCGTGTGTTCGTGCAGATAAAAGTGAAGAGTCGACCTGGCACCCATCTGTGTGTGCCAGGCCTACCAGCACTGCAAGAGGCATAGGTAAGTCACCCTTAAATTAGGCCTTACAGTCCTAAGCCAGGGTGCACTATACCTCCTGTGAGGACATAACTGCATGAGGAGATATGCCCCTAGAGTGTCTAAGTCCATTCTTAGACATTATAAGTGCACCGTGAAGCCATATTGTGTGCATTAGCTGGGAGCTTGTCAATATGAGTTCCACAGCTCCAAGATAGCCTTACCAATTTGTACCAACCCACTAATGTATGCCTGACTGGTCTGCACCAGCCTGCCAACTCTAGACATGTTTCTGGCTCCCTCAGGTGGGAGCCTTTTGCTCCAGTGAGTCAAAAAACAAAGCCTAATCTGGGTGGGGGAGCTTAGCATCTCCCCCAATCAGGAAAAGCATAGAAAGGTGGTGAGCCTCAAAGCGTCCTGCCTTTTGTTATGCTGACCTGTGCCTCTCCAGCTAGTGGAAAAGCCCGCCCCCTGACCAAGCCCCACTTTTGAAGTCAATGTCGGCTGGAAAATTAGTTAACAACAGAGGTGTGTCCCCTCTCAGCCAGGACCACCCCTAAGCTGCCCTGAGCTGAAGTGACCCCCTACTTTGAAAATACTCCACATTGTTTTGGAGGATTTCAGCCAAAATGGTTAGGGGTATGCCTCCTCCCCAGAGGGGTGTAGGCATCCTAAAGATAAGTATCCCATTGACTACTACTTTGATTACTACTTTTTCACCTCTGAAATGCCCCTAAATTGAGTATTTAGGAGCACCCCTGAACCATAATCCTCAGATTCATGAGGAGCTACAAAGAAGAGGACAAAGAAGAGCCATGCAACAGTGAAGACTGTAGACACCGACTGCCTTATCCCCAGCCCTACCAGCCTGTCTACAGCCTTCAAATAACATACCTGCTACAGAACAGTGACTTGTCCTGCAGCTAGCGACCTCCAGAACACTAGGAGGACTCCCTGCCTTCTAAAAAGACTCCTAATCTCCCATGGACAGTAGATCTGTCCAGAAGAAAATCATCTTGAAAGACCAAGGGGCATATTTACAAGCCCTTTGCGCCACCGGTGTGTCACTTTTAATATGAGAAAAAGAGACGTTCCTGCGGCGCAGGGGGTTTGTAAATATGCCCACAAGTGCTCACCATGTGGAACCATGAAGTCGACCCCCTCTGCACCTGACACCCACGGCCCGAGTCCAGGTCCACCAATCCAGAAAAGGTTACACAGTGATCCTGAGCAAGAGTCCCTCATGGGCTGACCTGTGCCAGACTACACGTCGGTGCTTGCAGCCTCTGCACAACGACACCCTGTGACGTTCATTGGTAAGCAGATTCCCGATGCCAAAGGATACCCCTGCACCCTTAGCCCATGGGCCTTGGGGAGATCTATCGACAGTGTCCTGATGCCCCAGCATACACCACCTTACCTGTGCAGATGTTGGCTTCTTTCGTCCAGCCTCCTTGCCTGAGCCTGCAGCCTTTTCCAAGTTTGAGATTCTCCATTGATTTGCATTGGGCACCCGACTCTTTGTTAACACTCTGCACCCGGCCACTCTTGTGCCGCTGAGGGTGTAGGTATGGTGCTGCCTTGTGGCACCCCTGTGTTTACTCTGACCCCTGGAGTCTGGGTTACAAAAACATACTACTTACCTGCAAGTGGTACCACTTTGATTACCCCCTTCTACATTAGATAACATTGGCACCAGACACTGCATTTGACCTCTGCACTGGCCGCCCCTGTGCCGCTGGTGCTGCACAGAGATCACTGACCTGAACCTTGCCTGGTACTGATTCTTGTTCCAAAAACTCTAAACAGTAAATCGTTACTTACCTGAACAAATTGCTCATTCTGGTTCCCTCTATAGGATAACATTGTATTGATTGAAAAATGCTCTGTGTCCACTTTTGTTACTGAAAAACAAACATATTTTACTGCAACAAAGTATATTTAGTTCTAAGAAATAAATATACAGCAAGTAATATTTTTACAAAGAATTGGTCTCGGATTTAGTCTTTGATTGTGTGTAATCATTTCTTGCCTTTGTGTATACAACACATGCTTAGCACTGCCCTGTGATAAGCCTAACTGCTCGCCCACACTACCACAAAATAGAGCATTATCATTATCTACTTTAGCCTCTGTAAAGCCTCTGGGGATCCACTAGACTCTGTGCACACGATACCTTACTATGGTATAGTATATACAGCCAGCTACCCACAGTAAGGGTACCCACTCACACTGAGATGGATGAGCATTTCCAGCAGCTGCACAAACAGTGAGCCAAAGCTAAAGCTCTCCTGGGTAAACATGACTACAAATTCTGCACAGCCCTGCTACATGCTGAGGGAGATCGATCCAATTGGAGAGCTCCACCTGGATGATGGCACAATAATTACCTCTCAGTCGGCCGTCAATGCTACCTTTTATGAATATTACCGGAGGCTGTACGCAGCGACAGATCCGCAAGCTTCGGAGCGTGCACACAGCTACATGTGCAACCCACTGATGATCAGATTGAACCAGTGGCAGCAGGTTGAACTGGACGAACCCCTGCAACTGGAAGAAATTCATGCTGCTATCTCACAAATCGCCCACAACAAGGCTCCAGGCACCAATGAGCTGGCAATAGAATATTATACAACTTTTCCCACTCAAACCACCCAACACCTACTGGACATGTTTGCCTAAAGCAAAACGCTGGGATGCCTCCTGTTCTCACTCCGAAAGGCCCTGAGCGTGGTCCTTCCTGAATTGTCAGAGACCCACTTGATGTTCATTCTTATTGTCTTCTCTCCTTACTGAATGTCAACTGTCACATCCTGGGCAGGGTGCTAGTGGACCTCCTCCTACCAATAATGAATGCTCTTGTCCCTGTCGACCAATCTGAATTCATAAAGAACTAAAGCACTTTCCTCAGCATTCATCACCTACTACACCTCATACATGACACTTTCACCAATGCCTTTGGGTAGGTGGCTGTGCCATTGGACATCAAGAAGGCGTTCGACACCCTGAGTTATGACTTTCTCCTTCTCACCTTTGAATCCATGGGGTTCGGTCAGGGTTTCTTAGGATGGATCTGCACACTATACGATCGACGTGGGTGAAGACTGGCCAGCTGATCCCTGACAGCTTTACTATTCAAAGAGCTACCAGGCAGGGTTGCCCACTCTCCCTGCTTATCTTCACCCTCACATGGAACTGTTGGATCATCATCTTCACCCGTGGGTGCAGGTTTGGGGTTTCCCAGAGCTGTTTGTGCATCATATCCTTTTGCTTTACGCGGATGATGCACTGGTCCATTTGCAAGATGCAGAGGCCTCTTTCCCAGGCCTTTTTCCTTTTGGACGACTTTGGGGACATGTCAGAGCTCCGCGGGAACTTGCCCAATTCATACATGTTCCCCCTGGTGCTGCTCCCTGCCCTGCTTTGAACCAACACGACCCCTGAGGGCCCATCTCCAGTGGTGGTATGACACTTTTAAATGCCTGGGAGTTCAAATCTATAATTTAGAGAAAGAAATCATGGAGACAACCGTCCACTCTGTCCATCTGTCCTTGCCATTTTAGGCAATTGCTACCGCTGTCTCTTTAAGGATGCATAGCAATAACTAAAATGTTGGTGCTCCCCAGCCTACTTAATGTTTTTGCTGCACTCCCAATAATGCTTCTCAGAAGTAATTTGCAAGCTGCATGGTTTATTACTTGAACAGATATGGAGTAATGGGGGCCGTCAATTTGCGCTGGCCACCATACAGTGCCCACTGACAGTGGTCTCGGCATGTCCTATTCTGAACTCTATTATGTGGCAGCGAACTACAATGGCCGCTTGCCTGGTTATGCATACCCATATGTCCTGAACTGATATCCATCCATGCGATCCTAGGCAACCAGAGCATCTACGGATCTATGACAGAATTTCGACAGACAGAATTTCGACCTACACAAATATCGGCGTAATTATATCGATAGCAAAAATATCGACGCCCTATGTACAACATGGTAAGTACCAAAATATCGAAAAAATAATATCGATGTTAAAAATATCGTTGTTAAATATTTCGATTTTTTTAATTTAAAATAACATAAAAATACTGTAAATAATACTATTGACTGTTTACCAGCATCTACACATGTCTATCAGACTCAAAGTGAGAAAAAGCAGCAATTCTCTTGTAAATACCAAAACTGCTTTGGCGCAAAAAACACCTCTAATTCACTTTGTTGATACCATCAAATAAAGAGGCAAGTGCTAGGAAATGAAAAGCAAAGAACAGGTTTATTGCTCCAGAGGAGAGCACGTCAATTCGTAAACACAGAATGTCTTCAGGAGGTGCTCTGACAACTTCTCCGCTGCTCAGTCTTTTATACATTATACAGTTGGTTTATTGGTGGTCAAACATCCTAGGAATCCCGCCTTAAGCTACTTCCCACACAAATACAGCAGCTGTCGTCCCCCCTCCCAAGTCTAACAGGTGATCGATATCTTGCAGCTGTACATTCCGACAGGATCTGTAAATGCGTGGGATCGGTCAGATCTAAGGGTTCACGCTAGTGATTAGATCAGACTTCTTTGTTAGTGCTACAAGTCCTGCCGTGTCGGGGCAATAAACTATGTCTGCAGGGGTCGGTTAGTGCCTGAGACCGAACTGAGTGGCCAGGTGAAAGGAAGGAGGTTAACAGGAAGCCTTGCTCATGTGCAGAGGATGAAAGGACAAATGAGTATTGGGTGGGAAGTGGCTCCGGGGCTTTGTCACATGGACAAGGTTTTATAACCCCATTATGTTTGGTCATGCTTTAGTCAGAGTGCTGGGGGACGATTGCGAGGTCAGGGTGAATCATAGGTGACTAGCAGTGAATGAAATGGCTGCGACATCTAAAATGGTTGCTGCTTAAGCGCACGGAAAGGCTCTGGCAATGTTTAACGATCTTCACTCTGCTCTTAAAAGTGGCTGTGGCGAACATAAATGAACGCTGCTTATGTATACCTAAAAAATATTGATTTCCACAAAAGACCGGCTCCTGCGGGTGACACATCAGTTGTCTTCGGTCCGCCCCCGGCTTGCACAGGTTTGTCATACCAAGGGAACTCATACCAAGGGACTTGGCACAGCAGTATGATATGGTACCCTGGAGAGAAGCAGGAGGTAATCAACTGGGTGAACCTTTCAGGACATCACGGACACTTACGGAATAGGAGCTGGCCAGGTAATAACATTTCACATGATACAACATGCACTGCGTGCCACATGGGGTGGTGGCAACATGGAACCTCCCACGTTTGCCATGCTGCACATGCTCCTGACCTCGGATAGCTTGCGCCACACAATTACCACCCTCTACACATCCCTCAACCTTGCCAGTGTATGCCACAGAGGCGATTTCCAGATGGGACGTCGTATTACTACAGCCCCTATCGGGTAAATCTTAGTGCCATGTCTTAAAATTTGTGAAGGACGTATCCAGTAATCTCAAATTTTGCTTCACACAATGCAGTTATGAGCAGCACACCTACCTCTCCCCTCAGTGCATGAAATGCATGACCACCGAACCCCCCGGTGTAAATTATTGGACACTGGATTATACCACATGGTGTGGGATTGTCCATCACTATAACTAGTACGGCAAGTGGTTACTACCACGGTGACTGAATTTGCAGAACACACTCTTCATGTCGTTGGTTGCTGTGATGAGGGCCATCTCAGGTCTGTGACTAGGTCTGAAAACGGATTCAGTGGTGCCCAAAAGTTGGTGTAAGTCTTGGTGGTGGGGGAGTTGTTTATTGATGGTTTTCTCCATGACCTTAGCTGGGTAAAGTAGTAGGGACATTGAGAGGTGATTTGCTAGCTGTGTAGGCTCTGTTGAGGGTTTCTTTAGCAGTGTGTTAACCAAAGTGTTTTTTCTGTCTTTTGGCTATGTTGTGGTGGTGAAAGTGGTGTTCAGGATGTAGGTGAACATTTTACTGATCTGGGAGGCTCCCATGTCATAGATGTGGTGGGGTTAAGGGTACCTCAAACCCCTGGAGTGGATGGTTTTCATGATGTTGGGTGTCCCTTCTGTGGTGATTGTTTACTATGAAGTCAGGGTGTTTCAAAGGAGGCTGTAGGCAAGTCTGATTGGGTTTGGTTGAGGGGCAAAATTAATATAGATAGTTTTGATGTTGCTAGAAAATTCTGATAGGTTGTGGCATAAATCTTAGGAGTGGGTGATGCTTTGTTGCTGGAAGTGTGCAAGTTGAAGCTGTTACCTATGTGCTCAGCTTGGACCTTCTTCTTGATTTCTCCTATCTGTTGTTGGCAGCATTTCAGTGCTGCTTTGTAGGCAACCATGCATGTTTCCTGTATGTTTCTTTGTGATTCGTTCTCCATCTTATTTCCAGTTGTTTGCCATATTGTTTGGTTGAATGGAGTACCAACTTGCTTGCTTCCAAGTTCTCTTTTGGTTGTTGTGCTGTGGTATGCCAGGGAATTGGTCAGTCTGTGATCCATTTGTTGAGTTGTTTGATGTCGCTGTTCAATGAGTGGGTGAGGTTGGGGTGGTTCGTACACAGGCGGTGGGACCAGTTCTTTTTGAAGATGCTGTGCCAGCTGTGGCTGGCTAGGCTGGTGGTGGTGGGACTTGCTTGGGAAAAGATGTTGATCTGGAAATGGATGAAGGCATGGCCCGTTCAGGTGAGGGGAATGATTACAGCAATTTTGATGCTGTCGAAGGTTGTGAAGACGGGGTCAAGGGTATGTCCTGAGTGGGATTGTGTCTCCAGCATTGTGTTGTGTCAGTCTGAGGTTTCCTAGGCTTTCAAGGAGTGTGGTTGAGCTGGGGTTGCTCCGGTCTAACAAGTGGAAATTAAGGTCTCCTAGGGGTGCCGGAATCTATGATGTTGTCGGTGAAACTTGCGTGTCGTCCGGCAGATAATAGATGTGGGTTTCGTTCAGGGAGAAGGATGCTGAGATTCACAGTTCGAAGTGTAGATACTTCATAAAGGGGTTCACATTCTCTTTGGCTGTGGTTGAGCTGACGGTTTCTTTGAAAATGATTGTGATTCTCCTGGTGGTCCTGTCATGTAATCTTGTACCCTGCTGGAATTACCATGGCAAATTCAGGTGCTGATTCGGCGGTCGGAAGGACATTGCAGAGTACCACTGAGGAGAGAATAGAACAGGTTTTGTAGTGCTGGGAGCCGGCCAGGTGTGGACAGACCTAGACGGGCTTGCCTTTGGTGCGTCTGCTGTGTGTCCGCGCTGACATTAAGTAGGTCCTGCAAGTGGGGCTCAGAGCAAGGGCAGTGCTTAGGGGGAGCATAAGAAGAAGAAGGAGGTGCAGGAACAAAACAGGTATGGCACGGGAGAGGAGAGAGGGGTCACAGTGGGTGGGATTAGGAGCGCAGGGAGGAGGTACCCAAGATATGGCAAAGAGGGAAAAAGGGAAGTGAGCAAAATGAGACAGGAGACAGAAGTCAGAGAAAAAGAACAAATGGAGCGGGAGCAAGAGGAGAAAGGGCGGGAAGAAAGAAAAATAACAAAATTCATAGATAATAGGCACACAAGTTAAAAAAGAGCATGTGGCAACAAGAGCACAAGAGCACAGAGTGGAAAAGGTCAAAATGCAAAAATAGAAAAAAGAGCTAAAAGTAAACAGGAACAAAAAGTCAAAAAGAGCGGAGAAGAGAAGAGTTAAAGAGCAAAGAGTGAAAAGGTACAAAAAGGCAAATGGGCAAGAGGCGAAAAGAGCAGGAGACAGAAGGCACCGAGGCATGAGAGTGAGAGAGCTTATCAGAGCAGGAGATGGGGCAGGTACCTCGAGGCGCAGGAGCTGGCTCCGCAAGGGCCTAGACCAGTCAGAGGACTGGTCAGTTCAGGGAGGGCTGGGCTGGACACCTGCTCAATGGATGGTCTGTGATGCAGCTGCCATTAAGTAGGTCCTGGGAGGTAGGATGAGGGTAAGGTGTGGTGGGGGGCAATAGCGAGAGCACAGAAAGGAGCAGGAAGATACAAAGAAGGAAATAGGTAAAGAGCAGGGGAGTAAAGCAGGAAAAGGAACATCAGAAGGAAGTAACAAAGAGATTCCAAAAAGGAAAAGAGAGTAAAAGAGGAAGCGCGTAAAAAGAGTCAGAGAAAAGGCACAAATAGTGACAAAGCAAGACGGGAAAGGGTGAGAGGAAAATAAATCAGAGATAAAAGGCACAAAAGGGCAAGGAAGCAAGAGGTGAAATAAGCAAAAAAGAGCAGAAAATTAAAATGCAGAAAGAGAAAAGAGTGAACAGACAGAAAAAAGGCAACACGTTTGGAAGCAAAAAGAGCAAAAAGCACAGAGTGAAAAGGCACGAAAAGAAAAAGAGAGCAAAGAGTGTACAAAAAGGGCAAGAATACCAAGAAGCGCAAAGAGCAATAAAGCTAAAAGTTAAAAGGCACATAAAGCCAAAAGAGCAAGAGGTGAAAAGAGGCAGAAGACACAAAGGTACGAGAGAGAATGTGAAATTGAAAGAGAGCGTGTCAGAGCGGGAGACGAGACCGGTGCCTCAAGGTCTGCAAGGCCTAGACAGGTGGGAGGACTGGTCAGAGATGAGTCCAGGGGGGTTGGGTCTGAGCCATTAGTATATACTGATAAGTATACATTTACAATTCTTAACTCCACATCTATGTACATAAAAGTGCATATATCACCAAGGTACATATATGGGAGTCAAAAGCCAAGTCATATTAATCGTGTGAATTCTGGGTCTGATTCTGAGCTCTAGCATGTATGTCCACCCTTCACTGAGGTTCTTGTGCATGGACAACCACAGAGCGCCTGCTTAAGAAAGATGTCCTCTGAAAAGAGTGCTCAAAGCCTACCTTGCCATGTTTTGGACTACCCGATGCACACTGGGTGTCACCTGCTGGTGTTTCTAACCTGTGTTCCATGGGTCCCTGCATATCATTTTAACTTCTTTCTCCATGTCGTCCCTGGCGGTGCCCCATATTACTGAGGTAAGCCCAATGGCTCATGCCTCAATGATAAGGTGGTTGAATCTTGAAAAATGTTCCTTGTTTACCAATCCAATGAATGCACCTGACACATAAGGGGCAAAAAAGCCTGATAAGACTGAAAGACAGAGTTGATATTTAGGAAGACATGCTACATGACTGGACCCTGAGAGTATGCAAGATGTTACCTGAAAGTACACGGGACGGCCCAAAGTTTGAGACTAAGAAATCAAAGTGGTGGAATTGAGTCAGGATTTGAGACTGAGGGTGAACACGGGGTCAACAGGAGATTTCAGAAGAGTGAATGCCCCTCTCAGCCTTTGCATGGGGAGGCCTCCAGGCAAGGCTTCAAACAGATCATGTGATCCAAAATGCCTGGGGTCTGCGAGAGGCTCAGAGTCCTGGTGGAACTGGACCCGCTCATGGACGAATATGTCTTATTACATCGCATACTAATCCCACGCGTGCCATTACAACACGGGTATTACTACGTGATGCCAATGACAACGACATGCCATTACATCGCAAACATTAATCACGATTATTACTTTACCACGCATGCTATTAGAAAGCGAAGGCATGCGTGGTAAAGGTATACTCATGCTAAAAGTTTGAAATGTAAGTGGCTCTACCCTGCCCTACCCTAACCCCTAATGTAGAACCCCTGCACGACACTCCCCCGACCCCCAGTCCTCTCCCTACATTTACACTATCCTGTACGATCCCCGGACACCACAACACTACCCTATACCCTAAAACAATACCCCCAGCACAACCCTCCCCCGACGCCTAGTCCGATCCCTACACTCAAACAGTACCTGCAGGACCTCCCGACACTACCCTAAACCTTAAAAAAATCATCCCCCACACCAGGCCCAATCCCCTTTACCTCTCTCTCCTCGTGGTGCCTCTCTCTTGATTACTTCATCGTCTGAGGGGCGGTGGCGGTGCACGTCGTTGTGAGGAAACGGAAGAGCCTCAGTTTTCTCACAAGATGGTGGATCTCCATTACATTGCATGCATTGTAAAAGCGCGTGCGATGTAATGGGTACTCGTTGTTTCATCGCATGCATTACAATGCATGTGATGTAAAGGCATGCAGGGACACAGCTGCGTTGTAATGGCTGTTTCCCCTCAGGGATTAATGACCTGACTCAAGCTGTAGCGTCATGTGGCATAGTTGCAGCTATTTGTCTGTTGTTTGTGAATGGCATTTGGATATATACCCATTGGCAATAGAAGTGAATTGAAAAAGTGCAAGGAGGCTACAAGCAGCCCGTGTTGGGCCTGTTTTTATATCAAGGGCAGTAATCCCTTGATTCTTATGAACTAATCCAGTTACGTCATGACTGCTCATGAGCATCACATCCAGATGACTTTCCAAGCAGCTAAAATACACTCATGGATTGCTTCGAAGCTCTTGCCTACCCGCTGTTCTCAGCTCCTTATAGGGCCATATATGCTAACATTTGATGCAGCACAAAACACAGCAAGACAACTTGCTGTGCTGCGTCAAATGGTGAGGGCAGGGATGCATTGTATCTGCTGAGATATGATGCATTCCTGCACTCTCACTGCACTGGCACACCATGGGCTGCCTAGCTGCAAGCAGGCACCCTTGCACCATGGTGCAAGGGTGCCTGCACTGCAGGCAGGACTGCTTTTGTGCAGGAAGGGGCCCCTTTATGCAACAAAAATCCTCAGAGGCTCCTTACTCTATCTAAGTGCTGCAGCACACATTGAAAGAGGAAACAACAGGGAGAATGACGTAAATAATTAATTTACTCTCTTAATTTCTATGCAGGTAAGTACTTAATCAATAATAACTCAGATCGGATGAAAAAAGACAGAGTCCGTGGTGTTAGAGTTTCTTAGGGGTTTTATTCCTCATAAAGGAATGGTCGTGACCAGGATATCATGTTCTGACCACCACAGGGGTGTCAGAAGGGATAGAGCAAACTTTATTGACATTACATAGCTTATATACTTGATTTATACCATAGGAAGTAGTGTAGTAGGCGTAACAGCTAAGAGAAGACAAGATAACAGTATGCACGTGTTACTAGTACATAATCAAGAGGCGTGAACTAGGCGTGAACTGGAGGTGTGTGCTAGAAACGTCACTGATAGGTGACGCAAGTGGGTGGCACCAAGGGGTGGTGCTAACAGAATTGTTGCAATGTCAGCGGAAATCGGAAGCTTGGATGCGCGCGCAGCTGCATGACGTGTGATTGGAAGGGGTGCAGGGGACTTGACATTTACACTGACGGAAAGAGACAGAAGTCTGGCATGTCAGATCAACTTGTACTTTTATCGTATCTGATATCTGATGTTTAGGAACCATACTATCTGGGCGGAAAGGTCTCTAGGGCAGAAGCTATTCTATGCTAACTGTGGATGCGTGTATAAGCGCCTAAGTGTCTGCATGAGAAGCGTGGGGGGCACGAGGCCTTCCATGGAAGCATGGTAACAGAGGCTATGAATTACTTGCATTGAGACAGGTCGGCTCTTTGGCTCTGCAGCTGGAGAGGATGTTTACTGGAGCTAGTAGGCAGGAATGCATTCTCGAGGAGCGGAACAGATAACTCGAAGGTTATAGTCAGTCTTGGCAGAAAGCAGGCTGAGCTGAGCGCGAGGGGCCGCGCTGGAAGTAAGTCAGAGTTCACGGGTACAGAGGTAGCCTGGGCAGAGGCTGTCAGAGTCAGGAGCCAAAAGAGGCTCGATGGCAGGGATTCAGGGCCTACTCTGTCAGAGCAGGAAAACATGTAAAGTACACTACAAAAAGACGGTGGCATAGCATACTTAGGAACGGACTATATAATCCATTTAGGGTGGATCTAAAAGAGGACAAGTTAACGTTGGACGCAAATGTATTTGCGTCTTCATAGCTGGCACAGGAGGGAAGTTACATGCACTTTAAGCTGGTACATGGAGTCGGTGGGGTACGCGCTAGGGAACATAACATGACCAAAAATTTATATTTCCTCAAGAAAGAAAGATATCTTTCCTCATGCCACCATCGGGAAGGCGTACAATTCTGACACACTTGCATGTTTACTGCTCTTGCTAAATCTAGGAATGTGGTAGAATGCATGGGTGGATGCATGGGAACACCCACTCCCCACCCATGGAACGCCTTTGCGGTGCAGAGTAACACAAGGATGCGACTTGCATTACTCTGGATTTACCGCGCCACACGAGGCAACGCATGGTGGCTTTGAGTGGCTCGATAAATCTGATTTAAGGATTGCACGGTCCTCTCCTCACCTTGTGTGACGCAAGGGCAACACAATACTTAAGCGCCAGGAAGCCTTTGGTGTTAGCGCGCTATATAAGTTGCACTTAATATAACATAACAATACTTTAGTAAATGACCCCAAGTCTTTCCGCAGGTAACAGGTAGAAGCCCAAGTTGTCTTATCCTGAAGGGCATTCTGCAATCTTGACTGGTCCATGCCGACCTCTGATTGGCCACCAGTTACAACAACAAGTAATCTTAACCTTCTTTACTGGTTTAGTCCCTGGACGGAGGAGGCCGCTTCCCTTATCCAAACTGAACCACGAGGTACTGAATACACCAGAACTGTTCCTTAACTTTGATTCAGTACTCTGAGCAGAACTGCATGAGTACTGAGCCTGGCCACGGTACTGGCTCTTCATAGCATCCACCACCAGTGGGTCCATGGATGCTGAGAGGAGTCTGGTAACAAACTATCATTGACAGAAGATCGTCTAGCATTATTATCAAGTTCTAAATATGATTGAAAAACATTGCCTGATTAAAGTCAATAATAGAAAATATGCCCCCAGTGGGATGATGTTTTTATAATTGATGTTTAAAACATTATATTTATGCCACACGATATTCCTGACATTGCTGTTATGATATACAACTCTGACAAGATACATAACACTTTGTGAAAATATTTTCTCATTCGAGTTAATAATAGAAAATACACACCCAGTGGGACAATAGTTTTGAAAATTATATTTAGGACAGCTTTGTGTCAGATGATATTTCTAAAAACTGGATGACATACTACCCGCATGACCATATCCATCTTTGGGCATATTTACAAGGGCATTGCGTCACCTCTTAGGACGCTTCAGTGGCGCAAAGTTTTTGCTTTTGCTATTTGTACTGCATTCTGTAGTACACATAGAAGGAACAAACCACCTTCAAAGAGTGTATATGTGCAGGAAGAAGTACCTTCCTGCACGTAAACAATCATCCCTGCAGCATACATACCCTGGCACCATAGTGCAAGGGTGCTTGCTTTGCAGGGATGAGTCCTTGCAAAGCAGACACCCTTGCACTATGGTGCAAGGGTGTCTGTGTTGGCGCTGGGTAGTTTTTCAGCGTCAGCGCAAAGAAAAACACAGGGTGCATTTTCTTGCAAATACTGTGCATTCCTGCATTTTTTTTTAAATGATGCAGCACGGCACAGCTACATTGCATACAGGCCTGCACTGCAGCATTTCCTTGTAAATACCACCCTTTGTTCTTTTGCTTTTCAGGTGATAAGTTGGCTCCCTTTTTTCCTTACTACTTATGTTCTTTCATCGCGTTCTATTTTGTCTATTGATTAAAAACGATTTCTTTTTTAAACACATCTCTCTTGACCTTGGAGAATTATGTTTATAACCTGTTAAATACTGTGATACCGCGCACTTCTCCCATTTGGGGTCTCCACCAAAGGTGCCCCATGAGTGCCTTAGAGAGTTTTTTTTATGTTGCAACAGAGCTTCAAGTTCAAGAAATCCTTAGTGTTTTGAAAAAACTATAATAAACTTCTACCTTAGACCTGTCACATCTCAATTGCCATTGCTGATAATGACACCATCAAATAAGGGTGAGCATTAGAGATAGGTTGAGGGCAACAATTTAATTTCATGAAGTATGCTTTAGCGTACGGGACTGTATTCCAATCAATGTAGATTTAAGGCTGTTGTAGTGTAGCCAAAGTAGTGGTAAATTACACTATACATAGTTCAATTGGAGCCAAAGTAGTGGCAAATTACACTTTACATAGTTCAATTGGAGCCAAAGTAGTGGTAAATTACTCTGGTTAGTGCACTTCGATGCAATTTTAAAATATAGAAAGAGATGTCATGTTTTCAGTCTTAAAGAAATGAATGAACAATGATTGAAGATTTGCGTTCCCATCACAACTCATTTTGTCTTATGGCAGCTGCACTGGATACGTTTGTTAGTAATTAAAATAAAAAGCTTCTAAAATATTTAGGTTGATATTATGATTTAGGCTTAGTGGTAATTACTGCATGCCAGGGTAAATAGAGCATGACTAATGAAACGTCTGATCATAAGTGAAAAAATGCATGTGACATTTAGCCCCTGTGCTAAATACCACATGCCCTATTTAATGAAATTCTGAAAGGGTAGGGAATGAAAGAAAAGCTGTAAATGATACAAGAAAACTAAGGGCAACACAATGATGAAAAAACACCCAGTGCATTATTGAAACACAGTTTGAGCAGAAAAAACGCAAAATCTCACACCTGGCTGCACACAGGGCCAGATCTACATAACCAGCCATGAACAGGGGAAGCGCTCACAGGTTGATTGCATGAGCTCTCACTTCTATTCTGCAATCCACCACCATCGATGCAGCACTGCCAGGCCACTCTATCAGGCTATTACAGATCCATGCTCTGCTACAACAACCATGCAGCCTGAGGATGGAAAACAGGCCACCAAGGACCTCAATGAGCAGCTATGCAGGATAAGAGCCAGGATTGCCAGAGTAGGGCTGGAACCCATAAACATGGGTCCGTTGGAGATCCAGGGGATATGCAGGCTTCATTAGGGAACCATACAAACCAATACTTCAACATTGTTGATATCCTATATCCATACTCTGGTTTCTCTTCAGACCCAAAACATCTTTCATCTTTTATCATTATGGATACCCTGAATACCAGCATAGGGAATAGGGAACCAATGCCACCCCCTTTCTGAAAATTCTAGCAGCACTAGAATTCTGTGCAACAGGCACCCGCAGCAGACAGCAGGATTGGTGTGTGGCATTCCTCAGTCAACCTTTAGCAAAATATTCTTTGCAGAGAGCGAGTGAGCAGCATATACAGTTTCCCTTGGACACACACCGAGCTAATGCCAGCAAAGCAAATATCCCTGCTAGAGCCGGGTTTGTGACATCATGGGGTCATTTGAATGCACTCAAGGACACCCACTGGTCACATATGGAAAGTATCAAGTGTGCCCAAACCTCAAGATAAAGCACACCATTTATGGGCAAATGCTGTGTGATGTGGATCTGTGGACACAGAACAGATGTGTTAGGTCCTCTGGATGAAACAATATCTTGATCCTGATGAGTAGCAACATTAGTCACACTGTGATAACTCATCACTCTTAAGGTACTTGGCAGACAAATCAACACTTTGTCATCAAGATTGCAAGGCATTATGATTATAGTCCAACCTCAATACATGTTAGAAGTACCATTAGAAAGTAGCATTTACAGTGAACATATTAAATTAGTCAACATTCACAATGATGATGATTCTCAGCCAAATCAAGTTTTTAACCACATATACTACCATTTCATTTGGTATTCCATATTGTACATACCTTAGATTTCTTCAACCTCAAAACATTATTTCATGCCCCCACTCCATACATGTTGAGGATAGTCATAATTGTTCCTTCCCATGGCTTGAGGTGAAGCTGTGGTGGAGAACTATCCCCAGACCTATCACCAGTCACAAATGGGTCTCCAACCAGTAGCTCGTGAGCTACTGTAGCTCTCCAGCTACTTCTGAGTAGATCAGCTGTGTGTAGACCAGCTTATTAAATTAGAAAGCTTTTGCTTGGTTGAATTAATCTATACTACTATTATAAAGGAAGAACTTTGAGGCTTTGAGGCAGGTAAACTCGGGAACCACAGCGCCAATACACACACCCGATACATCGTTGTAATCCTCAGGGTGTGCAGATGGACATAGGCAATATAAATTAAAAACAAATACGTTATTTAAAAAATATAAGTTAAAAAAAAAGTAGTTCCTTCAAAGTAGCGCCGGCCGCGACATGCGTGCTGACATCAGGAGCGGCGTTCACGAGCGCGAGGAGAGGCGGAGATCAGCGCGGGAGGAGCGGCGGAGATCAACACAGGGAGGAGCAGTGACGAGGAGCGGCGGAGATCAGCGCGGGAAGGAGCAGTGACGAGCGGAGGAGCAGAGGGCATGAGCGGAAGACAGATGGTGAGGATCGGCGGGCAGGCAGTGACGAGCGGCGGCGGGGAGGAGCGGTGAGCGGCGGATGAGGTAGGGTGCCAAGTAAGCAGTGAGCAAAGCAAATGTGAGGGAGGAGCGGTGGCGGGGAGGAGCGGGGAGCGAGCCACAGGTACCAAACGGGCCATTACAGGAGGAAAAATTGACGTGGGCAGTGACATGGGGAGGTACCAAACGGGGCATTACAGGAGGAAAAAGAAACGTGTGCAGGTTACAAAAGCGTACAAAGTGAAGCGGTCAGTTTCAAGCTAAAATGACAATCGGGAGAAGGTACCAAACGGGGCATTACAGGAGGAAAAAGTGACGTGGGCAGTAACGTGGGCAGGTTACAAAAGCGTACAGAGTAAACATAGAGGCATAATACTACACAAAGTCAGGGCGGGCGGGGGCCCTGAGCAATGATTGCTCCCAGACAACGTCAGGACGGGCTGCTAGTATACATATAAAACATTGAGATCATACAACACTAATAATATTTGTAGACCTCAATGCATTTCATTGAACATAGGTAGTTCTCACTACAAAAAAGTTTGGAGACTCCTGCAAAGTGCTTGAAAATTCATTTAAGTACCTAGAATTAAAGGCTTAGAACATGTTTTTAATGTTCTCGATATCATGTGGATATGTTGATCCAGTATTGATTTTGACCTTTATTTCCTTAAACAAGCATGGTTTTCTTTGTTTTTGGAGTCATCTTCAGTATGAGACAGCACATTAGATGGTGATGGTGTCTTACCAACTCCTTGGCCAGGACCTCCAGCTCAGGATCTGTAAGCGTGTACTTCCTTTCCCTGCCTGGGTCGGCGATGGAAGAGTTTGCAGGTATCTGCTTGTGGTATCTGGATGACATCAGACTCTGACAGTGGATTCTGTTTGTCTTGTTTCAAGGTGCTTTCTCCACACAAAATGTATGCCAGCACCCTCCCACACTGGAAGGAGTTGGTGTACTTTTAGGAGGACCTTACATGTGTTGGTCTGGCTATTTTATTTCTGCTGTATGGATTAATGTCCTCACTCCTGGAACTTCCACTGCCTGAAAATGCATAACTTCTGCTGTTTTGTGCATGTGCTATTTATCTATGCTGTATTTACCACTTGTGTTAAATAACACACATTCAGCATTTAAGACATGTGCTAAATAACGGCTCTATGGTACACAGTAAAAACTCATAATCAGTGTTATTCAACACATGTTATTTGCCAAACTCCATGGAATCAGTATTTATCCTATGTGCAAGTTTGGTAGTTTTTGCTACCTTACGAGTAATGAAGACCATAATCAGTATTATTTAACATGTTATTTATCAAACCACATGGAATTGGTATTTACCCTATGGGCAAGTTTGGTGTTTCTTACCACCAAGCTTGGGAGAGGTAATTCTGATCACCATAAAAGAACACCCATAAAGCGCTCAGTAGAAGTGCAGCAAAAATACCCATTTCTTACAATCCCTGGGGCTACCCACCAAACCCCAAGAGTCTTAAACTTACCCAAATACCCAACCTAATTGCAAATAATTTGCATCTTCCATTAGGATTCAGAGGCAATGAATATTATGCTGTTCATCTGTAAGGGAGTGGCAGTGTCTTCTTTACTGAGCGGTATGTCGGTGATTTTTATTTCAGAGAGGTCTGCTGCAGGGCATTCACCAGTTGCTTCTGTAGCTCATCAACCACATGGTCAACATGGTTAATACAGGTATTGTAGGCCTGGTATTGTTGACTGGTATGGATGTTTATGTCTGGTATTTCTGTAAATTACTGCAGCCCCTTTACAATGTTCATAATCTGCAATACATTTTCATGTGACAGGGTGTTGGTTACCATATAATTCAATTCTTAGTACCAATATTATTTTTCCAAATAAAGAGTCTATAGAAAGGGTATTGTCTGATTGTTGACTTGAGTCTTGATAACAGGAGAATGAACAAAGACGATTGGAGGGGAGAAAATAGGTTGTCATTTTTTAATCTTGGGTTTTGAATTTAGCCTGATGTGAGCTCGCCAATATTCATGTGTGTGAGAGAGTCAACCAAGACTTTTATTACAAACCTCCTGCAGGAGCTGAGCATGACTCAGTGTTAAAACTTAGGTGCTACTTGCTTTTGCTTCAGGTCTTTTCCCACATGATCTTTACCAGGTAAGACAGGCCAAAAATTGCCTGGGGACTGCACACAATCTGAGTGTCACTGACATACAGCTGGAGAAAGCATGTACTATTAGCACATTAACTCACATTCCATGGTTCAGAACTCCCAATTGTGTACAACTCGTGTAGCAGGTAAATACCACAATCTGCCATCTAGGGGGCAGATTTAAAAGCCCCTTGTGCCACTTTTGCATCACTTTTAACATGGGAAAAGTGACGCAAAAGTGGCGCAAGGGGCTTGTAAATCTGGGCCTAGTTATTTACTGGGTGTATTGTTTCCACAGTAAATTATGGGCAGTTCCTAAGAAGGCCTCTAGATTTTAAAACATGGCTCTGCTCAATTGCCCTTGTTGAGATTTTGCATTTCACGGGGCTTATTTACATGCCCCTTGCGCCGCAGGTGCGTCACTTTTAATATGGGAAAAAGTGATGTACTGGCGGCGCAAGGGGCTTGTTAATAAGCCCCCAAGTGTGTTAGTGTTAAGGAGCTGTGATGTTACAAATCCCATGGACTCCCAAGTTCTCATATTTAATTTTTTTCAGCTAAAGGAGCTTTGAAAAATGTAACACTCCTGAAGTTTTTTAAAATATTTTTTTTTAAAGGAGGGGGAGCATCACAAGTGGCCCTTTACAACAGCAAGAAAAGAATACTTCTTCTGCAAGCAGTGACTCACAACCAGGGCAGCATCTCCGGGAAGACGGGGGCACAGGGGCCAAGCCAGACTACACTTTTTCATGGCCCACCTAAACGTTTTAAGTTGTGTTCTACAATTAAATAGGCCTGGGCGAAGCACTACACTACGCTCGCGGAGTTTGCGAAGTTTGCGCAACTTCGCACTACGCGAGCTGCACGTAGCACAGTGCGAACACGCGTAGTGCAGCGTAGCGTAGTGCAGAGCTCATTTTTTGCTTGTTCGCGGTCCTGAACGTCATGTTCGCGACCGCGAGCAAGCAAAATGACATCCCGGCGAGATTCTCAACGCTGGGAGGTAAGGTTTCTCATTGTGAGAGGTTGCGCATGCTCGCGACCGCTCTCAATGAGAAACTACCAGTTCGCGTTGAGAAAGCTGCAGCTCGAGTAATAATCTACTCGAGCAGCAGAAAACTACAGCTCGCACTGTGCAAGATGCCGTTTTCAATGATTGCACAGTGCTGGATGCTTGTCCGCACTGTGCAATCATTGAAAACACTTCTTGCACAGTGCGAACATGCTACTACGCAGCTCGCGTAGTGCTACGTGAAGTTTGAGTAGTGCGAAGTGCACTTCGCGTAGCTTCGCATAGCGATAGTTCGCGAACTACGCCCACCCTTACAATTAAAGAGCCGCCACAATCTCCCTTCCACAGTCTGCAGGCAGAAGTGGCATAACAACTTTGAATCCCCCTTCCTCCTGAAAGGTACAGGGGGTGCACCCCCCTCTTCCAGTCAGTATCTATCTGGACAGGGACCTGCCACTCGTGCACAGTGCCAGAGGGAACTCCCTGGAGCTCGGGGACCACCCCATCACTTGGGCTGTGGGGGCTAATGTTTCGCCGCTGGCAGGTAGCCTGTATGATCAAGTCTACCAGAGAATGTCTTAATGAATTTATTAACTGTTCAATTAATTAAAATCATTACAGTAAGAAAGAATAAAACTGATGAGTAAAACAATGATCACATTAAAACTATAAAGACTGCTGGTTAAAAAGTTTTTTGTTCAAGTAATATATCCCCTCTCCTCTGCACCAACTCGGACCGTCAGCCCCAGGTCTTTATCATAAGTCCTTGCACCAAGTTTCTTAGACAGCTTCGTAGGCCTTGGTGGCTTTCTCCTACAGCAGTCTGTGAATAGTTCTCCTTGTCCCTTCCGTTTCAAGCCATTGATGTGGTGCGATTTGTTTAGGGCGGATGGATAGAATCATGGCTCCTTTGAGGGGAGGCTGCCTTGATCCCCTTATTTCATGTCATGTGTGGGTCGAGAGCTCTGGTGGAGAGAGGGCACTCAATGTGCCCTCTCCTCTCGGGAGTGGATGAGACAACATTAGCTTATACTCAAAGGTTTAGTAAAACCTGCAAACTTCCAGTGCCTTAAAAAAAGTGGATCCCCAAACGGGCTCAACCTCCAGCACCCTGGTACTCTGAGGAACTACGTGCCCAAAAATTGGCGTGTAAGCAATTGGAACGGGCATGGCGCAAAAAGTACACAGAAGCGGACAAGAAGTACAAGCTTGGTATTATTACCTATAAACAACTATTTTCAGAAGCCAAAAAAAGGTCTCCATCACACAAATAGCACTGATCAAATCAAACTCGAAGGAACTTTTTAAAACCCTCAAAAACTGGCCACCCCGAATGTCTCTAAGAGTCAGAATAACTCTGAACTCTGTGACGAGTAAGCCGATATCTTCCCAAAAAAAGTAGAAATCATTTTTTCCTAATTTTCACAAGTAGACAACAGGGCACATGATCGCCAGTATTTGGATAGTCCAGATTGCCTCTACCCCCCTCTAGTGTTAGCACAATTTAAATCCCTTGAGACCTCAGAAACGATTAAACTCCTGAACTCTATTCGGTATGGAGCCCCCACAGATCCCTGTCCAGTACGGATTCTAAAGCAAATTCCTGAAATTATTGGAACAGCACTCACACCCCTGCTGAATGCTATTCTGGGGTCTGGCATTTTCCCCAAATCCTGGAAAAAGGCAACTGTTCTCCCACTGTTGAAGAAACAGACCCTGGATCCAAAAGATCTTAACATCTACAGGCCCATCTTGTTAAAACCTAGACTGCAGTGTCAACATTATCGGCGCCATCTTGCCCCCTTTTTGAGCCCATTCATGCGCGTAAGCGGCAGCCATTTTAAATGCCATGGCCTCTCTGCCTATCGCCGATAGCCAGCGCGTCTCTCTCTCTCTCTCCTGACCTCGCAAGCATCCCCCGCATGCTGACAGCCCCCGCTCTCACATGCCTTGGGTCATAAACCCCTCTTCAGCACAGCTCTGCCTCGGAACCCCATCCTGTTCCCAGCTCAACACCTCCCTTCATTCCTTTCATGATCCCGGGTCCTTTGATAAAACCCCCTTTCCTCTGTGTCCATTTGTCTTACTCGTTCCCAGGCCGCCACCTGGCCCTGCGGATACTGTTTATTGCCCCCTATACAGTAGGAAGCTTCTCCCATCAAAGGATCCACGAGTTGATCAAAGCCCCCACCCCATGAGATCCGATCAACCACATACATTCCGTGAATCGGCGGAATGTCCAGCTGCGCGACAATCATCACCTGTTGTGACCGGGGTGGGGACTTCAACTGTAAATGTGTGTGGGAACGGGTCTAAAGCGGGGATTCCGAGGATGTCCTTTCATACTTCAAAGCATTGCAAGAATGTGTGATATGCAATAAAGATCATAAACTTGTGTATAAGAGGCCAGGCCTCAGAGATGCGGTTAGAGCACCTCGAGAAGATACCCTGTTGTCTGATTTGATGTGTTCTGCTCCGTCGGAATAAAACTTCTGTTTCCTGCCTTCCAGTCTCCAGCGCCTGCCTCTTTGTTTGGTAACTTGAGTGGGTATAGAGGCGGTTAATGCCGGGCAACTCTGAAAAAGGTCATCGGCCCGTACCTTTTTCCACAATTGGCATCCCAAACGTGGGGCCCATCAGCGATTCGTGGATCCAGTGGGAGAGGTCCTGACGACAGAGTGAACGACTGCAATGATCGGGAGAGCTCCTGTCAGACAGACCCTCGTCTGACAGCCGATCATCCGAACTTCACTGGTTCCGAACAGACCTCTCTCGAGTGATCTACGGTCCTGACTGGAAACCATCAGGAGTGCCGCGAAGATCACGAAGAATAGAGGACGATCGGGCGCTGGATTCAGGAGACAAGAAACTGTCCATGCGGTCCGGGTAAGGTCGTGTAAACGCAACAAATTGCGAAATGATTGTTTGATTGTTTGGAAAATACTAGTATTACTCTTTTGTTGATTTGTTTGGAGATTCACTGTCTGCAAACGGAGAAACAACAGGCTCTCTCTTTACAAGCAGTGAAGGGTAGGTAACGCAGACTTTTGTCCCCGTTGTAACCCGTTGTGCCTACTTATTCTCCCCATTGATTGTTTGATTGTCCGAACATTGACTGTTCGATATTGGTTCTTTTGAGGTATTCACCGCCTGCAAACAACGAAGAATAGAAATATTCTGTCTAGTCTTTGCACGCAGTGATAAGATAGGTAGTGCAGACTTTTGTCCCCGTTGTAATCCGTCATGCCTATCTTCTCCCCACTGATTGGTAGCCTGTTTAGCCCGGACCGCTTATTAGAGATGAACCATCCGGCTCCACTGGAAGGCACCCCTAATAAGGACATGTTCATGAAGCATGGATTGATCGCTATAGCTTATAGCAAGCTGTGGCATAAATACACGAGAAAGGATCGAGAAAGTCAGTGGCCACTGATAGGATCCTTCGATGAGGATAAAATAAGCGCGCTAGAAACAGCCCTTGGGAAGCACAAGACAACGCCCACTATGCTTGATAGTCTCGGCATGTGGCGCAAAGAAACCGAACAGCGTAAAAAGAGAAATGAGAGTAGGTTGGGAAAAGAGCTGCGAAAGGCAGCCCACCTAGCTGCTAAGAAATTAGAAGAAGAGATTAAGGAAAGAGAGGAAGCCAAACAAAAGCTAGAGGTAGAAACATCAAGCCAGTGCCCGGTTAGAACGCCCTCTACGCTCTATCCTGAATTACCCTTGAAACAGCGAACCAACGATGATCTTTTGTTAGGTCCGCCGATCATCCACATGCCCCCTCCATATGCCCCTTCCCAACCCTTAACACAGCACCCGCTACCCCCAAGCACAGACGAGAGTAGTACCAGAGCTTCGGCCCCATGGCCTCTGTGCCGGCCGAACCCCTTGTATTAGATACAGCACAAGCGGCAGCGTTAGATGACCCTGAGACCCGAAAGGCTGATTCCGCAAGAACAAACAGATTAGGCAAGGATGAGCGAGCAGGGATTGACAAGGTAGTGAGGACATTGATAGAAAAAAAGGAAAGTGAAGGGCACATCACGGATATGTTCAACTCATATGCAGGGAGCCACAGACGACATTTTGCCGTACGACTGTGTTATCATGTTTTGAATGCGTACGAGGACCGATATCGAGACAAAGGTCCAGAGAGCCTAACGACTCTGTACAGGAAGGTCGATATCGGGGATGAGGGCGAGTGTGATGTGACGGACCTCCTTACGCATACGCTTGAGGTTTTCCGCCACCTCACTGAACAGGAATCGGAAGTTAAACCCACGACACCCGTAGCAACCGAACCACAAACTGAGCGAGCTAGCGCCATGATGCCAATAAGAGAGGCTGCCCCCTACTGGGTTCCTCCACGAGGTCAAGGAACTCACGATGATGTCAACCACCAAGATGCAAAAGGGAGGGTAATGTACAACTGGGTCTACCAGCCATGGGATCGGCAAGATATTCTGACGTTCCGGAAATCTCTGCCTGATTTACGTACAAACCCCACTGCCTTCTATACTGAATTAGGTACAGCCCTAGGTTCAACGATTATGACCATGGCTGACATCGACTTGTTTTTCGGGTTATGTCTGCCAGCTGATGTGTGGAAGCAAATCCGGAAAGTCGACCACCTTGAGCTGTTCGGACATACCTGGTCACAACTCGATGGCATAGATAGGCAACGAGAACCTGGACAGAAGCCTTTGAAACCCATTTTAGACCTCCCAGATAAAATTGTACAGAAATTGAAAACTCTGATTCCAGAAAAGAAAGTGGACTGGTCGATAGTAACAGCTTGTCGTCAGAAACCCCAGGAAGATGTATCGGACTACTTCTCCCGGTTTGAAACGGTGTTCTCCGATTACAGCGGCCAGGACATGACCACTGCAACCGGACACCATCTGTTTGTCCAGAATTATGTTAAGGGTTTGTCACCGGAGGTCTCCCAGAAACTACAGGCCAGCGAGAGTAGTTGGGCGGCCTCCAAACCTGCGGCTATCCTTCAGATGGCCCAATATTACGAACAAAGTTTTTGGTCTCTGTGCACTCACTTAATCAAAAGTGTATGTTCACTGTAGAAAGTTTTCGTGTTAGCGCAAACACGTTGTTACACGATGTCTGTTCGTGTCTTAGTAATGTAGCGGATTGTGTGAAAATTAGCCTCAACTTTCACCAACTGTGCGCTAGGTTTAACATGAAACATGAAATGTTTCTCCTCTTATTTTTTTATCTCCTTTATAAAAAGATAATCACTTAGTCTTTTTCAATCAATTTTGACTTTTTTATTGACTTATTATTCTTTTCCTTTATCGTGCATTATCAAGAATTTTTTATGCACCATTCCATTGATAAATCCATATATACAAATTATAACTCTGCCCAATGCATTTCGGGTCAGTACAAGTGACCCTTCGTCAGGGGCCTGTGAACAAATAAATACAGGACCTTAGCGATCATATCAATGTAATCAGAAAACATCATGAATAAATAAAACAAAACCAGTACATACATCATTATAAATACATGATATCCGAATGAAAACCGTGAATCATAAGAGCCCAACTGTTGTGTTTAATTTCGTGATATGCTGAGAGCACTGAAAACAAGATAAAACATGCATATGGTGAATTTTAGTGAAAGCGGGTGCGCGGGGAAAGCGTGACGACTATGTTAGCAAAATATCTCAAACAATCCTAATGCGAGATTTGGATCAGATAAACGGTACCGGGGTTTACAAAATAGGGACGAGGGGAGGGGTAGAACTTACGCGAGTCTGTACGAAGGATGTCAAATTCATGCATCCTACACATGGTTATGAAATTGAACTAAAGCATACCAGTACTTGTGACACAAAAAACACCATCTATGCCATCAAATGCCCTTGTGGCAAGATATATGTAGGCCAAACGGAAAGGAAAATAAAAGTACGTATAACAGAGCACAAATCAAATATTCGACTTCTTAATTTGAAATCAACTGTAGCAAACCATTGGATTGAAGCAAAGCATCAAATCTCTCAACTGAGATTTACGGTATTGGAGACAATTCCGCAACGCAGCGACATGGACCCCACAAAACAAAGACTAAGAGCCGAATTCTTTTGGATAAAGAAATTGAACAGTCTTCAGCCAATCGGAATGAATGACCGTATTGAATATTCATGTTTCTTATAGATAGCATCCAATAGGACTTTTCCACTCCCTGAACCCCTGTAAGCTAACTGAGGATAAAATATTCAGATGATGTACCCATAGACTTATTGTTGATTACATTTTATTGTTTATTGTTCACATCCATGATAACAATGGAGATTATTATTTGATTAACGTACTGCGCTTATTGAACAGACTTCATGTTCTAATACGCATGGTATCTTCACCTATTTAACACATAGGCTGTTTTGTCACAACTTACATTGTTTACAGTCCTACTTTCTTTTCCCTTCCTCCATTCTATCTTCATTCAGTCCTTTTTTAGTTTTCCCTTTTTATAGTCTTCACGTGAAATTCCTGACTATACGTCACTTTTACCTTTAGTTCAGCCCGGTTTTTACATTAAAAACTCATTCATCTTACCAATTCGCCAATTTAGGCTAAATTTATCACCTTTTCCCGTAAGGTAATACGAGCATGATATGTACGAGAGAAGTCTTTTTTCGACTTCTATAGTTAAGGTAATCACGTGATCGGAACTGCTCTAGCCTTTAACTACTAACCGCGCGTAAATCACTTACAACCCTTCCGGCACGACTGAGACATCCTTCATACAGACTCGCGTAAGTTCTACCCCTCCCCTCGTCCCTATTTTGTAAACCCCGGTACCGTTTATCTGATCCAAATCTCGCATTAGGATTGTTCGAGATATTTTGCTAACATAGTCGTCACGCTTTCCCCGCGCACCCGCTTTCACTAAAATTCCCCATATGCATGTTTTATCTTGTTTTCAGTGCTCTCAGCATATCACGAAATTAAACACAACAGTTGGGCTCTTATGATTCACGGTTTTCATTCGGATATCATGTATTTATAATGATGTATGTACTGGTTTTGTTTTATTTATTCATGATGTTTTCTGATTACATTGATATGATCGCTAAGGTCCTGTATTTATTCGTTCACAGGCCCCTGACGAAGGGTCACTTGTACTGACCCGAAATGCATTGGGCAGAGTTATAATTTGTATATATGGATTTATCAATGGAATGGTGCATAAAAAATTCTTGATAATGCACGATAAAGGAAAAGTATAATAAGTCAATAAAAAAGTCAAAATTGATTGAAAAAGACTAAGTGATTATCTTTTTATAAAGGAGATAAAAAAATAAGAGGAGAAACATTTCATGTTTCATGTTAAACCTAGCGCACAGTTGGTGAAAGTTGAGGCTAATTTTCACACAATCCGGTCCAATATTACGAACACCAGAAAAATGAAAACGATCGAGCAACAGAGAAAAAGAAGAAAGACTTAAAAGAGAGGGTGATGATTGCACAATTACAAGGGGTGACTATAGGACGAGAGCAATACAAAGGAAACTACCAGACAAATGTCCCTAGGAACGCACCTCCTAAAGACCGCACCCCGACACCCCGCATTGGACGTACAGACATTAGCGAGGACCAGTGTGCCTTCTGTAAAGGATTCGGCCATTGGAAATCCCAGTGCCCGGTCCTGTTGGAGATGATCAGAAATAGGGACCCCAATGACGTAGCGGGTGGACCGAGAAATAGAGGACAGCAACGAGGGCCCGCAAATGACACGACTAATGATAAATCAAACAGACCAAATACATTTGACCGACCCAGACAGAATCAGTACCAACAGTCTGACTGTGACGATGCCCACGACTTCGCATAGGACTGCCAAGGGCAAGGGAGGGATCCAGTCGAGCTCTATGTTGACCAGCAAGGTCCTTACGTCACTGCTAAGGTCCTGGGTGCAAAGTCTCCATTTCTGGCAGACACTGGCGCAACACGTAGTGCGTTATCTAAACGACTGATTCCAAGGGCACCCTTGTCTGGCTCACTTGTGACATCGATAGGTTTCGATGGAACGCCCTCCACTAACCCTTTGTCCACTCCGATCCCCTTCGACTTAGAGAACAATATCACTGACACAACGTTTTTGCTTTCCGCCAATACTCCTGACGCCATTATGGGACTTGACTTACTGAAGCACTTCCGAGCGACTATTAGATGTTCCCAAGACGGAGTTCGAGTTTTCCTGTATGACAACCCCATTCTGCTCAGACATTGCCCTTCCGGACGCATGTTTTCTATCAATGACGCTGACATGTCTCTGCTTGACACTCTGCCTCTGTATCTGTGGGCCAAGACAGATTCGGATGTAGGACGCATGATGATTGACCCAGTGCACATCACTGTTCGACCGGACGCAATACTCCCAAAACTTGCACAATATCGGATATTGCCCGTGGGCGAGAAGGCATTGGTAAAGATTATTCAGTCACTGATAGACGCAGGAGTGGTAGAGGAAGTGGTTAGCAACGTTTGCAACAGCCCTATCTTGCCCATCATCAAGAAACAAGGAGAGGGGGATGAGAAAGCATACCGCTTCATCATTGACCTTCGAGAGATCAACAAAGTGGTTGTACCCCAGTACCCCGTGGTCTCAGACATCACCACTATCCTGACTTTGATTCCTTCTACTGCCACCACCTTCACTGTCATTGACCTCAAAAACGCATTTTTCTCTATCCCCATCCACCCAGACAGCCGATATCTCTTCGGCTTTACCCTAAAAGCCCGCTCATATAGATTCTGTCGAGCACCCCAGGGCTACACAGAAAGCCCCAGCATCTACAGTCAGGCCCTCAAGAGACAACTGGATGAAGTCCAGTTACCCGATGGAGTGGTGTTAATACAATACGTCGATGACATCCTTTTGGCGGCCGACACCACTCCACTAGCAGTCACAGCCACCATTCAACTCCTGCACTTCCTTGCGGAAAATGGCCACACGGTCTCCAAAAAGAAGTTGCAATTCTGTCAACCCCAGGTCACTTACTTAGGCCACCTTCTGTCCAAAGACGGAAGGAAACTTACTCCCGACCGGATCCAAACCATTCTTGAAACCCCTGTCCCTAAGACTCAGAAACAGGTCCGCTCCCTACTAGGCCTCACCTCCTTCTGCCGACAGTGGTTACCAAACTTCAGCCTCATTGTGAAACCGCTGCTTTCTCTGCTAGCTAAAGATGTCCCCTTCCCGCTCCCTTGGACCCCTGAATGCCAATCCTCCTTCATAGAGCTACGAGATGCCCTCTGTTCAGCCCCTGTCCTAGGTACCCCCGATTAGACAAAGCCCTTCTCCCTCTACACTCACGAAAGGGAGGGGTGTGCTTTATCGGTCTTGACCCAGTCCATTGGCCCAAAGCAACGACCATGCGCTTACTTCTCTGCCACTCTTGACCCTGTAGCCAGAGCCTTACCTGCCTGCCTTCGAGCTGTAGCTGCCGCTGCTATCTCTATCCGACAGAGTGAGGGGATTGTGCTCTCGAATTCCCTCACGGTATTAGTACCCCATGCAGTTGACACCCTCCTGAACCAAACCAAGACGCAACATCTAACGAGTGCACGACTGACTGGGTACGAACTGACTCTGCTCGCACCCCACATCACCCTGAAAAGATGCACCACACTGAACCCGGCAACTCTGTTACCCCTACCAGAGAACGATCCCAACGTGCCCCCTGTACACGACTGTGTGACCCTCACGGACGAACAGACTAGAAGTAGGGTTGACCTCAGAGACACGGCTTTTCCTGACCCTGACGGAGAGCTGTGGGTGGACGGCTCTTGCATCAAACTCCCCGATGGCACCACTTCAGCTGCCTATGCAGTCACCACGGCCCGAACTGTAGTTGAGACAGCCCGCATCACACAACGATCTGCTCAGGCAGCGGAACTGATTGCCCTGACACGAGCATGCATCCTAGCAGCAGGAACCACAGCGAACATTTACACCGACAGCCAGTATGCCTTCGGGGTGGTTCACCATTTTGGGCTCCTTTGGAAGGAAAGGGGATTCTTGACCTCGCACGGCACCCCTATCTTACATGGGGATTTAGTCTCCGCCCTGATCGAAGCTGTCCTTCTCCCCAAAAGACTTGCGGTTATCAAATGCCAGGCACACAAGAAAGTGACAGACATTATTGGACAGGGAAATGCACTAGCCGATGTCACTGCTCGAACCACCACTGAAAATAGGACGACGACACGCATGTACGTGACCAGGTCACAAGCAGAGAAATGGACCGACGCTAGGGACACTATTAGGGACATTCAAATGGCTAGCACACAACACAAATTGACTGAATGGGCACGGGTGGGATTGAAAGACGATGAAGGCTGCTGGCGGGCAAAGGACACAAACAAATGGTTGCTACCTGACTCATACCTGATTCCCATACTGACTATGGCACACTCCCCTGCTCACATAGGATCAGCCCCCATGATTGAACTTGTCTCCAGAGTTTGGCACAACGACAAAATCACAGACTCCGCCAAACGTCTGGTCCAACAATGCTTGATATGCCTGCAACATAACCCCGGGAAAGGAACTGTGGTACCCCGGGGAGGGTTTGGGGTTCCCAATCACCCGTTTGAAGTCCTGCAGATGGACTACATCCAACTAGACAGATGCCAAGGCCTTAAATACGTACTTGTCGTGGTGTGCGCATTTAGCAAATGGGTGGAAGCATACCCAACCCGTGATAACACTGCTATGGCCACTGCAAAAGTACTGTTAAAAGAATTCTTCCCTCGCTACGGCCTTTGTCGAATTTTATGGAGCGACAATGGCCCCCACTTCGTAGCCGAAGTCATCCAGCTCATCTTAAAAGGGCTGGGTATCAAGCAGAAGTTCCACTCAGTCTTCCACCCCCAGTCTGCTGGACTTGTCGAGCGACACAATGCCACACTAAAACTAAAGCTAGCCAAGATAGTGGCTACCACAGGACTAAAATGGCCAGACGCTCTCCCACTGGCATTGCTATCAATGCGTTCCACCCCCACCAAACACCATTTGACACCTTACGAGGTCGTTTTTGGCCGACCCATGAGCGTCTGGTCTGCACCAAAACCGACTTCCATTCATGACGTCCCGGACGTCCTAATGTCTAATTACTTGCATAAATTGACTGAAACTCTGTCTGTCATTCACCAACAGGTGCTGCATGCCATCCCTGACGCTTCCAGGGGCCCCGGACACAACCTGCAACCCGGGGACTATATCCTAATCAAGAATTTCCAGCGCGCCAAGAGTCTGGAACCCCGGTGGATGGGCCCCTGGCAAGTCCTACTAGCCACCCGAACAGCTCTTCGAGTGGAAGGAAAGCGGACCTGGGTGCATGCACACCATTGCAAGCGGATTCCCCGACTCTGATGACAACTGAAGACGTGACCACCCAGGAAGAGCTCCTGAACAAAGACCGACCATCGCTGAATTGCTACCCAGACACAGAGACACTTGAACTTGCAAAGATTCCTGACCCTACCGTGCCATCCAAAGAAGGGTATAACCTGCGTCGAAAGGAGAGAGTTTCGGCTAAGCAGACCATTGACTAAGTCATAATTCTCAGATCGGTGGCCTAACACAACAAGGGCTGTCAGGAGAGAAAGCCAGACGAGGTCTTTGGTTCTGCCCGCTACCGAGCTCCCTTAAAGGTGATGGAAGCGCCCGATAAGAAGGTGATGGAAGCGCCCGATAAGAAGGTGATGGAAGCAACCGGACATCCGAAAATCCATTACAGGAACCCAAAGACAGACAGAATCCATAGTTCAAAGACAATTGCACTTTTCATCACGATCCTTTTCTGCTTTCTCCTCATGACCACGCTCTGGATTGTGGAAGAAAATGCACCTGCTCATGAAACATTCCTAACCACTGCGCAGCCTACTACCATGAAGGAACATTATTTGATCTCGCTCTCTCCTCAACTCAGAGAAAGGCGAAAGGAGTTTTGGAACAACTCCTTTGTGCAGCTGCTGCACCAGCACAATCTTGCCACCAATGCCACCAACTGCTGGATCTGTGGGTTGCTACCCCACGCCACTGGACATTCGATACCTTTCATCCCTTCACCCTTCTCAATTCACGGCTCCTGCCTTGCTTGGCTGATCCTCTTGCAAGAGAGCTATAAGGACAATGCCACCTCCAGCAAAACCATGACGCATTTCTTTCATGAGGTCTGGCGAAACAAAACAAAGACACATTTCTGCCCGCAGACCTCCAACGACTCTATCCACATGGATATCCCTGCTAAAGAACGAATCGAAATGCAGGTGTTCAACAATCCAACCAGACCCACCTTCTCCTACCTACGGAAACGAACAGCTGCCACTCTGACTGCGGCTCTATCTGTCATCAACGTCACAGGCCATATGTGCATAGAAGGGCTTGGGACACAGCTGGTAGGCCGCAGTGCTTGCCGTTTCACCAGAACTTTGGACTCTACCGATCCACCTTCCTTTGTATCCTCTCCAAACATGTACTTCGTTTGCGGCACAAAGGCTTACACCTGGCTCCCCAAAGGCTGGGGGGGCACTTGTTTCATCTCCTTCATCCTTCCTCCGACCTATGTGGCTCCAGCGAATCATCATAGACAGAAACGAGCCAAGGACATTGAACAAGCCGACTCTACAGGAGCACAGTTCCTTGATGCAATGAAGGGACTTGTTCCACTCTGGGGCCCAATGGCAAACAGCCGTGCCATCCGACATCTGACTCAGGCAGTCGAGACAACAATGAACATCACAGCTGGTATCCTTGCAAACAACACAGGCGAGCTTCAAGCGGTCCGCCTAGTGGCTCTCCAGAACCGCCTAGTTCTAGATGTGGTTCTAGCGGATCGTGGTGGAGCATGCCGCATTATTGGGTCCAGCTGCTGTACATATATACCGGACAACTCACCCTCAGTGTACAAGGCCATCGAACACCTCCACAGACTCTCCTCAGAAGTTCACCAGGAGCAGGAAGAATGGTCGCTTGGTGGATGGTTCTGGAGTACTGTTAAGAACTGGGGTTGGAGACTGTTTACCATTATCCTGATTCCTGTAGTTGTAATATGTGGGTTATGCTTAGGAATTCAATGCCTGCCGCCTCTGTGTTCGTTATGTGCGAATTGTATTTGCCCTAAGACTGTGGACTTTGGAAAGGAACGCATGGGAGCATTATATGATGCCGAGGTTAGGAATTTAATGAAGATTGACATTGAGTAGACAAGCTGGCTAGATATGTTGAAAAGGGAGGACTGTTAAAACCTAGACTGCAGTGTCAACATTATCGGCGCCATCTTGCCCCCTTTTCGAGCCCATTCATGCGCGTAAGCAGCAGCCATTTTAAATGCCATGGCCTCTCTGCCCATCGCCGATAGCCAGCGCGTCTCTCTCTCTCTCTCCTGACCTCGCAAGCATCCCCCGCACGCTGACAGCCCCCGCTCTCACATGCCTTGGGTCATAAACCCCTCTTCAGCACAGCTCTGCCTCGGAACCCCATCCTGTCCCCAGGTCAACACCTCCCTTCATTCCTTTCATGATCCCGGGTCCTTTGATAAAACCCCCTTTCCTCTGTGTCCGTTTGTCTTACTCGTTCCCAGGCCGCCACCTGGCCCTGCGGATACTGTTTATTGCCCCCTATACAGTAGGAAGCTTCTCCCATCAAAGGATCCACGAGTTGATCAAAGCCCCCACCCCATGAGATCCGATCAACCACATACATTCCGTGAATCGGCGGAATGTCCAGCTGCGCGACAATCATCACCTGTTGTGACCGGGGTGGGGACTTCAACTGTAAATGTGTGTGGGAACGGGTCTAAAGCGGGGATTCCGAGGATGTCCTTTCATACTTCAAAGCATTGCAAGAATGTGTGATATGCAATAAAGATCATAAACTTGTGTATAAGAGGCCAGGCCTCAGAGATGCGGTTAGAGCACCTCGAGAAGATACCCTCTTGTCTGATTTGATGTGTTCTGCTCCGTCGGAATAAAACTTCTGTTTCCTGCCTTCCAGTCTCCAGCGCCTGCCTCTTTGTTTGGTAACTTGAGTGGGTATAGAGGCGGATAATGCCGGGCAACTCTGAAAAAGGTCATCGGCCCGTACCTTTTTCCACAATCTCACAGCTCCCTTTCCCAGCCAACATTCTGGAAAAAGCCATGAATATCCAAATGAGCGCATTTCTGCAGCTTAATCCTTCCCAATACGGGTTTCAGAGCAGAGCATAACACGGAGTCCGCATTACTTAAATCCACTGAGGAAATCAGAGAGGCCTTGGATGGGGGTGGCAATGCTGTGCTGATTTTGCTAGACCTGTCAGCGGCATTCAACACGGTCCTCCACGAACTGTTGATGGACCGTTTATTAGATATAGGAGTAGAAGGGCTAGCTTGGAAATTGTTGCAGTCTTTTTTAACCGACAGGTCACAAACTGTGGATCTGGATAGTAACAGCTCCAAACCCTTCTCCCTTTCATGCAGGGTGCCACAGGGCTCGTGTCTAAGCCTGACACCTTTCGATATCTACGTGGCACCCCTGACTAGTGTCATCAGATCATTTAGCTTACAACTCACCTCATACGCTGATGACACTCAAATAGTCCTTTCATTGATGGAAGGGAGGGAAATGGAAACCGGGGCATGTTTCCATTACTGTATGGGGGCCATCATGCACTGGATGGCTTCTAATTGCCTAAAACTGAACTCCACCAAGACCAAGGTCATAAAGTTCGGCAACAATCCAGCGTGTGGACACCTGACTGGTGGCCAGAAGATCTTGGTGTCTGACCCCCCCCACAAGGAAAACAAAAACCTGTGAGTACTGCTGGACAATAAGCTCACCATGAGTGACCAAATAAGCTTGGTGATCTCAGCCTGCTTTCTAGTCTTGAGGATTATAAGAAAAATTAAGTTCTTCCTGTCCGAAAATAACCTCAAGACAGTGAATATGGCTCTTATAATGTTGCGTTTGGATTACTGCAATGGCCTTTATCTCAGCGCTCAAAAGCAGCACATTAAACAGCTACAGCTAGCCCAAAATGCAGCGGCAAGAGTGCTGTCAGGAACTCATCAATTTGTTTCTGTCAAAATGGAGCTAAGGCAACTTCACTGGCTCCCAGTGAAACAAAGAGTTCGTTTCGTCATCAATGGAGCAGGGCCAAACTTCCTTAGGCGTAAATTCCTCTGGTATGTCCCTGGAAGAGCACTACGCTCCTCTCGAAACAAATACGTTCAAGTCTCCACATTTAAAAGAGTCAACAGGGGAGGTAGGAGTTTCATTAACCTAACCTCCATGGCCTAGAACAAGCTGCCACTCCATCTCAGGAGTGCCCCGGATCTCCTCTCCTTTAGGAAAGGGTTAAAGACCTGGCTCTTTGCGCAGTAGCATACATTCTTTTGCCCCAACAACCAGTGCTAGTGCCAGGACAACCCAGGGTAAACGTGCACTCTACAAATACAACTAACATAACATAACATTGTCCACACATTTCCAAGCTCTGTTGCAAAATAGAACATGAAAGTAAGGGCCGCTTGTGTGACAAGTGCTCTGCGTCAAAGCTTAATTTGAACCAGTGAATTCTGGTACTCAGCACTGGCAATTAATTGGCAACACTGATGCTTGTGACAGTCTGCCACAAGGTGGCACTGTGTGGATAATTTAAAGGGCACCACACCAACAGTTAATGATTCATTTAATATCCATTAACAACCACTATTACCTGCCACCCAAACTTTGTGGGCCTGAAATAGTCCGAATTGTCAACCTTGTATGAGTGTGATGGTTAGTAGTTGTGTTGTTACTATCATTGGCAGCACAGCAGTGGCAATTTGTGGTTAATGATGCAGTGGCTTCCTGACCAGAGCCCTGGCACTAAATTATTTTACAAATTAAGCACTGAACTCGGTGCTCTTTGATTGTGGCTAAATCATCAGACAAGCTGCAGCTGCCTCTGATCGCCCTGGAGCATGGAGCCTGCTGCTGCACAGGACAATAACTTGCATTGCTGCTTGGACCCAGCAGCGTCATGCGTAGGGTGGTCATGCTGGTGTGCTGCTTCTCATCAGCTGAGCCCCTTATGATGGTCTGATCAGCAGCTCGTGTGATTGCCTGCCTTCAGGCTTCTTCACACCTGTGCAATCATCACCAGCAGAAGCAGAATGAGGCTGGTACTGTCTCTTTAATTCCCCCCTTGAACTTTGTCCATGCTTTTATTTTTTTAAAGAGATATGTCTTGTGTGAGATTAACTTACTATATGATTTTTGTGTTTGTTAGCCCGTGAGAGATCCAAATAAGAAGTACCGTCCCTTGGTGATGATTGTAAAATGTAAAATGCAAAAGCAGGCCAGTGGCTATAATGCAGAATGTTGACCGGGTCTGGTGGCTTAGTGGACTAATGCGCCCACTGTAGGGGCCTATGTTTGACCTCATAGTCACGGGTTTAATTCCTGGAAGATCCACTCTGCCTTTCATCCTTCAGAGGTCGATATAATGAGTACCACTGAGTTGGGTAACAATAAACATCTGTTATTCAGTGCCAAGAAACCCTTCTCAGTAAATGTGTGCTCTACAAATACACATGTTAAGTGTGTTAAGTTGTGGATAACTAGGAAACCTGGAAGTACAAAATGAAATCCCAGCTTTCCGCCTGACTGGTTGTGTCCCAATGCAGGGTGGCCATGTTGGTGCTGCTACTTCTAAGACACCCATCTGAAGCTGACATCTGCTGCATATGTCCCTAGTATGTACCACTCACAGGTCCCTTCGTACTGCCAAGACTATCAACATCACCTTCACAATGAGGCTAGTATCCCTTCCTGACTTCTCATAACTTTATACTTTTTAATAAGAAAGACATCTTGACTCTGATGAATTTAATTTACCATGTGGTCAGGGCATTTATTTATCTCAATGCTCTATTTAGCTCTCGGTAGAGCTAAATAAAATATCTGTGCTTTGGTGTTCAAGATTTCAAGATTTATTTATTTAAGTGATTGGTGCTAATCTCTGGGACCTTGCCAGAAGCAGAGCAGAGCACCGGGTGAAAGTGTGTGTGATTCCCCGCCGCCGCAGGCTAACGCGACCGCCGAGAGGGAAACTACACTTCCCAGGATCCCCTGGGACGCCGACTTCCTTGTTCCCCGGACTTTCGCGCCAGGAGGCGCTTAAATTACAGCTGTCCCTCCGGTGGAGCGGGGCTAATCTCTGGGACCTTGCCAGAAGCAGAGCAGAGCACCGGGTGAAAGTGTGTGTGATTACCCGCCGCCGCAGGCTAACGCGGCCGCCGAGAGGGAAACTACACTTCCCAGGATCCCCTGGGACGCCGACTTCCTTGTTCCCCGGACTTTCGCGCCAGGAGGCGCTTAAATTACAGCTGCCCCTCCGGTGGAGCGGGGCTAATCTCTGGGACCTTGCCAGAAGCAGAGCAGAGCACCGGGTGAAAGTGTGTGTGATTCCCCGCCGCCGCAGGCTAACGCGGCCGCCGAGAGGGAAACTACACTTCCCAGGATCCCCTGGGACGCCGACTTCCTTGTTCCCCGGACTTTCGCGCCAGGAGGCGCTTAAATTACAGCTGCTCCTCCGGTGGAGCGGGGCTAATCTCTGGGAACTTGCCAGAAGCAGAGCAGAGCACCGGGTGAAAGTGTGTGTGATTCCCCGCCGCCGCAGGCTAACGCGGCCGCCGAGAGGGAAACTACACTTCCCAGGATCCCCTGGAACACCGACTTCCTTGTTCCCCGGACTTTCGCACCAGGAGGCGCTTAAATTACAGCTGCCCCTCCGGTGGAGCGGGGCTAATCTCTGGGACCTTGCCAGAAGCAGAGCAGAGCACCGGGTGAAAGTGTGTGTGATTCCCCGCCGCCGCAGGCTAACGCGGCCGCCGAGAGGGAAACTACACTTCCCAGGATCCCCTGGGACGCCGACTTCCTTGTTCCCCGGACTTTCGCGCCAGGAGGCGCTTAAATTACAGCTGCCCCTCCCGCGTCGCGGGAGTGCGCCGGGCCGCGCCGGGCCCTCAGAGGCCCGAGGAGCCTGGCCTGGGCCAGAAACCCTGCCTGACTTCTATCAGCTCATGGACAGTGGGACATCAGAACTGTAAGTTGGCTAACCATCCATGTTACTTACTACCGTGAGCCATTAGGTTTTTGACATTTCGAGATTGGCAGTGTTATTTGCCAATACTTTCTTTTGCTTTACTGTTGGGTATTTATAGGGTCTGTCATGAATTGCCCAGAGACCAGAAGCATGGCAGCTGCAGGAGTAAAGAAGCTGACTGGTACCCTCGATGACTTTATCGTTCGCACCCATGCCTTAATTGATGAAGGGATTATACTTATGGACAGAAGGGTGTCTCAAGATCTAGCCTTGGCTAGGCGCTCCTCTTTAGGTCCTATTGCGCAAGCTTGCACTCCTAATAGTGTATCTGTCCCGAACACTCTTGCAATGGTACACAAGGACGGGGGCTATAACGCTCTAGGCTCCCAGGAAGGCCTGGAGACAACCCCTAATCTCTCTTTGCTAGTGGATAGCGGCCCAGCTGAAAACGAGACTGAAAACCTATCCATAGCTAGCGCTCTAAATCAAAGGGGTATGAAAGAGGGGGCAATTCCTAAACAGAAGACTAATAAACAAAAGACCATTAAATCCACCATTCGCAAAGGGAAAAAAGACCATATTAGCAAGAATCAAGATCCAACCAATTTAGATCCGGCGCCCTTGATTGTGAGCAGCAACCCAGTTGCTCATTCTAATGACACTAGGGGAGGGCACCAGGCCAACGTCGGCCTACCATTAAGTCTCCCAGACAAAACTGTTTTAGATAGCAGCTTGGAGGAAATTCTGGAACTAAGTGGTGTAGTAAACAACCAAGTTAGAGGTAGTGAGGACAGTAGTAGCCTGAGCATGGTTAATAATAACATCTTTGAGATGCTAAAAATTCTTCTCCAACCCATCGAGGTTAGGTTACGCTGTTTGGAAACAATACTGAAAAATATACATAAAGATATAAGTGCCCCTAGCTTCAACTTGGATAATAAAGTTCCACAAGTAAAAACTATAACGAACAAGCCACCCGTAGCTGCTAAAAGTGTCCCTACCACTAATCAACCGCCAAAAACTATACCAACACTTAAAACTCCCGCCCCAATTGATAAAGTAGTGTCAGTCCCACAAACTCCTAAACTACAACAGGACAAAGATAACCCAGAAAAAAGGGAGGTGCGTAGAAATATACACTTACCCCCAAAAGCTGCACCGTATGTTGTGGTTCTTACTGGAGTCCCTCAACTAGATGCAAAATCAAACGAAAATAATGGGGGACTTGTAAATAAAATTATCCACTGGCTGAATGATAACTACCCTCTCCCGCCAGCTATCAGAAGTAATATTCTGATGGTTGAAAGGGCTCCATGGATTGGGTATAATAAAAAAAGGGTACACGGCGACTGTGTGGTGATAACATTTGAGAACCCACGCACTGCCGAATACATCACAACGAGGCCCCCAAGAAACCATGGTCTGTCCATTGTGGCCAGGGCACTATCCTATTTTTACCCTGAGGGTGAACACCCGGATAACAGGTGGAGTTGGACTAGGGACAACCGACACCAAGGAGGTAATAATGGTCAGGTTTTTGACAGCAACCATTATAACACACAATGGGGAGGGAGGAATGAAGATGGTTGGAATGTAGTGAAACATAGAGGGAGGCCTCCTTACTTCCATCCACAAAGTTATGACCCAGGATGGTTTGACAATCTGCAATTTCCTCCGATCTTTCCGTGTTATAACCGGTTTGATTGCTTGGAAGCGGTGGATTGACTCCCCAGAACAAAAGAAGAGGTTTCTAAGACAACTAAACCTGTAGACTTGGGGTTGATAAACCTTTTGGGGTGTGAGGAGACACTTGAAATTCCAGTGGTGGACGAGATTACACAAGGGAGTCAGGGTAGACAAGCGGGAATTATTGCAGAAGCTTTACCCATAGAAGAATATTGCAAGGTGGTCTTTTGGAATGTGGCAGGTTTAAAACAGAAAATTTCCAATCCATCCTGGGATGATGTCATTACTGACGTGGGCATACTAGCTTTACAAGAAACTTGGGCCACCGCACCGATACACCTCAATGGCTATAAAACTTATTTTACCCCTGCGGTGGGGGGCGCACACGGAAGACCCAAGGGAGGATTGACTGTGTATATATCTAACCTGCTAGTTTATGATAAGATCTCCTTTTCCCCTGGATCCAGTTACTACCAGAAAATAGTGATAGACACAAGGAAGGGTCCAAAGATTGTTCTTTTTAATTTTTACAATAACTGTTTAAGTAGCATGATTAAGGATGTACTTGTCACTATAACTGCAGACATACAGCATGAATTCGATATAAAAAAAAGGGGTGAAGTTATGGTACTATGGGGGGGGTGATTTTAATTGTACTCTGTGTAAAAAGTGTCAGAAGGGTATTTGCGGCCTGATGTTGGAACAGGATATTAACCTGACGCATTTTGAACATACCCTACTAGGGGACTCATTAAATGAGATGATTTTTAATTTTGATTTTGGGTTTACAAATGAGTTAGCCCACCACACAATGCCATTTGTTCCAACTTTTGTGGGGCGGGGGGCTTCGTCTATTATTGATTTTAGTTTGTGTACACATAGCTCTGCGGGTAGATTGTTTAGCTCTAGTATTATGGACTTCCCACTGAGTGACCACTACCCACAGGTAGTAAAAATGGAGAACCTATTTGCTGCACCCGATCATATAGCAGGTTCTAAGCATATGGTGCAGGATGTGAAGCTAGGTACCCAAAATGGTTATAGCCTTAAATGGAGTAGAGTGGTCCCGGTTGATTTTTTGTCTAAAATACTGAATAAGTGTATGAATAGCTTTTTGATCTGTTTGAATGAACATGCCGAGAGTAATGAAATCTAAACCCATTTTAATATCATCTCTATCACAATTAAGGAGGCGTTGTGGGTTGCAAGGAAAAACTCCCTAAAGTCTAATAGGAAATGGTTTGACAAGAAGTGCACTAAAGCCTTAACAAAGCTAAGACATGCGATTCACAAAAGACCACGGGATGTAACCCTAATTAGAAATTTGAGGAGGGACTATAACATAGTACTGAAGGACAGGAAGGTCTCGATAAAAAGGGAGGCTTGGGACGAATTATGTGCAGCGTCACAATCAAAGGATCCGGCTGCTTTTTGGAGGGTTATTAACACCCCCCTCCTATATGAAAAAAAGGCACGCATGAAAATCGCCGTTCCAGAAGATGAGTGGGTGGCTCACTTTTCCTCCCTTTATAGGCCTGTGGAACCAGTCCTTGATACAGGCCAGGACCCTACGCTGTCAAATTTAGATACATCTAAAGTCTTGGTTGTAACCCTTCCTGAAGTTCTTGCGAGCTTGAAGACAACTAAGGGGGGTAAGGCGGCTGTACCAGATGGTATACCAGCAGACCTCTATAAGGCCAACACCGAATTATGGGGGACATTGCTAGTCCAGCTTTTTAATGTTGCTTTGGCAAAAGGTCTAATTCCCACTTGGTTTACATCGATCATAGTCCCAATCTTCAAGAAAGGTGACAGGCAGAATTGCACGTGCTACAGGCCAATTTCTTTATTGGACTCTTCCATAAAAATTCTGGGGAGAGTGGTTTTAGTTAAGTTGCAAAGCTAGGCAGAAGACAATGGGGTGTTAAGTGATTTTCAATTTGGGTTCCAAAGGGGTTTAGGGACTATAGAGCAAGGATTGAATCTGTTTATCTTGCAACAGAAGTATATAAGGGTTAAAAAACAACGTCTATACCTCACTTTTTTCTTGACTTATCGTCAGCTTTTGACTGTGTGTCACACAGTAAATTGTGGGCAATTATGGCAGAACTGGGGGTAGACAATGCTATTATATGCTTCTTGAGAGATCTATATTCCGGGGCCACTGCAAGTGTCCGACATGGGAAAGATGGAGAATGCAGTAGACAATTTGGGATTGGTCGGGGTGTACGCCAAGGGTGCGTTTTAGCCCCCTTTTTATTTTTGTTATACATAAATGGTTTGGAGAATCGCCTCGTGCAGGAGGGTAGAGACATGCCTATGGTGGGTGGGAGGCCTGTCCCTGCCCTGATGTATGCTGACAATGCTATTCTGATGGCACGCACCCCAATGGCACTACAAACTTTGGTTACATCTTTTAATAGTTTCATGCTTGGCTTAGACTTGAAAATGAATTGCTCCAAAACCTTGTCTATGTATTGTGGGTCAAGAACAAGCAAGCATCTGAAGCCAATTTTTATAAATTCCAATCCCTTAGAAAAGACCTCCACCTTCCCATATCTGGGAATTTTGTTTCATGAAAGCGGCTCATGGACTACTGCAATTTATGCTAGATCTCTGTTATTTTCCAAAACTATCATGGTCCTACAATGTTTTATGAAAAAATTAGGAAAAAAACCCATAAAGGAAATTTTAACTATTTATAAGGCGACTTGTTTAGCAGTAGCTACCTATGGATCAGGTTTGTGGGGTTACTCAAATATTAGTTCAATTCAAACTATGGAAAACAAGTTTTTACGTCACATCTTGTCCGTGCCTGAAAGTATTGCGACTATGATATGCCTCGCTGAATTGGGAGTGCTTTATGTTACTGATACGATTAAGATTCAGCCAATCCTTCTTTGGCACAGGGTTTGGACAAATGATGAATGTGTGGTTAACCGGGCCATTTTAAAGGACATTTTAGCATTGGACAACATTAATGATTTCAAATGGATATGCTATGTCAGAAACTTCCTCGAAGAATTAAGCTGTCCCCAATACTTTGAGGAGCCGTTATCAATGGCATACATATCAAGAAGAGACCTGAAAAATTTGTGTATTGCCTATCTCAGGGACAAAAGATATTTAGAGGAGGCGAGAAAAAAGACTGTTTCTGCCCATCAGGATATTTTATGTGGAGAGAAATTACAGCCATGTTTATCATTGTATATGTCCAACCATGAACGTTTCCTTTTAACCCGGTTTAGACTTAACATTGTTTTTAGGTTATTATCTTTTCCTGTGATGAATTGTTGGTCGAAAGATCTATGTTTTTGCCCATGTGATGATGTGTCCCCACAATCTGATATACATATTTTATTTTTTTGTAAATTTTATACTTTTTTCCGAAAGAAACTTATCATCCCTATTCTTAAAGATTTAAATGTATACAGATGTCGCTTAGCGTTTTTAGAGTGCCAGAAAATGGAAACTGTTTTTATGGTAGCCTCACTTGCTGAATTTTTTAAATCAGTTTTTAAGTGTCGTAAATCGATTCAAATGAATTAATTTTTACGTTGTATATATGTAATTAATTTTGGTGCTTTTTCTTCTGTGTGATTTTATATAATGACTACTTGACCCCTTTGTAAATTGTAACTTTTCATGCTACTTTTATGGTTATTTTTTGCTTTTTAACCGAATAAAGTATTTGAATCTGATTCTGAATCCGAAGTGAATGGTCTTTTATAAACAAAAACCATTACACCAATGACATTTAAATAGTGCTACTGCATACTTATATAAACATGTCAAATCATTAGTAGAATTTTTACACGGTTGGTCTAATACATACTTCTATACATCAATTATTTCAAATTTCGTTTAAAATGGAGATTTGGGAGTTTTTGTCTTTGTGACAGTCTATTGCGTGTTAAATCCAGTAACTAAATTGCATATTGTGTAACCCGGAAACTTGGGTCCGAATCCCAGCTTCTTGCTTTGACCAAGTTGTGTCATCTTAGTCAAATCACTTTACTTCACTGTTCCTCATTTTCCTTGATCGTCACATTTGGGAGCATCTTGAAGTCATTCAGTTTGGGATGTGACTTGTACAAAATTCGCTTAAGTGGTTTTATCACCCTAATGTTGCTCATCTATAATACCAATATAGGCCACACATAGGTGAGCGCGTAACATCGGATTTGCCTGTTAGCTTCGTCATGACATCAATGTCCAGTGGTGAGAGAGGGTGGGTATGTGAAGGACTTCAGGAATGTCCCTAAGCTTATACTCAGAAACTTTCACTTTTAATAAACGTCACTTAATGCAATGATGTCACCTAGTTGCTGAATTAAAACGCTTCTAAATGTTAAAGAAACATACTTTTTAGGACGTTTTATGCCTTCCTCATATTTGTGCATATATGTTATGTGTTAGACCTGACATCATTGGCTTGAGTCTCTCCTCCATTTTTTCTGTTTGCCTCCACTGTTTTACGATGTTTTGCTGGTATATGCTTTGGGCGCTGTGCCACTGCTGATCAGTGCCACAGCGCAAGTGCTCCCTATGTTAAATTGATGTATCTATTGTATCCATGTTTGGCCTATTTGGTTTACTGTCAGTCCCTAGTCTAGTGCACCAGGAGTGCCGGGGCTTGTAAATACAAATGCCGCTCGTGGGCTTGCAGCACGTGTTGTGCCACCCACAGAAGCGGCCTTGTAAAAGAATGTCTACGGGTCGGTCATTGCGAGACCCACGTGCAGCCTAGTGCTGTCACGCAGGCTGCCAAGTATACCTACTTGCCAGCCCCTCAAACCTTCCCTTGACTTCATGTTAGTCACCCCTACGGTAGGCCCACGGGCAGGGTGCATTGTAAGTATAAGGTAGGACACGCCTGACCAGGTTGGCATGTCCTAATAGTGAATTACAGCCATCTTCGTTCTTCACTATTGCGAGGTAGCCTGCTCTCCATTAGTTAGAATGGGCCGCTGGGATTATTAATGCTATGATCCTAGCTGGCTCGGGGAGCATGGCGCAATGTCGAGTTTGGTATCCCTGAACTCGGGGTTTAATTACGCATCCGTTGGTGTGGATGTTTTTTGGACTCTGGGTTTGAAAATAGCACTTTTAGAAAGTGTCTATTTTCTTGTCTAACCATATCTGGTTTCTGCTGGTCTTGCGTGTGTGTGACAGGAGCTGGGTGACTCCACAGGTCTGGATGAGACAGTGTGGGATGAGTGGGACATTTGCGTTGAGAGTAGGGGGAGAGTAGTTGCTGATAGCCTGTACTGCCTGATACAATGCTGGCTCCACCTCCTGCCAAGCGGCTGATGGCTCTGTGCCTGCCATGGACAATCCTAGCCCCACCTCCTGTGAGGAGGCCGATAGCTCTGCTCCTGCCAGTGTCAATGCTGGCTCCACCTCCTGCTGGGCGTCTGAGGACCCAGCCCTGCTCAGTGAATAGGCCAGGTGCCTCTGCTTGGCTCCACCCACAACAGACCCAGGATGTTGGGAAATTCCCCTGCATGGACAAAGGGATCAAAGCCAAAAAGGGGTATAAGAGAAGGACCCCTGAACCAAGAATTTAGATCACTTCTGACAAGGAACCCTGTAACCAAGGACAAGAGGCCTGCTGATCTGAGGACTTGCCTACCCCTTCTGCCAGTGTGCTGTTTGCTGGGGGGAATCCTGCAGTGCTTCTTTATTTTTCCCAAGGAACCAGGAGAGAGGAACTGTGTGTGTACTCTCACGCTTGCTAAGAAAATCTCCAAGGACTGGAAGAGTGCCAGTCTCCTGCTGAAGTCACAGGGCTAAAGGTTTGCTGGAACCTGTGAATCCAGCACCTCTGAAAGAGCCGGCAACCTTGACGCCGACGGACGTCGCCGAATCCAGCTCGACATAGTGGGTAACGGCCCCAGTGTCCCGCTTCCTCGACGACCGGCCGCCGGGCCCGACCGACGCCAGCAGCAACGCCAGTGAGTGGGAGTACGGCTCCAGCTCCAAGGGACCTCGTGTCTGCACCGCTGCTGATCGCATCGCCCTCGTGCCCCCTCGACGCCGTGAGCGCTGCTCACTCTGTGCAACCGCATCATCGACAACGACGCCTGCTGAGGCCTGATCGACACCGAAGACGCAACGCCGGATTGCTCGACGCCGCTGATCATCGTGTGCTTCATTTTCCAAAGGTACTGTGTTGTTGGGGGTCCGTGTGACTCCGGTCTCGACGTAGCGCTCCTCGCGGTCGACGCCGAACCTTTGGATTAACTTTGCCTCGACGTCGTGTAGCCCCCGTGTGGGTTACCCTGTTGCTAAGAACTGTATTGCCAAGAAGAAGATTTGCTTTTGCCGGATGCTTGTCCGCACTGTGCAATCACTGAAAACACATCTTGCACAGTGCGAACATGCTACTTCGCAGCTCGCGTAGTGCTACGTGAAGTTCGCGTAGTGCGAAGTGCACTTTGCGTAGCTTCGCGTAGCGCTACTTCATGAACTACGCCCCCCCTTAGTCTATACCCCATATAAAAACCCTGATGATTCAACAGTTTCTCCACCTGTTTGATTTCTATTATGTCTGGTTGACCTCATGTATACACTCCTGGGTGGTCTCCATAAAGTGCTCCTGGTTGGAGTAACACTGCCTCAAATGGTTTGACTCATCTGGTATCAATGAACCAACCTCTACTGATGCACATATCTATATGACCTTTGCCCATGCGCAGCAGCACTCCATGCACTGTGCACACACCCACCACATCATCAATCTTCACACACGTCATCAACATGTCCCATATACATCAAACCCATCTACGCCATCCGCGCCTGTATCGTGTCCAGCGCCAGAACCCCTGGCTCTTCCACCCACTAAGGTACACCGACCTCTGACCTTCGAGCCCTGAACCCAGGATGCACCAACAACCCTGATGAACCTCCATGCAGAAGCAAACAGCTCCAGCGCCTCGAGACCCTCACGGCTGATGTGCCGCGCTTTGCAAATGTTTGTTTGATTGAATTACAAACACCCCCTTCCAAACATTCACTCTAAACGGTGACCAGTAACCTGATGCAAATCGGAGCGCTCGATGAGGCGCTATAGAAATCATTAACTTGACCATCTGTAAAAGCGTTTTTCGCTTCATAAGGGGTATGGAAAGAGCCATATAAATATTGAAAACACTCCCTTGGTCTTAAGGAAATGTCACATACAACTTATCCTGGGCATCATATAGTTGTGATACTAAAAATAATATTGCACTGCCATCATGCATATTGCATTAACGTAAGGCTAGATGGAGTCAGGGACAGAGCTGAATGTATGCATGACTGCAAATTAATAGGGACAGCTGAGCTCGAGCCAATCCAAGGATCTGATGTTTCCCTACTTTGACTAAGTGGTTAAGCATTAGCTGAGCCATCAGAATGCTTGGTATGAAAATTGCATAACATATATGCACAAATATGAAGAAGGCATAAAACGTCCTAAAAAGTTTGTTTCTTTAACATTTAGAAGCGTTTTAATTCAGCAACTAGGTGACATCATTGCATTAAGTGACGTTTATTAAAAGTGAAAGTTTCTGAGTATAAGCTTAGGGACATTCCTGAAGCCCTTCACATACCCACCCTCTCACACCACTGGACATTGATGTCATGACGAAGCTAACAGGCCATTCCGTTGTTACGCGCTCACCTATGTGTGGCCTATATTGGTATTATAGATGAGCAACATTAGGGTGATAAAACCACTCAAGCGAATTTTGTACAAGTCACATCCCAAACTGAATGACTTCAAGATGCTCCCAAATGTGACGATCAAGGAAAATGAGGAACAGTGAAGTAAAGTGATTTGACTAAGATGACACAACTTGGTCAAAGCAAGAAGCTGGGATTCGGACCCAAGTTTCCGGGTTACACAATATGCAATTTAGTTACTGGATTTAACACGCAATAGACTGTCACAAAGACAAAAACTCGCAAATCTCCATTTTAAACGAAATTTGAAATAATTGATGTATAGAAGTATGTATTAGACCAACCGTGTAAAAATTCTACTAATGATTTGACATGTTTATATAAGTATGCAGTAGCACTATTTAAATGTCATTGGTGTAATGGTTTTTGTTTATAAAAGACCAATCACTTCAGATTCAGATTCAGACTTAAATACTTTATTCGGTTAAAAAGCAAAAAATAACCATAAAAGTAGCATGAAAAGTTACAATTTACAAAGGGGTCAAGTAGTCATTATATAAAATCACACAGAAGAAAAAGCACCAAAATTAAGTACATATATACAACGTAAAAATTAATTCATTTGAATCGATTTACGACACTTAAAAACTGATTTAAAAAATTCAGCAAGTGAGGCTACCATAAAAACAGTTTCCATTTTCTGGCACTTAAAAACGCTAAGCGACATCTGTATACATTTAAATCTTTAAGAATAGGGATGATAAGTTTCTTTCGGAAAAAAGTATAAAATTTACAAAAAAGATAAAATATGTATATCAGATTGTGGGGACACATCATCACATGGACAAAAACATAGATCTTTCGACCAACAATTCATCACAGGAAAAGATAATAACCTAAAAACAATGTTAAGTCTAAACCGGGTTAAAAGGAAACGTTCATGGTTGGACATATACAATGATAAATATGGCTGTAATTTCTCTCCACATAAAATATCCTGATGGGCAGAAACAGTCTTTTTTCTCGCCTCCTCTAAATATCTTTTGTCCCTGAGATAGGCAATACACAAATTTTTCAGGTCTCTTCTTGATATGTATGCCATTGATAACGGATCCTCAAAGTATTGGGGACAGCTTAATTCTTCGAGGAAGTTTCTGACATAGCATATCCATTTGAAATCATTAATGTTGTCCAATGCTAAAATGTCCTTTAAAATGGCCCGGTTAACCACACATTCATCATTTGTCCATACCCTGTGCCAAAGAAGGATTGGCTGAATCTTAATCGTATCAGTAACATAAAGCACTCCCAATTGAGCGTGGCATATCATAGTCGCAATACTTTCAGGCACGGACAAGATGTGACGTAAAAACGTGTTTTCCATAGTTTGAATTGAACTGATATTTGAGTAACCCCACAAACCTGATCCATAGGTAGCTACTGTTAAACAAGTCGCCTTATAAATAGTTAAAATTTCCTTTATGGGTTTTTTTCCTAATTTTTTCATAAAACATTGTAGGACCATGATAGTTTTGGAAAATAACAGAGATCTAGCATAAATTGCAGTAGTCCATGAGCCGCTTTCATGAAACAAAATTCCCAGATATGGGAAGGTGGAGGTCTTTTCTAAGGGATTGGAATTTATAAAAATTGGCTTCAGATGCTTGCTTGTTCTTGACCCACAATACATAGACAAGGTTTTGGAGCAATTCATTTTCAAGTCTAAGTCAAGCATGAAACTATTAAAAGATGTAACCAAAGTTTGTAGTGCCATTGGGGTGCGTGCCATCAGAATAGCATTGTCAGCATACATCAGGGCAGGGACAGGCCTCCCACCCACCATAGGCATGTCTCTACCCTCCTGCACGAGGCGATTCTCCAAACCATTTATGTATAACAAAAATAAAAAGGGGGCTAAAACGCACCCTTGGCGTACACCCCGACCAATCCCAAATTGTCTACTGCATTCTCCATCTTTCCCATGTCGGACACTTGCAGTGGCCCCGGAATATAGATCTCTCAAGAAGCATATAATAGCATTGTCTACCCCCAGTTCAGCCATAATCGCCCACAATTTACTGTGTGACACACAGTCAAAAGCTGACGATAAGTCAACAAAAGTGAGGTATAGACGTTGTTTTTTAACCCTTATATACTTCTGTTGCAAGATAAACAGATTCAATCCTTGCTCTATAGTCCCTAAACCCCTTTGGAACCCAAATTGAAAATCACTTAACACCCCATTGTCTTCTGCCCAGCTTTGCAACTTAACTAAAACCACTCTCCCCAGAATTTTTATGGAAGAGTCCAATAAAGAAATTGGCCTGTAGCACGTGCAATTCTGCCTGTCACCTTTCTTGAAGATTTGGACTATGATCGATGTAAATCAAGTGGGAATTAGACCTTTTGCCAAAGCAACATTAAAAAGCTGGACTAGCAATGGCCCCCATAATTCGGTGTTGGCCTTATAGAGGTCTGCTGGTATACCATCTGGTACAGCCGCCTTACCCCCCTTAGTTGTCTTCAAGCTCGCAAGAACTTCAGGAAGGGTTACAACCAAGACTTTAGATGTATCTAAATTTGACAGCGTAGGGTCCTGGCCTGTATCAAGGACTGGTTCCACAGCCCTATAAAGGGAGGAAAAGTGAGCCACCCACTCATCTTCTGGAATGGCGATTTCCATGCGTGCCTTTTTTTCATATAGGAGGGGGGTGTTAATAACCCTCCAAAAAGCAGCCGGATCCTTTGATTGTGACGCTGCACATAATTCGTCCCAAGCCTCCCTTTTTATCGAGACCTTCCTGTCCTTCAGTACTATGTTATAATCCCTCTTCAAATTTCTAATTAGGGTTACATCCCGTGGTCTTTTGTGAATCGCATGTCTTAGCTTTGTTAAGGCTTTAGTGCACTTCTTGTCAAACCATTTCCTATTAGACTTTAGGGAGTTTTTCCTTGCAACCCACAACGCCTCCTTAATTGTGGTAGAGATGATATTAAAATGGGTCAAGATTTCATTACTCTCGGCATGTTCATTCAAACAGATCAAAAAGCTATTCATACACTTATTCAGTATTTTACACAAAAAATCAATCGGGACCACTCTACTCCATTTAAGGCTATAACCATTTTGGGTACCTAGCTTCACATCCTGCACCATATGCTTAGAACCTGCTATATGATCGGGTGCAGCAAATAGGTTCTCCATTTTTACTACCTGTGGGTAGTGGTCACTCAGTGGTAAGTCCATAATACTAGAGCTAAACAATCTACCCGCAGAGCTATGTGTACACAAACTAAAATCAATAATAGACGAAGCCCCCCGCCCCACAAAAGTTGGAACAAATGGCATTGTGTGGTGGGCCAACTCATTTGTAAAGGGTAAGGCGGCTGGACCAGATGGTATACCAGCAGACCTCTATAAGGCCAACACCGAATTATGGGGGCCATTGCTAGTCCAGCTTTTTAATGTTGCTTTGGCAAAAGGTCTAATTCCCACTTGGTTTACATCGATCATAGTCCCAATCTTCAAGAAAGGTGACAGGCAGAATTGCACGTGCTACAGGCCAATTTCTTTATTGGACTCTTCCATAAACATTCTGGGGAGAGTGGTTTTAGTTAAGTTGCAAAGCTGAGCAGAAGACAATGGGGTGTTAAGTGATTTTCAATTTGGGTTCCAAAGGGGTTTAGGGACTATAGAGCAAGGATTGAATCTGTTTATCTTGCAACAGAAGTATATAAGGGTTAAAAAACAACGTCTATACCTCACTTTTGTTGACTTATCGTCAGCTTTTGACTGTGTGTCACACAGTAAATTGTGGGCGATTATGGCCGAACTGGGGGTAGACAATGCTATTATATGCTTCTTGAGAGATCTATATTCCGGGGCCACTGCAAGTGTCCGACATGGGAAAGATGGAGAATGCAGTAGACAATTTGGGATTGGTCGGGTGTACGCCAAGGGTGCGTTTTAGCCCCCTTTTTATTTTTGTTATACATAAATGGTTTGGAGAATCGCCTCGTGCAGGAGGGTAGAGACATGCCTATGGTGGGTGGGAGGCCTGTCCCTGCCCTGATGTATGCTGACAATGCTATTCTGATGGCAAGCACCCCAATGGCACTACAAACTTTGGTTACATCTTTTAATAGTTTCATGCTTGGCTTAGACTTGAAAATGAATTGCTCCAAAACCTTGTCTATGTATTGTGGGTCAAGAACAATCAAGCATCTGAAGCCAATTTTTATAAATTCCAATCCCTTAGAAAAGACCTCCACCTTCCCATATCTGGGAATTTTGTTTCATGAAAGCGGCTCATGGACTACTGCAATTTATGCTAGATCTCTGTTATTTTCCAAAACTATCATGGTCCTACAATGTTTTATGAAAAAATTAGGAAAAAAACCCATAAAGGAAATTTTAACTATTTATAAGGCGACTTGTTTAACAGTAGCTACCTATGGATCAGGTTTGTGGGGTTACTCAAATATTAGTTCAATTCAAACTATGGAAAACACGTTTTTACGTCACATCTTGTCCGTGCCTGAAAGTATTGCGACTATGATATGCCACGCTGAATTGGGAGTGCTTTATGTTACTGATACGATTAAGATTCAGCCAATCCTTCTTTGGCACAGGGTTTGGACAAATGATGAATGTGTGGTTAACCGGGCCATTTTAAAGGACATTTTAGCATTGGACAACATTAATGATTTCAAATGGATATGCTACGTCAGAAACTTCCTCGAAGAATTAAGCTGTCCCCAATACTTTGAGGATCCGTTATCAATGGCATACATATCAAGAAGAGACCTGAAAAATTTGTGTATTGCCTATCTCAGGGACAAAAGATATTTAGAGGAGGCGAGAAAAAAGACTGTTTCTGCCCATCAGGATATTTTATGTGGAGAGAAATTACAGCCATATTTATCATTGTATATGTACAACCATGAACGTTTCCTTTTAACCCGGTTTGGACTTAACATTGTTTTTAGGTTATTATCTTTTCCTGTGATGAATTGTTGGTCGAAAGATCTATGTTTTTGTCCATGTGATGATGTGTCCCCACAATCTGATATACATATTTTATTTTTTTGTAAATTTTATACTTTTTTCCGAAAGAAACTTATCATCCCTATTCTTAAAGATTTAAATGTATACAGATGTCGCTTAGCGTTTTTAGAGTGCCAGAAAATGGAAACTGTTTTTATGGTAGCCTCACTTGCTGAATTTTTTAAATCAGTTTTTAAGTGTCGTAAATCGATTCAAATGAATTAATTTTTACGTTGTATATATGTACTTAATTTTGGTGCTTTTTCTTCTGTGTGATTTTATATAATGACTACTTGACCCCTTTGTAAATTGTAACTTTTCATGCTACTTTTATGGTTATTTTTTGTTTTTTAACCGAATAAAGTATTTGAATCTGAATCTGAATCTGAAGTGATTGGTCTTTTATAAACAAAAACCATTACACCAATGACATTTAAATAGTGCTACTGCATACTTATATAAACATGTCAAATCATTGGTAGAATTTTTACACGGTTGGTCTAATACATACTTCTATACATCAATTATTTCAAATTTCGTTTAAAATGGAGATTTGGGAGTTTTTGTCTTTGTGACAGTCTATTGCGTGTTAAATCCAGTAAATAAATTGCATATTGTGTAACCCGGAAACTTGGGTCCGAATACCAGCTTCTTGCTTTGACCAAGTTGTGTCATCTTAGTCAAATCACTTTACTTCACTGTTCCTCATTTTCCTTGATCGTCACATTTGGGAGCATCTTGAAGTCATTCAGTTTGGGATGTTACTTGTACAAAATTCGCTTGAGTGGTTTTATCACCCTAATGTTGCTCATCTATAATACCAATATAGGCCACACATAGGTGAGCGCGTAACAACGGATTTGCCTGTTAGCTTCGTCATGACATCAATGTCCAGTGGTGAGAGAGGGTGGGTATGTGAAGGGCTTCAGGAATGTCCCTAAGCTTATACTCAGAAACTTTCACTTTTAATAAACGTCACTTAATGCAATGATGTCACCTAGATGCTGAATTAAAACGCTTCTAAATGTTAAAGAAACATACTTTTTAGGACGTTTTATGCCTTCCTCATATTTGTGCATATATGTTATGCAATTTACATACCAAGCATTCTGATGGCTCAGCTAATGCTTAACCACTTAGTCAAAGTAGGGAAACATCAGACCCTTGGATTGGCTCGAGCTCAGCTGTCCCTATTAATTTGCAGTCATGCATACATTCAGCTCTGTCCCTGACTCCATCTAGCCTTACGTTAATGCAATATGCATGATGGCAGTGCAATATTATTTTTAGTATCACAACTATATGATGCCCAGGATAAGTTGTATGTGACATTTCCTTAAGACCAAGGGAGTGTTTTCAATATTTATATGGCTCTTTCCATATCCCTTATGAAGCGAAAAACGCTTTTACAGATGGTCAAGTTAATGATTTCTATAGCGCCTCATCAAGCGCTCCGATTTGCATCAGGTTACTGGTCACCGTTTAGAGTGAATGTTTGGAAGGGGGTGTTTGTGATTCAATCAAACAAACATTTGCAAAGCGCGGCACATCAGCCGTGAGGGTCTCGAGGCGCTGGAGCTGTTTGCTTCTGCATGGAGGTTCATCAGGGTTGTTGGTGCATCCTGGGTTCAGGGCTCGAAGGTCAGAGGTCGGTGTACCTTAGTGGGTGGAAGAGCCAGGGGTTCTGGCGCTGGACACGATACAGGCGCGGATGGCGTAGATGGGTTTGATGTATATGGGACATGTTGATGACGTGTGTGAAGATTGATGATGTGGTGGGTGTGTGCACAGTGCATGGAGTGCTGCTGCGCATGGGCAAAGGTCATATAGATATGTGCATCAGTAGAGGTTGGTTCATTGATACCAGATGAGTCAAACCATTTGCGGCAGTGTTACTCCAACCAGGAGTACTTTATGGAGACCACCTAGGAGTGTATACATGAGGTCAACCAGACATAATAGAAATCAAACAGGTGGAGAAACTGTTGAATCATCAGGGTTTTTATATGGGGTATAGACTAAGGGGGGGGCGTAGTTCACGAAGTAGCGCTACGCGAAGCTATGCAAAGTGCACTTTGCACTACGCGAACTTCACGTAGCACTACGCGAGCTGCGAAGTAGCATGTTCGCACTGTGCAAGATGTGTTTTCAATGATTGCACAGTGCGGACAAGCATCCGGCACTGTGCAATCATTGAAAACGGCATCTTGCACTGTGCGAGCTGTAGTTTTCTGTCGCTCGAGTAGATTATTACTCGAGCTGCAGCTTTCTCAACGCGAACTGGTAGTTTCTCATTGAGAGCGGTCGCGAGCATACGCGACCACTCGCAATGAGAAACCTTACCTCCCCGCGTTGAGAATCTCGCCGGGATGTAATTTTGCTTGCTCGCGGTCGCGAACATGACGTTCAGGACCGCGAACAAGTAAAAAATGAGCGCTGCACTACGCTATGCTGCACTACGCGTGTTCGCACTGTGCTACGTGCAGCTCGCGTAGTGCGAAGTTGCGCAAACTTCGCAAACTCCGCGAGCGTAGCGTAGTGCTTCGCCCAGGCCTAGTATAGACAGGAGCAACAAGGAAAGGACTCATTGGCGCCACTTTTAATCCACCAAGGAGTATTATATTGACTCAGGTGCACCAGGGAAGCATCAGAAAAACAACCCAAGGAAAGCATTTTTAAAGCATCAGGCAGCGAGGCAGAGAAAAAACCACAGAGACTACTATATGGAGTCTTACTAGGAGTGATATAGGAGCAGCACTTTGAGAGCACTGTTAAACCATCAAAACAATTATGTATGGTGTACACGTATAATTAAATAAAGAGTAGCTGTAGGAGGGTGGGAAGAGAGGTGGAGACTGGTGCAATGGCCCAGGCTCCATCTATACCCAACAAATCCAGCCATGGAAGGCACCACAGGAAGGTGGACTCAACCTTCCATTCCTTAGTTAGATGCCTCCATAGAACATGACCAAATAGGTGGAGTAAGGGAAAGGGTGGAAGGGGTGAGGCCAGAAAGAGAGGAGAAGTCCAAGACAACACTAGAGGAATGAGTCATCTACTAAGAGAGAGAGGAAAAGAAAGGGTGCGTCGAAGTGACTAAGAGAGAGAGAATGCAAGACAAAGGGGCTCGACAGGAGTGGGTAAGGGAGGAAAAGAGGAGAGAGAGAAAAGGAGAAGTATTAGAAAAGGGAAGAAAAATGAAATAACTAAATAAAAATAGAAAGAGCGTGGAACAAAGACAGAAAAAACAAATGTAATAAATAGAGCACATGGGCGAATATTGTTATAGGTTATTGTATGGTATTATTAACTCCTTTTAGGGACCATATGTGGATTGGTTCCTACAGTCTTTAAAGTCGTGATTCTTAGGTTCCTTTCAGGGTGAGGTGCAGTTTATCACTGGAGAATCAGAGGTTCTGGCTAAAGGCTGTTCTTGGCCCTCACAAGGCCAAACGGGGGTCACCGCAGGGGGATGTCCTTTACGGCATAACGACATAACCCAAAAGATACCCATGCATTTGGACAACTTGCAGACTACGAGGAAAAAGCTGTAATTCATACATTACAGAAGAAAGAAAGAGGAATGCGAGAGCACTAACCCTTGCACTAACCTGTGCTCTTTACTCTTGTCTGGAAAAGTTTTGTTTTCTGGACAATGTCAAGGTTCAGCTCAGATCCCTGGGCTTAAGTCTTCCTTCTGCTTCCATGCCCTGCTAAGGCTACAGCAGCTTGTTGTGATGTCTAATAACACCTGAGAATATTCGCTTTAACAGTATCTAAAGCTGTCTTTCTATCTGTTATCTGTGTGTCTGTCCTGTTTATCATCTGTACTATGTGTTTGGCCATGATCTGCTGTTACTATTTTGCATTTATTAGGGCAAGGCTTTAAGAGCCTTTAAGGATGATCTTTATGACCTGGTTGCCCTTAGAAGTGCTTGTTTTGTAGATTGTGAGCCACAGAGAAAGCCTCAGCAGTGATGTCAGAATGTGGTGCTGAAGCTGAATTGAAAATGAACGGGTGTCACAACTCCCAGCATTCAAGGAGGAGGTAATGCATGTACTTTACACTCATTTCACTTTAGCAATTTAGAGGGTGCACTGTATAAAGTGAAACACTCTATACCAGGATGTTTAAATCATTTGTGCTATATTTCAGTAGGCCACACCTTAGTGCATCCTGTCTCATGACTGAATTTCCGTCTCTCTTGAATCCCTCACAGGGTAAATTCAGCCTTTAATCCTTCTGGGATAATCAGACAGTCACAGCATTTTGAATTGGAAACTCCAGTATTGGCTGCAGCACAAGCACTGACAGAGCCAAGATGTTTGACGTTTATGTGGTGCATTCACACATTCATTCATTGAAATAAGAGATGCATGCATGCAAACTTATGAACAAATCTAAAGACATTGATGCACACAGGTCAGCAGACAAAAGTGCACCCATGCACACAGACCTACTGGCACCCATACACATAAAACACCCAGTGAGCCTTCACTAAGTATGGGCGAATTTTGCAGATCTGCGGTCCGCGAATTCGCATGAAATGGCAAATAAAATCCACAAATTTGCGGATTTTCCCGCGAAATCGCCGATTTTTTTGCAATTGCACTATACTCAACTGGAGTACTTTCTACTGGCTAATCAGTAAGTGCTACCTCGTTGGGTAACTGTATATTGCTTTTCCTACACTGCAGCTGCATAAAGGGCCAGAAGATTTGCCTTCAGTGACCCTGTGTGCCTGTAACTTTGCCACCGTGCCAAAATGCTCTGAGGTCCCTTGAGTGAGATGTCCATCATAGTGGGGAAAGACGTTTGGTACCGCGAGTGTATGGTGCGGGGCCGAATGGGCGGGGCTGCTATGCGTGTTCACATGCCTCTTGTGTAAAGGGTCAGAGAGCGAGCAGGGCAGCAGGTGAGGAAAAAGCAGCCTCCTGGCCACAGGAACTACACGGGGATCACGCTCGAGGAACTCATGGATGCAAAGACCTCCCTCGAGTATTACAGCTCAGTTTCAACTGCAGATATGGGGTTAAAGCACACTTGCCCAGCCTCGACCGTGCTAATGTTTTGGGCTGATTAAAATGTTACTGACTTTGAGCTTCAACTTGAGCACCTGATTTATTTGAATCTGTAAGTGCTTCCTACTGAGGTTTCATTTTTGGGACAGGAGCCTCCTTGCCTACTTGTAACTATTCCCTGACCCTGCTTCGAGGGTCAGAGCAGGGTCAGAGAATAGTTGCAAGGAGGCAACGAGGCACCTATGAACCAACACATTGAATCTAAGATGCAGCCAACAAACATTCAAGCGCACATACACGGTCTCACGCAATAAGGATAAAACTATTCAGTACACAAGTAGGCGTTCAAAGAGTGTCAAGGGAATGAACTGACCAAAAAAGTATGGATGGAGATCTGGATACAGGTTAAGGTCAAATTAAGCCTTAGACTCCTTGATGTCAAAATCAAATTTTGAGTTACAGGACAATTGTATATCAATGCTCCTTCAATCATTGGCCTCTTCGTACAGAAATTCCTACCATTGGCTGACTGGTGATGGAAGATGTAACTCTTCATACCCATTCACTATTTATCTCTTTGAAATGATAGCCTGTTATAACATAGTATGTATGTGTGGCTATATACACAGTTCAAACAGCTGGGAAACTATGGAGCTCTGAACAGAAGAGCAACAGACAAGACCCACTGTTGAAAAGATTGACAGTGAGGTAGAGAGAATGTCGACAAGTAACTGTGAGGAGCTAGTGTCCTGTGAAGAGATGAGTCTTCCCTTTCTTCCTGACTTGCAAGGGTGAGTAACTAATGGCGGTTCTGAGAACTCATAAATAGTTAGGATGCTAATTGGTTCGCTGTTCCACATGGGTGAGGAAATCCAGAAGGCTTGCCTTCTGTTCTTTTCTGGTCTCTTCTCCTGCATTTCCTTATTTATAACACCTTTGCTCGTAGTGTGGCATTGTCTCTCAAGATGGCTAGCATGTCTGCTCGGTACACCAGGGGGTTTGTTTCTGGTGGGCTTGTAGATCATGCCCCGGGTCTTGGAGATGATTCAGGTTTCTAGGGTAAATGGATAACAAGCCCGCTCCAGTCACCCCAAGTCCTAGCAGTAGTTGCTATGGCAGAGTGAATGCCCAAGTGCAGAGTGTGCTGCTAGCCTTTGGCACATGAGTTTCACACTCCCTTATTCGTCAGAGAAGGGAAGTCTTAGGACATTACATTCAAGAGCCGATGGTGCCTTATCAGCCCGCATGCATGCTTCGGTCATCTAGGTGAGCAAAATAATGATGGATTAAACCCAGATCTGTGACTGGGGGTAAATGTTTTGCCATTGTGCAACATTCCGTCCATCATCTTCTGTGTTTTCTTGTTCACCCTATATGGGAAGGGTATGCCCATACGTGGGTCCCGTGCTCACTACACCACTGGAGTCAAGCTATCCTGGCTGAAGACGGCTGATAGCCAGAAAGCGGTCCTAGGAAGCTTGATTCCGGACAAAGGAAAGACATGGCTTGGCAGTTCGGGCTGGACTGTTCCCATCAGGCACAGGGTCAAGACTGATTTGCATATGGCCATGTCTGAGCTTGGGTGGCTTGGTGAAGAAAATAATGATGGAATAAACCCAGATCTGTGACTGGGGGTGAATGTTTTGCCGTTGTGCAACATTCCGTCCATCATCTTGTGTGTTTTGTTGGTCATCTAATCAGTCCCTCTGTAAAGTGTCAATAATCTGTCTCGCATGCATGGAGCTCTGCTCTTTCTCGTACCTTAGTCCAAAGCTTTGGAACATCATCTCGGAATCTCTATGAAGCTTCTTCTCTCACAATGTTTTTCCAGGGATTGAAGACTTGTTTTAAACTAGGGGCTGCACTTACTCTACCTGGGTCTAGCACCTGGAAAACTGTAGGGGTAGACAAGCGCTTTATGAGATGCAATCAATAATAATAATACCAATTTATTTATTTGCAGTTTTTTTATATAACACAAACTCGATCTAACGGTATTGGAGCACTTTACCCTTTACATAGGCAGTACTGCAATTCAGTTACTTCATTTTATAATAACACGTGGCACACAATGTTGGCTGCACCTTCCATCAATCACGGAGGGCTCGATTCTCAAAATGTCAGAAATTTGCTGGTGAGTTAAAACACTTGACTGAAGATTTTCATATTTCTGAAACTCACAATGATATCTAACAATACTGAAGGAAACTTTTTCTACATTTCAACCTACACAATTGTACACAGTGCACAACAGTGAATGAGAAAAAATGATTTGCTTTAGCTGGATTTACATTTTTGCCTCTTCAGGGACAATATGTTCCCCCCACTAAGAAATGTATTTCCTTACATCCTCTACCATTTATATTCCCTGACTGGACACAGATTCAATACTGTACCCAACCCGCAAACTCCATAAGATCCAGGACACCTCCGCCAGACTTGTCGTCAACCGTCCGCGCCACTGCCACATCACCGAACACCTGCGGGCACTACACGGGCTCCCCGTCGAGAAGAGAATCACCTTCAAGCTTCTCGCCCATAAAGCCCTCCACAACACCAGTAACGCCTACATGAACCACCTCCTCTCGATCCATGCCCCCCAACGATCCCTCTGCTCAGCCCTGCTCTCCCTTGCGACAGTGCCTCGCATCAAGAATACTAGAACAGGAGGACGGTCCTTCTCTGTCCTCACGGCCAAGGCATGGCACTACCTCCCGCTCCACCAACAATCCCCAAGTTTCAAAGGGACCTCAAGACCTGCTTCTTCGACGAACCACCATGAGCGTCCAGGAGCCTGCGCCCCCCACCCCCAGCTCCTTGAGTACCTTTTGGGTGAGTAGTTGCGCTTAACAAACCCTTGATTGTACCCTCCTTGCATTTTGAGGTTGAGAATGGATTGCGCAGATATTGGTGGGTGTACAAAAACTTTCAGTGTACTGCCACAGTTGAATGTCTGCTCCACATTTATTGGAGGAGATTAAATTAGTTTATAAATGCAGATTTGCCTTTTTGAATGGCAAACGTTCATTTGATTTCATAAATCATTTGAAGGGAAATAGACAATGGGTACTTTTTAAAGTAAGTAGTTACTTAGCTGCATTATACACAGCCTGTTATATACGTTCAGTTTAGGGGTATCTGCTCTACCTTAACAATCCCCCAAATCCTGGCCCCTTAAGTGCCAGTAGGAACACATTTTGTTTTATAAATTTGGATAAGTTCACGCACTGGTTGCCCGCCCAGTTTCCTGGGGAAATTTATCAGGGCACCATTGGCCCTAGAAAAGGCCAATTTTCTTGCAAACACTGCCTCATTCCAAGTTCCTCTACTAGCAAAGGTAATTCCCAAGTAAGAGAATCTACTAGTATTCTCGATCTTATTTTTTCCCAAGAAAATTGCCTTGCTGGATCTTATTGTGGTGCCACATGTCATGGAATATGTTTTTGAGACATTGATTACTAGCCCTCGGGTACTCATATATTCTGAAAATTTAACCACAGCCCTTTGTAGGCCGATGACAGTGATGGAGCGCGCAGGTCACCCGGCTCAGAGTTTACCAGATTTTCACGCACTTGGGCCCATGACGTGATTTACGAAATACAATTTTGTTAGTCGGGTGATTTTACACGCCACCATCAGTATTCTATGTGTGTTTCCTGTAACACTATTAACATGATACTTGACTTACCACAGGCACTTACTCCTCCTGATGGATCAGGAGCTCTCGAGGACAGGTGATAACACTTCTAAAACACTTAATCTATTCACATAACATTGGTTGTACCTTTTCTGAATGACCACAGACACCTGAGGCATTTTAAAGTCTTTATATAAGAATGTAAAGTTTAAAGTGACAAAAGTATAAGGCAAATGCTGATAAAAACATCAATAAGCAGAATCACAAAGATTATGTAACTATGAATGAGGGACAAAACCATTTAGGGACACTGAGTTTTCTATAGGGTAAGGGTAACAGGGAACATGCTATTTAGTTAGGCTTAAACTAAGGACGGTAAGTTCAAAACACATTTAGTTGGTGAAGTTCTGTAGCCTATAAGTGATTCAAACCCTAATCTTAGTCTATCTAACTTAGATCCTAAATATTCATCACTCTTTATTTAAGCAAAAACAGTTTCGATATGCCCTACAGGGAAGGGGAAAAATGGAACATGCTAACAATCAATTTGCAAATGCATCAGTGGAGAGATCAGAGAGAAATATCATGGGCATAGAGGCTTTATTAAAGAGCAGGAAGGAAAGGATAGAGGATGGACACCCACAGGTATATTTACCTAGGATAGGTATGAGGACTAATCCTGGCCACGGGTCAGCTTCAGGAAAAGACGAGGACAAGGACCCTCAAGGATTTGGGATGCCAGAAGGTAAGCAGGTACAGCTCACGGAAAATCAGGACAACTTACCCCTCAGGATTTGGGTCAGGACTGGGCTCACCAAAAGGCACGACCCACACCTGCAGCTTCGGATGCAACGCCTGCGCTACCCCCTCACTGCACGAAATCCGCCAGTAACCCCGGTTGGGTTCTCGAATCTCCTAGCAAAGAGCTTCGCCAGCACTTAGGACTATTTCCACCCCTTAGAGTTTGTGGAAAATTCGGACAGAGCGCTCCCAGCTCTCTGTATCAATCACCTATAGAGTCGTGGGGTCGGTGACAGGTCAGCTACTCAGACAAGTCGGACAATTTTCCCTAACTAACTAGGCTAGATATACCCTTTTTGGGTCCCCAGACCACCCACAAATGTTGCAAGTGACAGGGTCCCAACTTACGATTGGTCAGGAGAGGTGGTTAGGTCATAGCCACCACCTAAAATTCTAGGTTCCCATACTTAATATTTATTTTTCAGTACCCACCCCTTGCATTCCAGTTCCCAGGGTATGAGAATGGTGTAAAACAATAGAGCACACATAAGAATATACATTTGTAACAATTTTTGGTACAGCCGGACTCTCTTCCCAGTGCATGGAAGATGTTCTCAGGCGCATTTCAGCTTCAGGAGCCAGCTGGCTTGGGCTTGCTTGTGCGCGGTTCGGCTTTTCCCTCATCACGTGACAGGGTCGGAACGGGTTTCAATATGGAGTTTATCCCCTCACCCAGGCCCATGGATGCGTGGTACATGAAAAGTAAGCGAAAACAAATTAATAACACAGAAAAATAGAATACACTGTACACCATGATAATCTGCACTGTACCCCTTACTTCATAATAACTATAGCGATTAATGATTATGCAGGAATAGATAGAAATGCAAAGCAGCGTAGGCAAGTAGGACGTGTGGTTAAAAGTAAGCGGCCATATCAGCTACAATGCGCATGAGCGAACTTCTCCCTCCAAATCTGCGAGTTCGTCACATCACATGGGTATGACCGACGCATGCGCAGACTGAATTTCTGCAAAGCGGCCATTTCTGTAGTATGCAAGCGGAGTTACGATTAGTAAACACATATGCAAGCATCTCTAGGACACCCGCGTGTACTGCAAAAGTGTAATATTAATGACGAACAGGATTGTTTAGTACTATTACAAGTTAACGAGGTTCATGAGAAGGAGCAAGTCGCTTTACGTGCGAATTCTCACTCCATCAACAGTTCGTGACATAATTGCTGCGTCATCCGCATACAAAAGGATGGGAATCGGATTTCCCCCCACAGAAGGATGATCAAACTGAAATTCCTTTAGATGTTGTCCCACACTGTTGATATATAGGGTGAAGAGAAAGGGCGCCAGAATGCACCCTTGTCTCACACCTCTTCTTATATTGAATTTATCAGAGTATTCTCCCCTCCTCCCATATGGTACCCAGGCCCCTGCGTCCCTATACAGGTCTTTGATAAATGATAGGATCTGTTGGTCTATACCCATGTCTCTAAGCGTCTACCATGACATAGAGTGGTCCACACAATCGAACGCAGAACTTAGGTCCACAAAGGTAATAAATGAACTTCCTCTCTTGGCTTGGGTATATTTAGCTGTTAGTAGTGCTAAGTTTAGGCCCTGTTCAATAGTGCCTTTGCCTGTGCAGAAACCGTATTGTAAATTTGTGACGATATCAGTTTCCTCCACCCAGACCTGCAGCCTATTAAGGATTATCCTGCCCGCTACCTTCATTAAAGCATCTAAAAGGGATATCGGTCGATAACAAAGGGGGTATTCCTGTCCCCTTTTTTAAAAAATTGGTATAACAATTGCTTCTGGCCAGGTTGAAATAAAGCCAGAAGCATTAGAGCGATTTAGGACATTTGTTAACAAGGGTGCCCAAAGACATAACTCAGATTTATATAAGTCGATCGGGACACCGTCCGGTCCTGGTGCTTTCCCCGAGGCGCTATCCTTAATTGCCTTGATGACCTCTGCATGATCAAATACGATACCCAATGGCAACGCCTCTGATCGCTCGACCTCTTCAAGTGGTACCATCTGGTTGTCTGTATCATTATCATTCTCGGGTGTGTTAAGGTTATCGTATAAATTAGAATAGTGCTTAACCCAGATGTCCCCTGGAATAGCTTAGTCAATGATGTCTGTTTCTTTATCTGTCAGAAAGGGTGCATTGACTGCTCTCCAAAAAGCTATGTTATCATTCTTTAAACATGCCTCATGAAGGCTCTGCCAGGTTTCGTTTTTTAACTCTCTTTTCCTTCAGGCTAAGGCAGTATGGTAAGATCTCTTTGCCTTACTAACTCCATCAATCTAGGGACTTCCTGTAGGGTGCATTTAAGATTATGATGTGCCCTAGAACAATCTTTGTCAAACCAGCCCTTGACTTTATGTGTATGAGTTTTATATTCCCTTGTCAATTGTTTTTTAATTTCGCCCGTAATTTTACCGAAGGATTTAAGAACTTGATGATTATCTTCGGACAATGAGAGGCAGGTTATCAAGTGGTCAAAAGTGTTGGTGACCAGTTTTCGGGTGAAAGCTTCAGGATCTACTTTTGCCCATTTAATGGAGTAGCCGATGGTGCTTGCCAGGTTGATAGGGGTATTATGAATGACCTTAGTATTTGTTTCTAGTCCCTTTATTTTCAGGCAGAACGAAATGGGATAGTGATCGCTCATGGCGGAATCGAGTGCCTCCCAGGACAAAACAAGTGACCGATATCTAGAGGACATAAGGGTAAAATCAATTATAGAATTTGCTCCTCTCCCATTAAATGTTGGTTTAAACTCCTCTGCCGGTGAGCAACTTTCGTTAACATAGCTTAAATCAAAATGGAATATCAATGTATTCAACAAATCCCCCAGCCTGGAGTGAAGAAAGTGAGTTGGGGCATCTTCCCTGTTCTCCGTCAGGACTAAAATACCAGTAGCGCTGCGGGTGCAGAGTGTACAATTAAAATCACCCACCCATAGAAGTGCCAAATCCCCATCCCCTATTTTTTCTAGACTAATCAGCGAACTTCTTAGACTGTTTATAGTCCCTTCCCATAAAGATGCATGGGCATTGTTATAAAAGTTAATAATGGCCATGTTATTAAATCCTGACCAATTGATTAATATAATCTAGTAACATTCCAATGAGATAAATTTAACGACTCACATCCCTGCTGTGTTTCAAATGTAGGTGTACAAACCCCCTTTGTTTCTACTGTGTTGGCTTACAATGGCGGGTGTATTAAAGGTTTGATATCCTATCAAGTGAATTTCATGGACCGTCCAGGTTTCTTGAAAGCACAATATATTGTGCTTGTTAACTATGTCTAACCATTCTTGGAGGTCCACTTTATTCTTTAGGCCCGCTAGGTTCCATGATATAATAGACTGGCCTTTGGGGGGTTTCTTATTAATGGTGTCAACCTCTCCCATCTTAGATCTTATGTCAAGTAGTCCTTCTTCCCTGTGTATTGTTTCATTAGCAGTATGTATAGGTGGCTCATAATCCCTTGAAACCTCTGTTGTGAGTCAGTCCACCCCCTCCAGTCCAGAGAGAGAAGCAAATCGGTTAAAAGTGGAGATGTTAAAGGTAGGGCCTGCCGGGGTACGCATATAGGGATACCGTGGTCTTGAGGGGTTACTTAATAAAGCTTGTGGGTAGAAATAACTTAAATCACGGGTAGATATACCTCCCCCGCCATTCTCAAGGTACCAGTCTCTAATATGAATAGTCGCCCTGCGATCTCTGAAATGAATAATGATGACATCCCCCTGTATATCTTTCGGTCTTTGTCCCACCCAACCTAATCTTCTTACATGTAAGATTTCACCATCTATGTTGGGGGTAATGGCCTGTTCTTTCTCAGCCAGTGCACTACTTTGTTCTTAAATTCTGGGTATCCCTCAGTTTTCCCCGCTACCAGCTCTGGGACCCCAGTGAGTATTATAACATAAGGTACCACCTCAGGAGGGAGATCTATTTGATGGACGGTTCCTTTTAAGTTTTTATCAGAAAGAAATGCCCTTGCGGTATTTCCGTGCTTGTAATCTGGCTTACTTACTTGCCCTCCGGCTATTTCTTCCCTAGGTCTCCTGAGGTCGGTATCTATATTCATAGTCAAAGGGGCCGGGGTGTTATCGTGGGCTGGGGGTAATAAATCAACGCAGTTCAAAGGGTTAGTTGTTTTCGGCCCTGGGGATAGCACAGAAGAGATCGAGTCATGTCTATTAGCTGCCAATTCCCTGAGTAGTTTAGTGTTAGTAGTAGTCGATTCTTGGATGGACCCCAATTGTTCTGCCATTCTTTTCACTCTCTCCACAAGTGGTAATAATAAAGATTTGACAAGTTGTTCAATGTTTCCCATTAGATCTTGAATAAGATGGGAATATGGGGACGAGTGATCTGGCACAGGCTTCCTTGCTGCAGAACCTTGGCCCTTTAAGAGGCTCAAAACTATTTTAGGTGTTTTTGCTTGTCTGCCTATTTAGCTGTTCCCCCCTCGCTTTCTTTTGTTTGGAGGTCCTGACCCCAATGATTTAGTCGATATAATCTTATTGGTGGTGGGCTTCCTAGATGTCAAAAGTGTTTGCTCCTCGGAAGAAATTTCTGTTTGGGATCCTATATTCGGGTCTGTAAAATTAGGCTCCCTGCTTATCTATGCTGATTCCGCTAGATCTTGTGGCTGTGGGGGAATACCAGTGTTGTTTAATTGTTCTATATCGATGCCGTGATTAGGTGGTGTGGTCGCTAGCTGGATGGGACCCAGGGAAGAATGTTTATACAGCAATTCTGAAGACAGGCGCCGCTCGGTGATGGCAATTTCACGTTCTAGCACTGTAGCGGCCCTTGTTATAAACTGGTCTAGGGTCCCTCTGACAGTCCCTCCCACCAGGGATTTCCTGCCATTACTAAGCCGTGAGTTCATTTTTCTAATATGTATTGATGGTTTACAGCTTGTAATGCAAGGATGATAACCGGATACCGGGGAATTATATTAACACAAATATTACACAGTTCTTATGAGATCTTACTTTAATTTGTATGTCCCGGGTAACCAATATAAGGAAGCTGGCCCAGCCCAGCCTCTGCCAGCCCCGGACGGCCACAGACGGCCCGCCCTTTGCCCGGGCTTAGCCCGGCGCCGCATGCGTCCCGCGACGCGGAGGAAGCGCCGGTGTTTGCAGCGCCTCCGGGCGCGTAAGTGGGTGTGGGTGGGCAGGGAAATCCCGCACAGGTTTCTGGGGGCTGTAGTCTCCCCGCTCGACGGCCGCGTGACGATGCAATGGGCGGCAGCGGGGGGGACTAACAGCCGAAGGTGACCGCGTGCTCACAGCGGGAAACAGGTAGCTGGACAGTGATCCTTTTGGCAGTAAGTCTCCTGGGCAAGTGTTCAACCACGTCTCCCGCTCCAGCGAGGGAGTGCCGGTGTTTTCAGCGCCTCCGGGCGCGTAAGTGGGCGCGGGTGGGCGGGCGAACAAATTCCACACAGGTTTCTGGGGGCTGTAGTCCCCCCGCTCGGCGGCCGCATGATGATGCAATGGGCGGCAGCGGGGGGGACTAACAGCCGAAGGTGACCGCGCACTCACAGCGCGAAACAGGTAGCTGGACAGTGATCCTTTTGGCAGTAAGTCTCCTGGGCAAGTGTTCAACCACGTCTCCCCATGAATGTGTCCTTTCATCCCCACCGTGATACTACTCTGGTTCTTCCCCAACTCTGTCCAAATGGAGCTGTGGGCCAGCTTTGGTTACATTGGTGGGATGGCCAATGTGGGAGGTTTATCCATATTGTACGTATCACAATGACCACAAACATGGTGCATTTTTCAACATAAAAACATGACAAATTATGTGTCCGTTACTATGGTTCTTCTGTGGTGGGGTGGAGGGTGGGTTCCCCACTGAGCAATGTGAGAAGTCTAGAGTATAGTATAGTATAGTGAGAGGTCTGTTGCGGGATACAAGTGTCCCACCCCTGTTGAGTTACAGCAGAGTGGTGGGCTCATAGGTAAATTGTGTCATCCTCTGACCCACTTAAAGAGGACCAATGCCAAGTCGATGAATCGGCGAAGGTGTTCACCCCCGATGGCTTTGGGGTGAAGGCCAAGGAGGCAAGACTCAAGGGTGGGTGTCAATGCATGTCCACATAGGTCTGCTGTAGTGGTCGAAATTTCCACCCATGTCCGTTGCAGACGGGGACAGTCCCAAACCATGTGGTAGGACCCGGCCTCCATATGTTTGCATCATGGGCATTCTGACGTGGAGGTTGGGTATACGCGCTTGATGCACTGGGGAGAGATATGCCTGATGTCTGTAAAACACATTGTGCAAATCAGAATTTGGGATTCCGAGACACCTCTTTTACGTTTTGAAGAATTCTTGTCCAGGTTTTATCATTCAACGGTTAGGGGAATTCTTTATTCCATCGGTTCAGTTGCCTTACCTACGTCTGCCAGGTCACTAGACAGTACAGCCACGTAAAAGGTAGAGATAGCGCAGGGATAACTCCCATCCAGGCTTTCACATAACAAGCATAATGCAAATGTTTCGAAATTATGTGATTATGCCAGCACAATTTGCATTTCGCCCAGGCGTAGTTCAATTACTTATATGCATTTCGCTCGAGGCATCACATATATTTGTGCAAATATTTGATTTATGATGAGCTGAAAGAACACCTTTGCCACTGTTGTCTGTTTGGGGTAGGGCGGTGGTAAGGTGGTGGTGGTAAGTGATGGTAGACTAATTAGGATGGTGGTGCTTAGGTTGGTGGTAGGTAGCTTGGTGGTACTAAGGGTGTTGGTGGCTATGATGGTGGAGATACTTATGGTTCTTGTGATAGTTAGGGGCGTGGTAGGATGGTGAGGGAGGTGGTGGTGGTGAGTGTAGTAGTGGTTAGGGTGGTGGTTAGGGTAGGATGCTGGTGATTAAGATAAGGGTGGTGGGTATGGTGGTATTGGTTAAGGTGGGGTGGTGTATAGGATGGTGCTGTTTAGGGAGGGTGGTAGTTAGTAGAGTGGTAGTAATAGTTAGGGTAGAGTGGTGGTGGTGGTTACGGTGCAGTGGTAGGGTTCGGGGGTGATATTGATGGCAGTGGGCAGGTGCTGGTGGTGGGGTGGAAGGGTGGTGGTGGTGGGATGATGAAGTATGGTAGTAGGGTTGTGATGTGGGTTGTGATGTGGGAAGGTGGTGTTAGGGTGATGGATGTGGTTAAGTGGTGTATGGTGGTGGAAGGGTAGATTGGTGAAAGGGTGGTCTGGTGGTGGTAAATTGGTGAAAGGGTGGTCTGGTGGTAGTGGGGTGGTGGTAGGGTGGTTTGGTGGTGTGGTGGTATTAGCGTGGTGGTGCTGGAAGGTTGGTATGTGGAGAAGTGTGGCTCACTGGTTAGAGGAGGCAGACCTGGAAGCAGAGGTCAGCCCGGGACCAGGGTTCAATTCCCGGCTCGGCGGGGTCTTGAGTCCTAAAAAAAATGTCCATGGACTCGACAATTTTCGCTCCGGTGCCTATTCGATTCACGGGTTCACACTCTGCGACTCTGGGCAATAGCTTGCTTAATCTCCACAACGGCCCCTCGCGGTGGGATGCCTGGCTTTCACCTTGCGGATACCCTGCCGGAGTTATCTCACAGGGGAATACCAGGACGGGTTCCCTAAGCAAGCGCTTAGAAACCGGTGGTGATTTGCGCTATATAAATTCATGTATGGTAGTGGTAGGGTTGTGTGGTGATGGTAGGGTGGTTGCAGTAGGGAGTTGTTGGTAGGTTTTGAATCATTGATGGTGGTGGTGATTGGGTGGTAGGTAGGGAGGTGGTTGATTGGTGGTTGTAGGACTGACGTAAGAGAGTGGATGCAGAACAAGAAACAAGGACAAATGGGAAGAATATAGCACAAAAGTACATCAGTGGAAGGACACTAATACAAAAAACAAAAAAGAATCAGGCCTTGGTCCATGCCCCACACAAGGGAGAAACAAACAAGAGCAAGTGAAACCGGCAATAACTGACCAATTAGGAGCCAGCAAATAAAAGTGACAATGAAGTCAACAAATGGTAAGCAGCAGATGGGCTCCAACCCCTTTTTATGTACACAAAAGTGCACTTACTATCTCAGGTGAGTCCTAAAAACGAATACAGACAACTTCATATACATTTCTACTTATGAATCATGTCTGGGCTTCAGCAGAATGTTATCACATGAACAGTTACCCTTTTTCTTCGGGAAAGGTAGCAAACCTATCTCTAAAACAAATCTTCCAGGCTACGGCCTACCCAGATATGTGCTAGACAAACGTTTGTGAATGTCGCGATATTTTGTAACCATTTCAACAAATGGCTCCATCCAGAAGTTTGCAGGTTCCCACACCTGTGAAAGATGCTGAAACAGATCACTTCCGGTTTGGGTGTTGGAATGTGTAGATTGTGGTCGTGCCTGTCACAAGGAAACCCAAGAGTCACGACTTAAAGCATTAAATCCTATGGATGAAAGGGGACGCCGTGCACGTGGTTCTGTGTGACGACCCTTCATTGTCTCATCCACATGTGCTGCTGATGTTCCAAAGCTGTTCTGTTCATTCTTTACAAGGTTTGACAGGCACGAGGGTGATCCGTGATATCAAGGCAGACATTCGACGGGTTCAAAGTCAGACCCGATGAAAGCTCTGACGAGGAGTCCCGGACGCGGCCGCCTCTCTCTCTGACTCCAGATGCAGCGATGCAAACGCAACCACCGCGTTTGAGCTACAAAAATAATGAGATTTTACATTCAATTTACTCTAGAACACAAACTTGCAACCTGAAAAAAACGAGGCATGTTTCAAGGAATCAACTTGACGCTGACATCTCTCGCGGAGGATGACGAGTCGGTCCTTTTAAGTCGGGAGCGCGCGGGCTCCCCGGCATCTGGAATGAGAGATGGATGCTGACACGAAGTCTGCGCTTGAAACGGGGGCGTCAGGCTGATGGGCGCGGGCGCGAGTCTCAGGACGGATTTGAACTATTCCAGGCTCTTGATTAGACCCAGGACGCACGGATGCCTGGCTGGGGATTGGCTGAACTGGAGGCGCACAGCATCTCATGGTGCACTCTGTGCGCCTCGCAGACCTACGCCGGGCGCGGCGCTTCCCTCGGGGGCGCGGGCTGCGGGTTGAACACAATTAATGGGCGAGCTGTCATCCGCGATGCAAACGAGGGGGAGACGAGAGACGGAGGTTGGGCAACTTTTGACAAGAGGTTAGCGCGGGAGTCTTGAGACAGTAATAGTCTGTCACATCCGATCGCAGAATCACCGCCCCGTGTCGAGACAGATATAAAGGGAGCAGGGAGAAGGGGCCGGTGCCAGCTGTGCATCAAGTGATGGGTAGGGCATACCGAGGGGCAATGCCAGCTGTGCTTCAAGGGACGGGCTGGGCATACCGAGGGGCAATGCCAGCTGAGCTTCAAGTCGTGGGTAGGGCATACGGAGGGACAATGCCAGCTGTGCTTCAAGTGACGGGCGGGGCATACGGAGGAGCAATGCCAGCTGAACTTCAAGTGACAGGCTGGGCATACGGAGGGGCAATGCCAGCTGTGCTTCAAGTGACGGGCGGGGCATACGGAGGAGCAATGCCAGCTGAACTTCAAGTGACAGGCTGGGCATACGGAGGGGCAATGCCAGCTGTGCTTCAAGTGACGGGCGGGGCATACGGAGGAGCAATGCCAGCTGAACATCAAGTGATGGGTAGGGCATACGGAGGGGCAATGCCAGCTGTGCTTCAAGTGACAGGCTGGGCATACCAAGGGGCAATGGTAGCTGTGCTCCAAGTGACGGGCTGGGCATACGGAGTGGCAATGCCTGCTGTGCTTCAAGTGACGGGCTGGGCATACGGAGTGGCAATGCCAGCTGTGCTTCAAGTGACGGGCTGGGCATTCCGAGGGGAAATGGTAGCTGTGCTTCAAGTGATCGACTGGGCATACGGAGGGCCAATGCTAGCTGTGCTTCAAGTGACAGGCTGGGCTTACCGAGGGGCAATGCCAGCGGAGCTTCAAGTGATGGGTAGGGCGTACGGAGGGGCAATGCCAGCTGTGCTTCAATGATGGGCAGGGCATACGGAGGGGCAATGCCAGCTGAGCTTCAAGTGATGGGTAGGGCATACGGAGGGCCAATGCCAGCTGTGCTTCAAGTGACGGGCTGGGCATACCGAGGGGCATTGCCAGCTGTGCTTCAAGTCACATGCTGGGCATACGGAGGGGCAATGCCAGCTGTGCTTCAAGTGACGGGCTGGGCATACGGAAGAGCAATGCCAGCTGAGATTCAAGTGATGGGTAGGGCATACGGAGGGGCAATGCCAGCTGTGCTTCAAGTGACGGGCTGGGCATACAGAGGGGCAATGCCAGCTGTGCTTCAAGTGAGGGGCAGGGCATACGATGGGGCAATGCCTGCTGTGCTTCAAGTGACGGGCAGGGCATACAGAGGGGCAATGCCAGCTGTGCTTCAAGTGATGGGCTGGGCATACGATGGGGCAATGCCTGCTGTGCTTCAAGTGACGGGCTGGGCATAACGAGGGGCAATGCCTGCTGAGCTTCAAGTGATGGGCAGGGCATACGATGGGGCAATGCCTGCTGTGCTTCAAGTGACGGGCTGGGCATAACGAGGGGCAATGCCAGCCGTGCTTCAAGTGACGGGCAGGGCATACAGAGGGGCAATGCCTGCTGTGCTTCAAGTGACGGGCAGGGCATACAGAGGGGCAATGCCAGCTGTGCTTCAAGTGATGGGCTGGGCATAACGAGGGGCAATGCCAGCTGTGCTTCAAGTGATGGGCAGGGCATACGATGGGGCAATGCCTGCTGTGCTTCAAGTGACGGGCTGGGCATAACGAGGGGCAATGCCAGCCGTGCTTCAAGTGACGGGCTGGGCATTCCGAGGAGCAATGTCACCTGAGCTTCAAGTGATGGGCAGGGCATACAGAGGGGCAATGCCATCCGTGCTTCAAGTGCTCGGCTGGGCATACGGAGGGGCACTGCCAGCTGTGCTTCAAGTGTTCGGCTGGGCATACCGAGGGGCAATGGCAGCTGTGCTTCAGATGCAGCAAGAAGAGGGCATTGCCAGCTGCTCTTCAAATCCGAGGATCAGAAAGAAGGGGGCAATGCCAGCTGTGCTTCAAGTGACGGGCTGGGCATACGGAGGGGCAATGGCAGCTGAGCTTCAGGTGCAGGGAGAAGACGACAAAGCCAGCTGTGCTTCAAATACAGGTCTCGGCATACAGAGGGGCAATGCCAGATGTGCTTCAAGTGATGTGCATGACAGACGGAGGGGCAATGCTAGCTGTGCTTCAAATGATGGGCAGGGCATACGGATGGGCAATGCCAGCTGAGCTTCAAAAGCAGGGAGAAGAGGGCAATGGCAGCTTTGCTTCAAGTGATGAGCTGGGCATATGGAGCGGGCAGTGCCAGCTGAGCTTCAGATGCAGGGAGACGAGGGCAATGCCAGCTGTGCTTCAAGTGACGGGCTGGGCATACGGAGGGGAAATGCCAGCTGCGCGTCAAGAGATGGGCTGGGCATAGGGAGAGGCAATGGCAGCGGTGCTTCAGATGCAGGGTGAAGAGGGCAATGGCAGCTGTGCTTCAAGTGATGGAACTCTCCATTTTGGAAAATGACTTACATTTGTTCCTACAAGGTTACAGAACCCGATTGATACTAAAACAGAAGTCCTTGGCTTCTTGAGAAAATTGAGATTAAAAACATATTTTTTGGAGCGGGAGACCGTTCAATAGAATAATACCAGCGGTTTAAAAAATAGATCAAAGTTTTTACCTGAAAGTATTCTTTTGCCTCCTGAAATCCTAATTTTTGTAACTCACGTTTTACGTGAATTGGATGATCTACAAAGTAGAAAATGTTTTTTTAATCCAAATTGTAGCAAAAAAGAGATGGTGGCGTTGAAAAATCTATCCAATAATCCAGATATAACTGTAAAACCGGCTGATAAGGGAGGGGGAATAGTGTTGTGGGACACTGTAAAATATGATCAAGAAATAACTAATCAATTGGCTAATCAACTATATTACAGACCACTAGAAACCAATCCCACCCCTAGACTGAAAGAACAGACTCTCATGATCACTCAGGCAGGCCTAGACGCTGGGTGGTTATGTAAAAATGAATTTGATTTCCTAAATAGCGATCAAAGGAAAATTCCTAATATTTACGTGCTCCCGAAAGTACACAAGTCTTTAACTGATCCTCCAGGTAGACCTATTGTGGCCGCCTGTGGATCTATTTTAGAGCGGTTGGCACAATATGTAGACATCTTTTTGCTACCTCTTGTTAAGAAAACTCCTGCATTCATCCGGGACACTATGGATTTGATATCGAAGGTGGAGGGGTTATTGTTTAACCCTGATGAACAGCTTCTTTTCACCTTCGATATTGAATCACTTTACACTAACATACCACAAGATGAGGCATTGAGTGTGATGGAATTTGTGCTAGAACAACGAGACCGCCCTCACCAAGTACCAACTGAATTTATTGTAGGTCTGGCTAAACTATGTTTAAAGAATAATTTATTTAACTTCAAAGATAATCTCTTTCTCCAAATATCTGGAGTGGCTATGGGGTGCAGTTTTTCACCTGAAATAGCTAATCTAGTTATGGCACAATTCGAACACAAATGGATATGTAGAGACACCAACCCATATAAACATCAAGTGGAGTTTTGGTGTCGCTATATAGACGACATATTTATGATTTGGAATGGCGACGCTATCCAGTTAACGGAGTTCCATAACTGGCTCAATTGCAGAACCCGTGAATTTAATTTCACAGTCTCGAGTGACCAAAATAAGATTAATTTCTTGGATGTATATATCGAACACGAAGAGGGTAAACTGATTGCTAATCGACTAATATTATAAAGAGAGAGCCCAAACCTTTGAGGCGGGTAATCTCAGTAACCACAGCACCAATCACAACACCAAATACAGCGTTGGAAAGGGCAGTTGCAGCAGAAGGACATAGGCTATGCAGATGGCCACCATATACATTTAAAAGGTAAAAGAACCGTGCCAGCAAAGTAGCCCCTTGTGGGCGTGTCTGCGTTCTGCTGTGGGCGTGTGCTGGGGGCGTGACTCAAACTACTGTGGGCGTGTGCAGGGGGCATGACAAACGCTGGGGGCGTGTGGTACGGACCGCCCTTCATGCCATGTGAGTCATACATACAAGCGCCAATTACGCAATTGCGCCGCATCAAGGGGCACGCTGGGGGCGTGACACGCTGGGGCCATGACAAGCTGGGGCCGTGACAAACGCTGTGGGCATGATTATGGGGTGCAGGGGTATTTAAAAGGACCAGGGTGGGATTTGTTTTTAGGGTGTAAAAGGTAATTAAATACAATAATAAATAAATATAATATAAATAATGCAATTTAAAAGAATAGGGGCCATATGTATCAAGCCCTTTTTGAATCGCAAAGGCCAAAATTCACAAAATTGCGGCATTTGCGACTCGCAAACGGCCGTTTTGCATGTTTTGGAATGTATGAAACATTCCCAAAATAAGGAATTGCAAACTTGTGTGATTCCTTATTTTTTCATAGTATTTAGGGAATCGCAAATTTGCGATTCCTTAAATGCTATGTATGTAGCAATTTTAGCTTGCAAATTTTGTTTAAGAATTCGTAACTTACCACCAACTTTCAGTTGATGGTAACTTGCGAATTCTTCCAGAAATGCACAAATTGACATTTTTAAAGGTGGCATATGATGCACATACATGCCTATAGGGCATGTATGTGCGCTATATGCACACACATGTTCTTTTCAGGGGTGCAGCAGGGTGTCTTTGAGACACCCCTGCACCCTTGCAATAATTCTCAAATTGTGATTAGCAAATTGCGAATTCGCAATTTGAGAATTATTTTGCATTCATTCCTATGGGCCTCCTGGCCCATAGGAATGCATTGGAAATTATTCCTTAATTGCGAATTCGCAAAATGCGAATTCGCAAATAAAGAAGTTTAAGGAATCGCAAATAAAAAGCGATTTTGTTCATACATACCATTTTGCATTTCCTAAATAGCGATTCCTTAAAATGTGCTATTTAGGAAATGCAAAATAGTTTGTTGATACATATGGCCCTTAATGTTTAAATTAAAAAAAAATGTGTATATATATATATACATATATATGTATATATATATATATATATATATATATATATATATATATATATATATATATACATATATATAGAACCCTATATTTAATGTTTTAATAATGTACTTTTTACAATGTATATGACTATACCACACAAGCATTTGCGTTATAATGGCATGCGTGATCAAGTCATATGCGTTGTAAAAGTTTTAGAAATGATGGCTTTGCGGAATAATAGTCCTGTGTTATAAAAATTGTGTAGTGATGGTATGCCGGATGTTGGTTTACGGAATATCATCAGATATTCGTTTCCCACTGTTCTTATTTTTTTGATGACCCACACCGACTCTCTTCGGCAAACCTAGCTCTAAACCCTTTAAATAGCCCTGTATCCCAAAACCCAAACCTAGCCCTGAACCCTAAAATACCGCTGTACCCCAAAACCCAAACCTAGTCCTGAACCCTAAAAATACCCCTGTACCCCAAAACCCAAACCTATCCCTGAACCCTAAAATACCCCTGTACCCAAAAACCCTAACCTACCCCTGAACCCAAAAATACCCCTGGCTCCCAAAACCCAAACCTAGCTCTGAACCCTTAACATACCCCTTTACCCCAAAACCCAAACCTACCCTGACCCCTAAAAATATCCCTGTACCCCAAAACCCAAACCTAGCCCTGAACCCTAAAAATACCCCTGTACCCCAAAACCCCAAACTAGCCCTAAACCCTAAAATACCCCTGTACCCCAAAACCCAAACCTACCCCTGAAACCAAAAATACCCCTGTACCCCAAAACCCAAAACTAGCCCTGAACCCTAAAAATACCCCTAGAACCCAATACCCAAACCTAGTCCTGAACCCTAAAAACACCCCTGTACCCCAAAAACCCCTGTACTCCAAAAAACAAATCTACCACTGAACCCTAAAACCCTGAACCCTAAAAAAACCTGTAACCCAAACCTACCTGTGAACCCTAAAATACCCCTGTACCCCAAAACCCTAACCTACCCCTGAATCCTAAAATACCCCTGGACCCCAAAACCCAAACCTAGCCCTGAACCCTAAAATACCCCTGTACACCAAAACCAAAACCCAAACATAGCCCTGAACCCTAAAAATACCACCATACCCCAAAACCCATACCTATCCCTAAACCCTAAAAAAACCTGTACCCCGTAAACCAAAACTATATCTGAACCCTTAAAATACCCAAACACCCCAAAACATATACTTCTGTACCCCAAAACATATACCCCGATACCCATACTTACCTTATCCAAGCATTAAAAAAAAACATGCTTTTACCATTCATACATTTACAACGAATTTCATTGCAAATGTATGCGTGGTAAAAGCATATAAACTGTAATGCCATGCGTTCTAATGGCATTGTGGAGTCATGGTACTTTCGTAATTAAAGTATGCAGAGTGATGGTATGCGGAAAGAAAGTTGGGGAATAATGGGTGTTTACCGCGGGAAACAATCATTCAAGACTCACACAATTCTAATTGTTAAACGGTCGCTCAAGCGGAGGCACACGCGAATGAGCGAGTCACATTACACACATTCTATTTCATACCTGGACAATGTCGGGACGGGCTGCTAGTCTGTAAAATAAACCTGCAGATCGTAACACTTTGTTACACTTTACAAGAAGTCATCCCCGCACATTGAAGGAGAATTTACCATACGGCCAATTCCTCCGAGTTAGGAGGAATTGCAGTAACAAAGAAAACTACTTTCTCCATGCTGAAAGATTAAAAGAAAAATGTATACATCGCGGCTATCCAACAAACTGGTGAAAGTCGCGCTGAAAAGAGCTTGGTAAACTCCGAGAGAGACACTATTGGTACCCAAAATGAAAGATAAGAATACCCCTCTCACATGCGTGTTGACCTTTGACCCACGGGCAAATAAAGTCAAAAAACTAATCCAACACAATTGGAAATTGATAGAAGATCTTGGCATACCGAAACCACTGAACCACTGAAACCACTTTTTAAAAAAGGCCAAAACATTCGTAATCAGCTAGTGAGAGCTGTTACTACAACAAAAAAGGTGTCCCCCTTAAAAGATACTAGAGACCTTCTTGGATTGCCTCCGGTTATTGGACACTTTAGATGTCACAATTGTTTGGCATGTGGGTTAACAAAAAACTCAAAAGAAATTGTGATAAATGGAACCATTCATATTCAAAGATCTTTTTCTAATTGCAATTCAAAAAATACGATATATTGCATAAAGTGTCAATGTAATAAGTTTTATATTGGACAAACCATCCAAGCAGTTAAAACTCGCATTCAGCAACATAAATCTAGAATTAAATTTAAAACATCAGGGGCCCCTCTAGTAAGCAATTTTTAAATGTACAACCATTTTGAAAAAGACCTAGAGTGGTCTGTACTATGTGTTGTTACAAATGTAAATAGAGGAGAGACAGAAATTAAATTAAATCATTTGGAAGCAAGAATGATTGAGAAATATCAAACGTCCAAAATCGGCCTGAATGATAGAGATGAGATCTGGGCACTACTGTTATAACTATGTTTGTTCTTGTACATTATTAAACAGTGTTCTGATAAATATGATGAATTCTTTTCTTTAACATGATACTTTGTAGCTGAATATCTATTTGTTAGATTGTATGAGGTACTGGCAACTCACTGGGTAATAAGGTGTATTATTATTTCCCTTTTTGAATTTAGGCATGCAGTTATGTCCCCTCTCCTTTATATTTCGCTTAGTTTAATGTAGTATCAAATTCCCCTTGATTATAGTTCGGTTATACCTCCTCTTGGAAGTTAGCCATAGTCTTTCACCCCTTTCTGTCCTAAATTGGGAGAGTTACGATTAGTCCTACCCCCTTGTTACATTGGACTTACTGCAAGAGTAGAAGTTTTCCTCTCTGTATGTCCATTACATCAGTCCCCTTTCCATGTTTTTTTTTAAAAAAGGTAGACCGTGCCTTGGGTAATTTCCGTGACATTTGTTTGTATAACATAGTGATTTGATGGCTTAGAACGCAAGAGATACGTGTCTGCAAGTGCGTTGTTTAACCGAAGCCATGCCGTGGCCTTTGTCGCTGTGCGCAGTTGAACCTCACAGCGATATCGTGGCTGGAAGTGAGGTATCGATTAGATCTACAGTTATCAAAGGTGGGCGTCACCCTGTTTTCTATGTAGACTTACAAGCTAGACCTCCTTCTTGAGTTGGACACCATTCTTATGCCACTCTATCTATTCCCCCCAGAATTTTTTGAACTGTGGGTTGTTCGTAAAATAAGAAGTCCCGCAATTCTATCTGCGGGCGAGCTTGACGTCTCACAGAGGAATATACAATATTCCTACCTTGGATATATGCAGGTGCTTACCATTTGTCTGTCTTTTTCTTTTTGTTTAAGGAGCAATCGGGAAGGTATGGTGGCTCTGCCCTATAAATACCCTTAGGGGCATATTACCAAGGCATTATCGCCGCTTTAGCGGTAATTTTTCCCGCTAAAGCGGCTATAATTGTATCACCCTATTACCTAGCTGTCGCTAACACCAGTTAGCGACAGCTAGTAGGAGATAGCGGGCATTTAGGTGCCCACTTTGCATGTCAGCGATAATTATCGCTAATGTCATGCAAAGTGGGCGTGCCAAGATGTTAGCGACTGGAAACAGTCGCTAACATCATTATCTCCTATTACCAATTTATGGAAATAATTGCGCTAAGCGCGATGATCTCCAAAAGCTAACGCCTGGCATGAGCTGTTCTTAGCTATGTCATCCAATGGTAGGTGGATAACATGGCTAAGAGCATTTCCACGGTAATTCATGAATATCGCTGACTTTACAGCGATATTCATGCATTTTGGCCGATTTGTATAGCTTAGTAGATAAACCTTGATAATATCAAGGCTCCTAAGCGATAACAATAGGCGAAGCTCGGCGATATTATTTTGCCCGCTAACCAAGCTTAGGGATAATTATCGCTATAGCTTGGTAATATGCCCCTAAGTTCCTTCGATCCTATTGAAAGCCTTACTTTTAATACTGTATTGTGGATTGTTATCGTTTGTTCTTGTTTTGGTCTAGATAAAGATTACTTGTTTTTCTAAACTGGTGTCGTGTCCATTTGTAGCGTTTTCACTGTATGTGTTTATAAATGCTTATACACACTGCCTCTGATGTAAGCCTGTATACTCATGCCAAGCTACCAAGGGGATTGTGAAAAGGTGGCCTGGCATATGCTGTCCACTATTCTAGTGGGCACCTTGCACCAGTCCAAACAACCCTTATTGATGGTAGGTTAAAGACAACCTTAATAGAAGCTATCCTAGTGGTAGCTGTGGAGAGCAGCCTTCAGGCTAAGTCTTGAAGGAATGTAAAGCGGCTTGTTTTACCAGTCTATAATCTTGTGAATGATTAAATCAAAGGAGAACCACACCAGGTGTACATAAACACATCCCTACAGTCCCTTATTGAGTCTAAAGGCAAAAGTACTTTCAATAAACTTATTTAACACACAGTACGCCTCTAGGGGCATACCAAACCATGTATTAAGAAAGTGATATAAGAACCATGACTGACATAGAGACAATGCCTAGAGCCTGTAGAACTGCTGGTGCCACCAGGTACCACCCAAGGTAGTGACACAGGAGGCCCACGGGGGACGCGTGCAGTGTTTAAACACAGCAGCGAATCATCATGAACTTCTATGGGGAAAGTTGCAGTTGGAATTTTAAAGATAAAGGACATTTGGAAGAGGACTTGGAGCAAACCTCCTTAGAATAAGGAGGTTCTATAGTCAACATCCATGGGAGTACCGGAGTACTTGAGTTACCTCACCCAGGGAAGCCGGGTGTATAGGTGTCTTTTGGTGTCGGGTTTTGTCATCATTTTCAATGGCGATCTGCTGAAAAGTGCTGCTGGCGTCCAAATGGAAAGTGTCCGGGGTGATCCAAGCCTGGATCAAGGATGAGAAGAACCTGAAAGCAGAGGGGGTAGAGCCTAGGTCAGTTGCCAGTGACCAGGAAGGGGATAGGCAGATGCCCACCGATGTTGAGTGCTTGCCGGTGAAGAAGGTAAAGCTTGATTCTTCAGCCACGAGGACCAGGAGGCATCGATGATGACCAGGTTCTGGATACAAGCTGTCCCACAAAGGATGTTGAGTGCTGCGGTGTCAGTTTTTGGGTTGGACTCAACAAGCCTTGACAACAGCATCCCTAGAAAGCAGAAAGCAGAAATTGGCTTCGGTGCAGACCAGCAAGATCTGAGGGACTCACCACTTGGGAGGGAATCAGGGCAAATCTGGAGCAACCAGGGAAGTCCAAGGAAAAGTAGAGTTACCTTCATAGGGACCCACCAGTTGACAGACCAAGGATCGTGAAGGGAACTTTAGCAGAAATGCTAGAAGCAGGCTTACAGAACACTCGTGGAGTGTAGGCCTACAATCTTTGGTGCAGATGATGCTCGGGGCTTGAGCTACAAGTAACCCAATGCACAACTTTAGGAGAGCTCGGGAAGTTGATGTGCTAGCAAATGCCCACAGTGTCCAGGGGTTCAGGTTCCACATCACTCGTGAGGGCTGCGGGTCTCAGCTTTGCTGGGGACGCGTGTTGGCCTCTTAGAAGTCTGGAAATCCTTATCCTGTGTCACAGATACTTCAGAGTCCATCAGGAGCTTCGGAAATACAGACTAGCAAGATGCTTTGTTGGTGCCTGTTTGAACAGGGGAGTCACTTCTTGACCCCAAGGGAGATTCTTCCGACTTCTAGCCTTTAGTAGAGCGTTGAAGTTCCAGGATTCAGTATCATAGTTTCATCCAGGTATAATCTAAAGTCCTGTTGCCAGGGGTCCCTTACTTATACTAAGAAAGGGGGTAGGACATACTAGGGAAGCCCACCTATGGGCGGATCTGGAAAGAGGGGTAGCTACACACATTTCCTTTGTCAAGTTTCGTGCCCCTGCAACCGGTTGGAACTGGGCTATGCAGAGGGACACTAAATGTGCCCCCAGTGCTGTCTGAAAAGCACTCTCAGAGTGTCCTCACCCAACCCCAATACATTAAAGCCTGTCTGGGAGGTGGTTACACCTTCCTGTGACAGGAAACCTATTGTCCAGGCTTCCCCTGTTAGGGTTTTATCCAGCAGCAGGAGGACAGACCTGTGTCTGTGGCTGCAGCATCCATTTTGTGATGCTACAGTTCTTTTAAACTATTACCGGTTAGACCAGTGTGTACATGTCTCTCCCTGTAGAAGGGTGGAATTCTACCCCCGCCACCAGGACTGGTGGGGGGGAATAGGATTCCAAAGTGTTTGACACTAAACATGACATGTTTCCATGTAGCCATTCCAAAGTTAGCATTTACAGCGAGGTTATAATGCACTTAAGAGTATATGGTCTGGCTGCATCACAGAACAGCCTCAGAGAATAGGCTCCACAAGCTGCAGAGGGGCCCAGCTTATGCATGGGCACCCTCTCACACAAAACCAAGCACTCTGGCTTCAGGATTAATAAGGCTTGCCATAGGAGTGACTGATAGGTCACCTATATCTTAGTAAGGGGTGCATGCACCACCTTACCCAGGCTGCAGTAGCAGACCTGTGGTGCCATTTTGGAAGGCTTCCCAGGGGTGGCATAATACATACTTCAGCCCCTGGTAGGTCTCTGGGGTACCTATGTCCTGAGTACGTGGTGTACCATATACTAGGGACTCGCAAGGGTAACCCAGTAACCAATCTGGAGTGTACCTAATGTACACGCAATCAATTTAGAGAGGAAACAGCTGGGCTGGAGTTCTGGATAGCAGGGCCCCAGCCAGACTAAAGTAAAAAAACAGAGAAAAACCAGTAAAACGTGGGGGTAACCTTAGTTAGCAGATCCTACTCTCTATACAGGGGCGAGCAGGGGTTATTTTAGGAGTGTATCCCCCTTACCCTTACTAGAAGCAAAGGTAACTATTTAGACAAAGGTACCTACCACTGCCAACTAGAGACCCCTATTTCTAACAGGAGTTATTTAGAGGACCGTAGTAATGGAACTTAGGGGAATATTTATGGGATAGTGGCACAGTGCTGCACAGCAAGTCACCTTGCTGAGCCATTTTGACAGCCTACCACCAACACAGGCACCCTTGCATCATGGTCCAAGGGTGCCTGTGTTATAGGCAGGATTATTTTTGTGCAGGAAGGGAATACGGAGACAGATATAGATATAGATATAGATACAGCGCATTCCTGCCCTCTTCTTTTGCCGTAGGGAAGCGCAGCAGGAAGTCCTGCTGCGCTGGACTACATCAAAACCTCATAAATTGGGACCCCTATGTGCAATGCAGGTGACTAAGGAGACCAGTAGTAGGGGACTGTACAGATTTAACAGGGGAGAACTGGTAGGTGCACTCCCCACCAGAATCACTTGCCACCAACCATCAGCATCTTATGACCTTCTATAAGGACTGATTAAGGCATCCTTGACTATGAGTGATAGCACATTTTGAAAGACCCACTGGCCTTGCATTCCTCTTGTGAACCTCATCAATAACAGTTTAGCCATCAGACTCACAGTTTGCATACTTCATGTGGGGGAAGTAACAGTGCATGTCAGAACAAGTGAAACAAGGGATTGGACTATCATTGCCACATTAATTCTGAGACTTTGAGCTCCTGTCGGACGGCGGCTTGGATATTCTGTTTATAACAGAAACATGGCTTAATAATTCTAGTGCCCCCGTTGTGGAGCTTGCCATCCCTAGAGGTTTTAAAATAATCCGAGCTGATAGAGGAATGGCAGAGGGGGACGGGGGTGGCCATTGTTTTTAAAGAGACATGGTCTTTTCAAATTGACTCTTCTGATGAGTTAGGCGATAGTGAAGTCCTTCACTTTTCTCTCACCCTCTCACCGCATTTTACGCTGGGAGGCACGCTGGTTTTAACGCCCCCCAAGGTCCCGCTGGACCTTTCCTTAATGCACTGGCTGATGTCATTGTGCCCCGTGCCCTGAGGTTCTCCAGATTCCTGCTCTTGGCCGACTTTAACATCCATGCGGAAGTGGGTGAGTCATTTGACTCTAAACATCTGTTGGAATCGCTTGACCTGGCCCAACTAACTCAATGGGTCACGATGCCCACACACCCCGGGGGTCATACCCTGGATGTGGTGTGTTCCAATTTTTCTTTATCAGTATCTGACCCTGAAATTCTCACTTGGTCGGATCATAGGTTGATCAGGTGTTCTTGGTCATTAGAAAAACCTCCTTCTAAACATAAGTCTATTTTCGGTCCCAAGAAGATCAACTTGTCTTCCCTTTCCAATGCCCTTTGTATAGAGCGTCCTACGTTAGGCCAGGATGTGACCACTGCTGTGCAGACCTTTAACACCTGGATCTGCTCGGGGGTGGAATCCTCCTCAAAAGAGAGTATTAGATCTAAAATGTGCTTAACCCCCTCTAAGCCCTGGTTTTCACCGGCCTTAAGAGAGCTTAAACTAGGTTGCAAAAGATTGGAGAAACGTTGGCGGCTTGCCTATTGCCCTGCCACTAAGGTGTTACTTCGATCTGCTCAGAGGGAGTACTATGCTAGTATCAGGATGGCTAAGAGTGAATATTTCGCGGGTAGGATCTCTAAGGCCAAGAATAATAGAAGGGAAATTTTTGCTATCGCTAACAGCTTTCTTGCTCCTTGCGCCGAGCAACCAGTACTGCCATCTTCTGGACGCTGGGGTGAGGACCTGTCGTCATTTTTTGAAAATAAAGTAGCAGGGATTCAGGCCAGTTTGCGGCTCCCTCAGTCAGAGCCTTTTAGCTCCTGTTCAGCCCTTTCCCTCTTTTTCTACGGCCTTCACCTTTGAGGAATTCACTCCACCCTCTGGAGCTGACATCTTAGCAGTTTTAAAATCTCTGAAATCAGGATCACCTGCCGACCCTTGTCCCGCCCGCGTTCTCGGCAGTGTGGCTGAGGTGGTATGTCATGAGTTTACCAAAATTGTCAGTCTTTCTTTTAAATCGGCAACAGTTCCGGACTACTGGAAGCAGGCCAAACTTTTGCCAATGCTGAACAAAGCTGGTCTGGATCCAGAAGTTCCAGCCAACTACCGGCCAATTTCCTTATTGCCAGTGTTGGCCAAAGTTGGTGAAAAGATCGCTTTCCGACAATTGAATACCTTTGTGGAAACATCTAATGCCCTCCATCCGGCTCAGTCCGGATTTCGTGCTGCTCACAGCACTGAATCGACTTTGGTGGAAATCTCAGAGGCCATTAGGGACTGTTTGGACACTGGCGGCAGAGCGGCTCTAATATTATTGGACCTCTCTGCCGCGTTCGACATGGTGCCCCATCAGCTTCTTCTTTTGCGTCTATCAGCAATTGGCGTTTCTGGTTTGGCTCTTGAGTGGCTGACTTCCTTTCTCTCTTTCCCGACTCAGCAGGTTTGGCTGCCCCCGTTTGAGTCATCGGCCAAGCTTCTTGCCACCGGGGTGCCCCAGGGATCAACTTTAAGTCCGTTGCTGTTTAACATTTATGTGACACCTCTGATTGTCTTGGCTGAACAGCTTGGCGCCAAAATAATAGCCTATGCCGATGACACACAGTTGTTGTTCACCTGGCCTGCTACAGACTTAGATGTTGCCCCTGTCCAGACCTGTGTTTCCTCAGTTTTTACTTGGTTAGCTTCTGCCCAGTTAAAGTGCAATGAAGAAAAAACCGAAGTCTTTCTGTATGGGCAGTTTCCTTCAGATTTTAGATAATCCCTGTGGCCCGTGGACTCTCCCTTTCCTAGCTCCAAGGGTAACCCTCAAAAAATCTTGGGGTGTGGTTTGGGGAAGACTTAAAATTTGAGGCCCATGTTAAAAAACGTACCTGCGGGTGCTTTGGCACCCTTGTGGCTCTTTGGAAAATGTTCTCTCTTATACCTAGAATGGCAAGAGAAACAGTGGCGAGAGCACTTATTCTCTCTCACCTTGTCTACGCCAATGCCCTGTTTTGTGGCTCCACGACTTATTTGACTAACCGCCTTCAGATAATCCAAAATGCGACGGCCAGACTCCTTTTTAACATCTCAAGGAGGTCCAGTGTTCGTCTCCACATGCGTAGTTTTCAGTGGCTTCCGGTGGCTCAACGGATTATCTTTAAGACCCTTCCCTTTGCCCATAGAGCCATTCATGGTCAAGGTCCTCTCTATTTGAGGAAACACTTTTCTTTCTATCTTCCTAATCGGCCCTTGCACTCTGCTACTCAATTTCGGATGGAGGTTCCACGATTCAAACGCTCCTGTGTCGGTGGACAAGCCATTGCGGTTAAAGCAGCTGTGGCTTGGAACTCTCTACATTTGGCCCTTCGGGCTAATCAGACCTATTCCCTCTTTAAAAAAGCGCTTAAGACTCATCTGTTTAAAATGTCAGCTTATCTTTCTGTCTTTTCTAAGTAGCTTCTGCCTTGCTGCATCACCCCTCCGCGCCAGGATACTCCAGTAGTAATTGAGCGCGCTACAAAATCTTATATAACATAACATAACTATGGGGTTTGGAACCATGAGGCTATGCTAGATCCTTTGAATTGCAGTGGTTTACATTGTCAGAGACCTACCAAGCCTAAACCCGAGAATAAACATGAAATGCAGTAGGCCATGGGCTTTCAACTATTCCAACTGTGTGGTGCATGGCCAAGCCAGTGACCATCATGACCGCAAGGCATAGAAGCTCCATGGACTGGTTCCCTCCGATGGCAGGATAACCCCCAGATGGAGGCCCTATTATCACCTGAATGTCGGCTGATGCCCTCGGGGTGTGGTGGGTGCCCTCACAGGGTGGGAAATTCATCACCAAAAAGGCTGCCTGAATGATCCTGATGAAGTGGTGCGGTGAGACCGGGCCTTCCTCGAGGCCCTAAGGCGACAGGGGCCTGGGGTGAGCCTGAGGCCAGGGCTATCAAGCACCGCTGGGTCCCCTGACTGACTCCGGGCCTCGCTTGCTGTCTACTGTCGCTGATGGCAGCCACTGTATTCTCACCTGCCTGTCTGTTGGTGCATTGCCTCGCTTTGCTGCCGGAGACGGCATGGCCTCCAGGCCTACATAGGACAGCCCCAATGGCCGGTCGAGCTGCAGGGCTGTGAGCGATCATGTTGGACCTGACCATGCGGCCCGTGCCCAGTGGTGGCCGGATGGAACTTTACTGGTGGATGCTGGTGCCGCGACCGTTAATGCTGCCCGGAGGATGGACAGTAAGAGTCTTCGGGCCATAGGGGTGGGGCTCTGGGGACGATAAGGCCTGGTGCTTTAGCCACAGTCAAGGCGTTAGTGCCATTTTTGAAGAACTGGACTGCGGGTGCTGGCACATCTGTTGGGCTGTGCATTTGCTCCCCCATACTTGTCCTTCTACATAATGGATGAGACGCTGCTGCTCTGTTTCCCCATTCATATTATAGATGGGGTCAGCTTGACAATTGTTGGCAGTTTCCAGGTACGAAGGCACCAGCTATTTTTTCTTCCTACTGCAAACCCGCTGACCTGGAGACACCGCATGATCTATATTCTTGCTGCACCTTGGCCACTCCAGTGGATCCTGCATCGGAACACATTCCGGCTGTGCTGCTCGCTGTGGTGGTGCCTGGTTCTCTCCCCTGGCGCCTTGTTCACGTCACCCTCAAATATGGGTTGTATGAACCAGACATAGCTAAAACTCAAATTTAAACGTGCTGGGGATCGGGAGGAGATTGTGACTCCACTTAGGATGGAGAAGGCATAGGGGGTCCCCCGGATCTGGCTCAGTCCACTACCATTGCGGCCCTAATGTCTGAATCCAGGTGAGATTTAGGGCTATGGATGCAAGATTTGATAGCCTTTCGGGCAGACTGATGGTATGGTTGAGTGCTTGAATCATCAGCAGGGAGCCGAGGAGCGCGTTTCATCATGGGAGGATGGGTCCACCACCATTTATAAATGTGTGGATAAACTTGAACTCCTAGTAAAGACTATTGCTCTGAAGAACAAAGATTTAGAGGCTAGATCATGCCAAAATAACCTCTGCATCACCCAAATTACAGAGTCCACGGCCATGGGTAAAAAACACACATTTGTGGAACAACTGCTGGTGGAATTCATTGGCTACAAAGCCTTTTCCGCTGCCTTCCTGGTGGAGCATGCACATAGATTGCTTGGCCTCCACCAAGAGCAACACAGTGCCCCATAAATGCCAGACTACGGAACTTTAGAGACAGATATACTGCAGTATGTCTGGCTCATGAGCAGGGTCAGGTTCACTACCAGGGGTCCCCCCATCTCGTTATACCCTGACTTTACTCTGATTGTTCAAGAAGTTTGTCGTAAATACCATTAGGGTGAGGCCTCCCTCAGAGTTCTGGGACTGTGCTATGTCATGTTATATACAGTGCGACTGAGGGGCTCATTAGGATTGTGGATAATCTGCATCCTCCGGGCCAGCAGAAGCCACCACCCAGAGGATGCGGATTATCTGCTGCGGACTGGAAAAAGACCCCCCGCCACATTAGGATGGCTGGGGGATCTATTTTCCGTCCGCCGCTTTTCGGCCGCGGTCGCCTTCCGACCGCGGTGGAAAAGCACTAACATGGCTGGCGGTGTCTATCAGACACCGCCAGCCATATTACGATGGCTGCGGATATTTGCCTTTCCATGGTGGCATTTCTGCTGTGGAAAGGCATACGCTGTTTTCTTTGGGGGCCTGTTGCGGGCCCCCAGGGGTGAAGGGGGGTGGGGGGGAGGGAAAGGGGGGGTACCTATGGTACCCCCCTGCCTTTGCATGCACGAAGCGGCAGGCACCACACGGTGCCTGCAGCTTCGTGCACGCAAAGGAAAACATGTTTTTTTTTAACATTGCGGCGTGTGCTGCTTCAAGCAGCACTCGCCGCAATGTTAAAAATACAGGATGTGACCGCCAGGGTGGTGGTCACATCCTAATTAGCAGGGAGGGACCGCCGCTGCCCCTGCGGACGGTCCCTCCTCCTCTGGGGTGGCGGACGGACGCAGGTCCGTCCGCCATCCTAATAGGCCCCTGAGTGTGGATGTGCACAGAAGTCCCATATATTCGACACTCCTGAAGATGTTCTAACTTTCTGCAAGAAATACACCAAAGAACGGAACAATGCTGATGGTTCCCTGGGACGATCCAACTCACAGGTCACAACCAGTTGGGATCTGTTCACAATGGAATAGCTGGTGCCTTTGCCCACTAATATTCCAAAAGCCACTGCTGAATCCTGGCTCTTTCTCTTTTTTCATTATTTATTGGGGGAGGGGGCTTCTTCCTGAGGGGGGTGATGGGCTGGGGCTTAGACTCAGAATGTTGCTGATTAGGATGTGACATTTAGCGGCCCTCCCTCTGGCGCTCACTATATTTCGGGGGGGTACATGAGCACCGAGCTTTTACACTGCATTATCCTGCTTTATATTTGTTGTTTAACCCCTTCGCTGCTCATGACGAGCTCAGCTCGTCATGAGACACACTGGAGCTGTGCTTATGACGAACTGAGCTCCTCATAAAGCACAGGAGGGGGATTGCCTTAGCAGCCAAGGTGTTAATATGTTGCAAATGGGAGCCAGTTATCAGAGCACTGCTCACCCTCATGGTGTTCACCTCTATGGTTTTCATTTACTTTGGGGTATTCCAAATCTTTTGCTCTTCTCTGTGATGACGCTGGGCACTTTTTTGCCCAGGATGGGTGTGGGATGGGATGGAGAAGATTGCTGTCTGTTTTTCTGTGTTTGCATCACACAGTGAGACTCATTGTGATGACATATTTATTACACATGCCCAACATGATTTCCCCAGTACATGCCTGTAGCTAGTACTGCTGCAGCAAGTGGACTTGAGGTTACCCTTGGCAATGAACTCCACTCTACTAGCAGCAGTTGCAGAGATTTGGTAACTACGCATTTCATTGAAAACACAGTATGCTTTCAAGAATTCCCACTCCGCCATGCAATGGAATTACCTACTGTACCCACATCCCTTTGGCAAATCAACTTTACCTTTACATACTAAAAAATGCATATAACCAATTCACAAAAGTGAGTTTAGTGAATATTATAGTATTAGCTCTCAGCTCAGCCGGAGAACCTGCCCCTTGAGGAGTGTTTTGATATTGGATACTATAATATTTGCAGCACTCTAGAATATCGTCCCATAATGCTTTGCAGGGCCTTTGGTTGGGATTGTATTTTTTGCTCATACCTGTGCTTGGGGTGGTCCTTGGAGGATGGGACCACCACCGAATCATTTCAGCATGACGTGTTCTTTGTGTTCAAGGCATCTGCTTGGTCCTCTCCCTAGGTTAGGAAGGACCCCAAAACCATCACGTCTCTCACTGCTTACTATTTTTCATTTTCACTTTTGTGAGATGACTATATGCATTTTTGCCTGTAAAGATAGTATTGTTTAACTAAAGGTACTGCTTGCTATATTTTCATTTTTGCGAGATGGCTATATATATATTTTAGCATGCAAAGATTATATATATATATTTTTTATACTAAAGGTATGTGAGATGTCTGTTTAAAACTTTTATTAATACACAACAAAAACTCTGGAATAGACTACTGCACCCACATTTCAATGATAAAACAATTTTACCTTTATATGCTACAAAGCATGCAACCAATTCACAAAAGTGAGATTAGAAAAATATTTGTCAATTTCGAGTGTAGTGTAGTTCCTATATTCCCAATAGACTCTGCACATTGGAATAATTTATCCTATAGTTGTGACATAGGACTTAGGTTGACTAGGTCTCTATAGAATATATTAGACTTAATTATGAGTGCCAGCTAGCTCAGAGGTCACTAGAAACTTTCTCGAATAAACAAGAAGGGATTAGTTTTTGACAACCGCATAAACATGACAACTTTGTTTCCCCAAGATAAAACGTATCTTCAGAGTCATGGAAACAATAGATGGATGTTTTACTCAGTCAATCTCGCATGCTTCGTTTCATCAGAGTTGCAGAGAAATAGAGAGACAGGCGTTTTCAATAAAACTATTTATTGAACAGTCTTATTTCTCATGCAAAAGGAATGAACTGCTACAATCATAATACTGGCAGTAAAGTACAAGGTGTATAGTACGAATAGTATTATAAAATAATACTGTATCAGCATGGTATGGTTTCTAAGCCATAAAATACATACATAAACAACAAAGACTAAAAGTACTCAACTAGTGCTTCTAAAATACGCCTACCCCGATGTACCTAACCTAAGTCTAGTATGAGGGAAGAAGTAAGTGAGGTGTAGCATAGGTTTAGTATTCCTTGCCAAGAATCTATCCAAGATTTCTCTTAAGGTCTAATCAGCTCCGAACCTTGGTTTAGAATGAAGTAGGTCTGGTATCTCTGTCTCGGGACTCGATTTCCCAACACCCCGCAAGGGGAGCTTGGAAACACTGGAGCTGGATTCTCAGCGAGAGAAAGGCAGCCTCTCTGTCAGCACGTCAGCTGCATGGTCGGCTTCCTTTGGCACTTGCTGTAGGGAGCTACGTCGGGCAAGTAGATAGTTGAACTGCTCCAAACCACCGTGTTTCCCAGGGCAAGTGCGGGCATATTTATACCTTGAAGGTACCTGGTTTGACATAAAGTCGGACATAGTAACGTCACTAGAGAATGGTAGTTCTTTGAAAACGCCATTATTTCTAGGACAAATCAGTATTCAAGAAAGGGGATGTCCCTGACTGCTGGAGCCGAGTTTTCCAAGAAATCGTTGTGGCTTTTTGGAACTAGTGGAAGTAGCCATGCCTGTATTTGGACTGGATGGGTTATGTCTAAATATGGTTATGATTTCTATGCCTATATAAGGGTAAGGTGAATTATACCTATATAAGGGCATGAATCGTGAAAATTGCGCTAGGATCCTAAAACACTATACAACAAGAGGTGATGATTTTGTGGTTCCCCCTACCCTAGGAGGAGGACCAAAAAGGTGCCTCGAACACAAAGAGCATATCATGCTCAATGATTGTGGTGATCCCATCTTTCTAGGACCACCCCAGGCAAAGTTATGGGCAAAAATACAATGCCAACCAAAGGCCCAGCAAAGCATTCTGGGGCGAGATTCTAGAGTTTGGTGAATATTATAGTTATGTTATGTTATGTTATGTTAAATGGGACTTTTATAGCGCAACGGCTACTCCAAAGGAGTGTCCCGGCGCTTTTGTGCTCCAGACCAAAGAAAGAGCTGGAAAACATAACAGTAAAAAGAGCAGGGGCCTAAAGAGGGGGCAGATTATCCAGTGAACAGCCAGGTTTTTAAGTCTTTTCTGAAGGCAAGCAGGTTAGCGGTGTTTCGCAAGGACACCGGTAAGGAATTCCATAGCTGCGGAGCAAGAAAGCGAAAGGACCGGCCGCCTAGCCGAGCCCTTTTGATGCGTGGCACCCGAGCCAAAGCCAAAGCTTCTGACCTGAGGGATCGTACAGGTCGATAGAAGTCCAGCCTCCTCTGAAGATATTTGGCACCATTGCCATGCAAGGCCTTATGGGCGAGAGTCATGGCCTTGAAAAGTATCCTCTTCCGCACCGGAAGCCAGTGAAGGGATACGAGGAGATTGGAGGCACTGGTGCGGCGGTGCAGGCCAAAAATTGCACGAGCAGCAGCGTTCTGAGTAACCTGCAAACGCTGGAGGAGGTATTAGCTCTCAGCTGAGCCGAGAGCCTGCCCCTTGAGTACTGTTTTGATATTGAGCACTATAATATTCACTGCACTCTAGAATATTGTCCCATAATGCTTTGCAGGGCCTTTGGTTGGGATCGTATTTGTTTCCCATTACTGTGCTTGGGCTGGTCCTAGGAAGATGGACCCACCACCAATCGTTCAGCATGATGTGATCTTTGTGTTCAAGGCATCTGCTTTATTTTCTCCCTAGGTTAGTGAGGACACCAACACCATCACCTCTCTCACTGCTTGCTGTATTTTTATTTTTACTTTTGTGAGATGATTATATGTATTTTAGCATGTAATAATAGAGGTAATAATAGAGTTATTTGTTGTTTTACTAAGGGTATGTGAGATTTCTCTTTGATTAATTGTGGTGAGACGGAATGGAGTTGCGGAGCGGAATTCACAGAATTTTTGATCAATTCCACAGAATTCCATGTAGTGGTACTCCGCCAACTACACCCATCCCTACTTGAGATCCCATTCATGACATGGAATATAAGGGGCATGAATAACCCTTGTAAAGGCAAACAGGTCCTACAGTACCTACTTGCACATGGGGTTAAGGTTGCATTCCTCCAAGAGACGCACTTGTCCACGAGCTCCCCCCTGATTTATGCTACTGCCTGTGGCCCCCTTATGTACTTTTCTACTTACAGAACATACTCTTGGGCAGAGTGCATCCTGATACACCACTCTGTCTCCTTTTCCCCCACAGACAGCTTTTCTGATGCAGATGGGAGATACGTGGCCGTGGTGGGCCACTTAGCAGGTCAGTCCAGGCTACTGCTCAACACCTATGCACCTAATATATATTTTCCTGACTTTTTCCTGACCTTGACAGGGCGGACACGTACTATATTGTGCTTGGGGGGATTTTAATTTGGTATTATTCTGACGCTCAACTCCACATCAACTGCTCCGAGCAATACAGGTCCGGCACGACATGTGTGCCTCACTCACTTAGGGATGGATGGTGTCACTGACATGCTGACTCTCCTGGCCACACCTTTTATTCCGCACCCCACAACACTTGGTTGCGCTTTGACTTTGTACTCCTTTCACTTCCTGCGCTAACTTGGTTGGAAGTGGTGCGATGTGAACGTCACATTTTATCGGACCATGTTCTGGTGAGTGTGCCGTTTAGCGTCCCATTCCCGGGGGGAGCGTTGAGACAATAGCGTTGTCCTAATCTGGCCCTCACTGATTTGGTATTTCACAATGAACTGCGTACTGCCATCACGGATTACTTTCACTTAAACAAAGGGCCGGTAGCTTCTCAGGCCACCCTCTGGGTGGCCTTTAAAGTGTACATCCAGGGTGTAACAATAGCTAAACTAAGCGGCATACTGCGTGACATTCGCTGCTCCTTGGAGAGTGTGGAGTCTACTTTACACTGCTTAGACACTACCTACTCCAGGACTTTCGAGGCCGAACTACTGCACCAACAAGCAGTGACTATGGAGGAATTTCACAAGCTTGCTGACCGCGAAATTTGCTTTCTTACATCAGCTCGACATCTCCATCCGCAGGGAGGGAGTGAATTTATTCCTGAGTTTATGCTGGGAGACGACACTTGGACCTCTGATAACTGTGAGGTCTTGGTGGAATTGTTGCATTAATACACTCAGCTTTACACCGCTCTCTGTAATGGGGAGGGAGCTGAGATGGCTAAATACCTATTGGAGATGGCCACGGTTTGGCTGCCCTCCCTGCAACAGCAATTCCTGAGTGAACCGATCACGGTCGAGGAAATTATGACTGCAATAGACTCCATCCATGGATGGGTCCAAGTCCCCTGGCTTAATGTGCTCACAGGCCTATTTTACATAACATATAAGCATCTCCTAGCTCCTTGTCTGTTGGAGCTCTACACTGACTCTCTCGAAACTGGAGGACTCCCCCCATGCTGCACGAGGTGATTATGGTTCTGCTGCCTAAACCTGGCAAGGACCCATTGCAATTTCAATCATATAGGCCATTTTCTTTATTAAACTTCGATAATAAATGTATTTGCAACAAGGCTATCTCTTCTGGAAACAATCATTTCCCCTCTTCAATCGGGCTTGGTTCGGCTTCGGTCCACCTCTACAAATTTGTGTATGCTATTTTCGGTGTTAAACAGGATTGATCCTGATACTCCTGCAGCCGTGGCCATTCTTGATACGGAAAAGGCCTTTGACTCTCTCGAATGGTCCTTTTTATACATCACTCTTTAAAAACCTGGTCTCCTACATGGATTCACATCCTTAATATAGCCTTATAGCCCGCCGTAGTGGGCTATACCGGCTATTAAAGGCCCGCTGAATCGTTAAAGGCCCGAGCCGAAGGCGAGAGACTTTAACGAGGCAGCGGGACTTTAATAGCCGGTATAGCCCTGCTATGAAGGCTATAAGGCTATTAGAACAATCTGCCACTAGAGAGCAGAATGTTCTAACAAATTAAACAAAGAGTTCTCGAAGCTCAAGGGGAAATAAATCCCCTCGAGCTTCGAGAAGCTCTGTAGAACATTGGAATGTTGCTCTGCGGGCCTTTACCGGCCCGTAGAAGCAGGGAGCACTCCGTTGTCTGCAATGGAGCTCCCAACATTCCAATGTTCTAATACAGCTTCTATATTCTCAGCCTACTGCCCATATTCACGCTAATGGTTCACTGTCGGCTGCATTTAAACTGGCAAGGGACACACGGCAAGAATGCCCTCTCTCCCAATCTTAATCATCATAGCAATGGACCCATTAATCTGTCATCTGCAGGAAAACCACATCTGGCGTGGGTTACAGTTCTCCACTGTCCCGTTGTTAGTTTCACTCTATGCTGAAGATATATTGCTTTTTCTCAGGCATCCAGCGGCAAACTTGCCCCCCATTGTACAGGAGATTCCGAGGTTTGGTCTGTTCTCTGGACTTCGGATCGTCTAGTGCAAATCAGAATGATTTCCCCTGTCACACGCTACTCTGCCCTTTCAGAGTGACTTTTCACTACAGTGGCTGGAAGACACAGTTAAATATCTTCTAAATCATGTTCAACGCAACTAAGAGCAAATGCTCTGTCTGAACTAAAGCCAGCCATCAGTGCACTATCATGACAAGTTGAGTGGTCTATTGAACCTCCGTTATCGATGGCAGGACGTATCACTACTATTAAAATTGTAGTCCTCCCTAAATTGCTTCACTTGTTTCTCAATATTCCTATTCCCCTCACCAAAGCTTTCTTTGCCGCCCTGAGGGTTCTGCTACTGCATCTCGTTTGTTCTGGTCGGTGACCGCGGGTGGACTGGCGTGCATTGGTTCCTCCTTATGCACCAGTCGGCTTAGGGGTGCCCCATATTCAACTGTTCAATTTAATAGTACAATGTCAGTATGTATGCCATTGGTAGCACAGATGCGTCACAAAAAGTGACGCACCGGCGGCGTTAAAGTGACGCACAGCCTCATAAATGAGGCCCCAGGGATATACAGCTGCTTTACACCACATGGTGGGTCTGGCTGCTGTTACTGAGCATGCTGGGGAAGGAGCATTTGCACTCCTCTGCCCTTCCACTTGCAGACAATGATTGGCTCCCCCTGATGACAGACGTCACTGTCAAACTGGCACTCAGCTGATTTACTCCTTGTACTACTGGTGATCTGCTTCCGGACGGTAACGCTAGTTCCTAGTCTGAGGATGGCTGCTTCACTGATGCCACACTACTCCACAGGTTTTTACTACACCGCATTGAAAGTGCATTGAAGGCCCAGATCCCCACATAATCTTTTGCTCCTGATGACTTCACACCCTCACGATCCTCATTAATGGTGATTCTGGGGACCACATGGTCTCCTGGCTTTATAGCGCCTGCCTTGACCTGCTTCCTACTACGAATGAACAATTGCAAGGCATGGTGGAAAGACCTTCAGGACCCTTTACCGGATGACATCTGGTCCTATAACTGTTTACAGACTAAATTGGTTTCCCCCAACCACAGCCACACACTGTTGCATTTGAATTTTTAAGTCATACTTACACATCTGGCAGGCATTGACCCTACTCACTCATCAACCTGCCCCAAATGCAACACGACGGACACAGACTTTATGCACCTTGCCTGGACGTGCCCCCATATAGGCCATTATTGGGAATACATTTTCTCCCAAATCTCCCAGATGATTGAACTAACATTGACATCTGACCCTCTGCTGGCCCTGCTAGACTACGTACATGATGTCCCACAGGTAGTGCGTTCGATTTGGAGCAATTGCTTTTCTCCTCGCAAAGCGTAAGATTGCGATTTTCTGGGGAGGTGGGAGATTCCCTACATCCGCACTGTGGCTTAAAAGTCTCAATTTTTGTGATACCACTAGCGAACTGTATGCACCTTTGCAACTGCTGGCATCCCATGACATTTGGCAGCCTTTACGTACCTATTTACAGCACACTAACCAGACATCTCAAGACTGACTGTACGCGACGTACAACTTGTAGATCACACCCACAATCCGTTTACGCTTACTTGGGCTGTGTGGTGAACTAAGCTTCTATTGAGCACTCTAATTCTACTGCAGTCACCCCTATATACCGTACACAAATCCTACTGCAAGGAATCAGGGGCCTCATTTATGAGCCCTTGCGTCACTTTTACGCCGCCGGTGCGTCACTTTTTGTGACGCACCAGTGGCGCAAAAAATGCGCCTTGTTGCGTCATATTTTCAAAGTGACGCATCTAGGTAGATGCGTCACTTTGTAAACCCGCGCGCCACATTATACCTGCGCCAGGTATAATGTATGCAAGGGGGGCGTATTGACGCAAGGAAGGGTCGTAGAAGTGACGCAGTGAAATCTATGAGATTTCACAGCGTCACTTTTAGGACGCCGTTGCGTCAAAATCTTGCGCCTGCCTCACAGCAGGCGTAAGACTGACGCAGGCACATTCACATGGGGCTTGCCCCATTTGAAAGGACGCATTGCTGGAGTTGCGTCACTTTTGTGACACACTCCAGCAATGCGTCACTTTTGCGCTTACAGATACGTCAGAAATACTGCAGCGATGCGTCATTTCAAATCAATGAGGCCCCGTGATTCTGGAGTATTGCCTATTAGCTATGTGACTAGACTATCCTACATAATCTGATCTCCCATTGTCTTTTCCTACTATAAATGTTATTCCTTTACATGATGTCTGCATCTGGCATATATGGCTTCCCTAAATGTGGTGCTTTTCTTGTTATTTGGAATAATGATAAATACAATGTAACAAAAAAAAAATATTCTAACTGTGGGCAGGAATTCATTTTTCATTTGCCATGAATCTAACTATAACTGAGTGGAACATTGTCTCTCAGAACCCTGGAAAAATTAAGACTTTTTTCATATGTAACTTGCAGTTCACCAGATGTTTGTCTATTTAAGTAGCATTGGCATCTGTCCCCAATCAAGCCGTCCTTGGTAGCCCTGATCCTTTAAGGACCAAAACCTTATGACTGTTTTAATTGGAAGTGGGTGCCATTTTATACCTACTTTGAGATGCTGGCTTATTTCTGAAAATCCATTAAAAAGAAGTATAAGCCCCCTACCCAAGGACAGCAAAGACCGGACTCTGGTTGTGCCAAAAGAATCTGTCTCATTGTGGCAGTGTCCTACCACAAAGATAACATGGAATGCCATATTACATTTGTGGTAGGACACTGCCACAGATGTAAGCACTAAAGACCGATTTAGGGTTGTCCAAATGTGCTTAGGTCTCACATGACAGCATTGGCCCTGTATATTAGATTACAGCTGATTTAACAAAATAACCACATTAGAAACCTCTGGCAGGCCAGTAAGCCATGGAAGAGGACCCCAGTACTTCTGGATTTCCTTTAATATCACTACAACAGTAAAGGATAGAAAGTTCAGCTATTCATTGTTCATGCTAGTTTATAATGTACATTTAGATCTGTGTGTGGTGGGGTTAATAATGTGTTATTCAATTTACATCAATTGCCATAACTGGACGTTGATTTGATTGGTGTACTGTGTGTGCAAGAATCACTTTCTGTGCAGTGTGTTTTGTCTTTCAAAGCATCTCCTTCAGGCTAGGTCTTAACCGCTCCACCAAGCTACCACCAAGAGTCAACTAAACCTTGAAAGCCAATCCTTCTATCTCACAATTCTACACAGCCTAATGACCATTAGGGACCACATACCTCCTTCCCTTTGATTGCATGTTGTGTCAACTTCAGGGTCCATGGGAAAGCCTGACATACCCTAAGCACACAATATATCTTCACCAAAACGTAAGTCTCCACTAAATGGTTTTTGGACAAAAGTTTCTTTCAAAGATGATGCAAATCATAGAGTGTGAATATATAAACATATTAGTCATAAACAGCATATGTAGGTGTCAGGGTCTGATCGCAGCGCTGTACCGAGGCATGGTTTCATCCCATTTAACAGCTTCACAAGTGTGGTTCAGCATCTTAACCAGGATCTCAAAGTCAAAGTCAAAATCACTTTATTCGATTATTCAAAATCATAAAAGCATGTTAAAACACCCAACACGTACAAAACATATAAAATCCATCAGTAATAAAAATACAGCTCTAAAAATTCAGCAATAAAATATAAAATATGTAATGTAAAAAGGGAGAATCCATTATACAGAGAAATTAGCAATTAAGATTTAGTTTCTTCTGCTCCTATAAAACTAGATATATTAAAAATTTCCCAAGGGCTATTCAGCATCTGTAGATATGTTAAGGCTGGTCTAACCAGAGCAAAGCCCTTGTCTTTTAAAATTGGAAAGATAAAACGCGTCCAAACCTGCAGGTAGTGGTCACAAAACATTACAAAATGCAGAGTATCTTGCTTCGAAAAACGATCACAAGAACAGGGTCCCAGATCCTTTGACTTGCTCCAGCCCAGGGGTTCAGCCAATAAAAAGTGCAAACGGTTAAACCTAAACCTTGTCGAGAGAAAGCAATGTTGAGGCTTAGTGACTATGTCCAAATAAGGCTCCATCAACCCAGGATCTAAGTTCCTGCAGCTGTCTTGTCCATGCTCCTACAGTGACATAGCAGTTGCTTGCAGGACCAGCTTTTTGATAATTTTGGTCATAGACATCTTGGTCTCTGGAAGACTGATACAGTGACTCAGTTTCTGCCAAAAGTATAGTGACCTACTGAAGGTTTAGAGGTATTGTATACAAATGTTATCTTTTATAGCACTCCATTCCGGTTGAGAATCTGATGTTGACACGATGAATACAAAGACATTTTAAAAAGGTAATATGTGATATTTAGCAGTTTAATCTCCACTATTTAAACTCCACTCCATTTAGGCTATCCATTAATACAAACCAAAATGATTCCTATGTCCTTTCATAGCTTAATTTCCATATGCTGTCCAACTCATGTGTTTTTAAAGACAAACACAAGGATATACCACTATACTCCGGTTAAGTCTGGTTGTTACGTGATTACAAATGTGGGGCATGCCTTATACTCCTAGAAAATATTGAAATGTATGATCTATATTCACACCCTTCTCTAATACTTTAAGCTTCATAATCCAGCAGGATTCTATGTGACGTAAACAGAGCTCTGTATTTCCTCCTCCTGGTGCTGTTTGCCCTGGTCAAAACCATGGAATCAGAAATCAATATGCGATTTCTTCATTCCACACATTGATAGGTATAATGAAATGGGGTATTTCAAGTCCTCAACTTCGCTTCTCTCAGATGTTCCAACATTCTCTTTCATAAGTGTCTAATGGTACTTCCCACATAGGTTTTACCACAAGCACATTTCAGTATATAAACCACATATTTGGTTTGGCAGGTGATATTTGTACTAATTCCGTATTTTTTCTATTATAGCTAAAACATTTCTTTTTATCAACAGTAAATTAACATACATTGCAGCACCCACATTTAAAAAAAACTTTAGTCACCATACCCCACCAGCTCATCTTTGAATTTGTGACTAAGAGTAATTCTGTCCTATTGTATAGTTTATGAAGTCTGCTGATGAAACACATGTTGGCTAGAACATAGCAACTAAAAAAAGAATAACTGGAGTACCAACAGGGACTGGAACTAGTATCCTTGGACCATCATATGTGTTAAGTGCTCATGGACATCCGTTCAAACTCAGACACCCAAACCACTGAATCCTGATTACTGAGGTCAATGATTTTAAGAATTCTGTGCACCATCGATAGGATGAAAGCCCAAAATGAAGGAGCGTACCCTGAAAAATGTGGCTTCCATTTGGAATTTGAGAAACTTTAATTTTCGTACAGTTCTTTCATTGACGAGCACAACAGACCCAATTTGAAAGCGAATATTTAAGGAAAGCAGAGTGTAGTTATTCTTCTGACTGATTAATCAAAGATGACAATTAAGCATTAAGAGATTGAGACAAAGAGGCTCCTGGTATCATCGTTAATAATTTGGAATATGTTTAAAGAGGTGTGGAAGATAGTGCTGAGTATTATTACTTGACTACAGAAACTTTGTATGATCTAAGTGTGGTGTTGGTGGCTGCGTGGCCGTGGTCAGGCCTTTCTTGCATACAGTCGCCTGCGCAGGGGTGTAGCGCGCAGCACCAACGAATGAAGCCCCTGACACTGTCACTGTCGGAAGTGACGTGCACAAGCGCACGTCCCCCTTTTATTTGTCCCCGCAGGCCACGCCTGGCCTGCGGATGTAGGGGTGCGTGTAACGTGCATAGTCTAGAGCGCTAACAGCACTACATCCCTATCCAACTATGCAAATTTTCAACAATGTCCAAACATTTGGCTCGATGAGACATAAAGTTCCAAACATGCAGCTCTGTACTTGCGTGTCCCTTGGTGGCGGCTTCAGGGGCTCAGCTGACAGGCATAGTCCTTTAACTTATGACTTGGGGGTGGATTGGGGCGCAGGTTGTACCTCGGAATGTTACCTCTGCCCTGCTACAGGGGGCGGGGTGTGTCCCTTCTAGGGGTTGACGTAGGTGGTGACCCACATGCTGGCTCAGGTATCGCTTCGTTGGTTCCTGCTGATACGGCGGGATTTTTGATCTCTTATCTGATTGCTATAGATCTAGATCCCCACTCAGGTCGACTGAACCTTTGTTGCCTGTCATAGAGTAAAAAGTAATCCACTACCAGGTTATTCAGCTCAAGAATTTACACAACTCTGAAGAACCACTTACCACGAATAAGTTTTAAAGTTTTATTATAAAGCCAAAGATAACTGGAGATACAAACATCTCAATATAAGGTTCAAAAGATATACTGGCATCAATACAAACATGAATTCTCTAAATGCTCTTAGGCGACAGAAGAATATCACCAAGACTAATTCAAAGATCAGCAAGTTTGCAAGAATAGACACAAGTTGTAACTTGAGCGTCATTTACAAAAAGGAAAATCCAGATTAGACTGTCCCTACACTAGACTAAGTGACATCCCTACTTAGCAGAATCTTAACCTAAAAAGGTGTCAGCCGTGGTGACTTCCAAAGAAGTGCACTCACTTTCCCTTAGTCTCTGTTGTAAATCTGTGCATTGCAGTTGTGCCCTCTCTGCCTACCCATCCGCTCTCTAAGGTTCCTCAGGCCATCTGCTCTAACTCCACCCAAGGGTGCTGTCCCTAATACAAAATCACAATTACAGTTGAAACGCCCCTCTGAGACGCCCCTCACGTACACCTCTCACGTGGTGTCGGTTCTGGCTTTTTCCATGCTGATACTCCTCTGGGCTTCTCGTTAGCGTTGACCTTGCTTCTCAGGCTCTTTCTCCGGCAGAACAGTACCCCCCAGGAAATTCCTGAAGCCTCCTCCAGGCATGTGCCTGTCTCCCAGAACAGAGCTCTATTCATCACTCTCTTGATTGGAACCCCCTCACACCTGCAAACAGACACCCATGAAGTGGGCCCCAAATTCCGACCTCCAGCTTATCTCACAAGTCGTAAAACTTCGAACATGGTCCACAATTTATGCTTAACAAGACCCGATTTTAACTAGCACATGCAGATCAAAGAAACGTCTTTATCTTTCCGGGCCTACTAAATAACATGAAACGGGCCTGTGCACTCTATGAACCTTTATTTCTCAGTTAAAACAGTATTCTAACTTATTACACTCTGATTATAGGAAACACTTCTATAAAACTTATATTCAATCTATGATCGATAATACTTTGGATTACAATAGCATTAATCCATTTTATGTGGAAATGTAAAGGCACGTCTTCTTTCTCAGTAAAATGCCATGAGGCCTACACATTTCTACGTTTAGCAGCATTACATTCTTTTCTTCAACAGCCACATAACATGGAAATTAATAACATTCTAATGTCTCTAAACATTTCTACATTAGTTTTTCACACCAAGATATACATTCTATATTAATTAAACACTTGTGAGTATATGCATTCTATATTTTTGACACTCTTATGTGTTTCTTAACTAAACGCGTGCAACGTGCTTGTAAAAATGGTGCACTTCTACATTTTACTCAGATTGCGCTCTCTCAGTTCCCCCCTTTGATGACCTTTAGAGGTCATCACCATCACAACACCATCCCTGAAGAAATGAATTGAATCAAACAGAACTCGTTGCAATGCTCCCTCGCTTCATCATTTCTAGAGCCCTCAGACTCCTGTACTGGTTATCCTGCATCGCAGCTAACCTCTGCGCCTGCTCTCTCATGGATCTTTGCAACCTATTTGACCTATACCATTGATACAGACTCACTAATCCCCACAATGTGATTACGCAAATCACTATCATGATGATAGGTTTCAGTATGTACCAAATGAAGCTCTTCCCTAGATTGGCGAACCAACCTCCAACTTTACCCATTCCGTGACCCACTTTCTCCCACACATTCACTTTTGACAGATCCTCAATTTCTTGATGGATTTCAGTAATGTTCCGTATATATTTCTCAAGAGGTTTTGAATTGTCTGGAATGTAAGTGCAACATTCCTGGACCTTCAAAGCCTTACAGACTCCGCCCTCTTTGGCTAACAGAACGTCTAAGGCAAGTCGGTTCTGGAGAACCATTGCCCTTATCGATTGCATCTCTCCTTCTACAAGCATTAATGATCTAGCAGTACTGGCAGATAATCTATCTACAACTGTTGCCAATCTTCTGATCTTAACATCATTCAGTATTAATCCTAAAAGAGGGAACATAGCACCAAATACATCTCCAACTACCTCAGCATCGCCTACATCCCTTCTCCCTCTGGCTTGAGTTTTTCCCTCTATGATTTCTAGATCCTTAGCGTGATATATTTTGGGGAAGACAATTGCTAAATAACATGATCCATACCAATTATCCGGTAGTTTCACGTATGCATTTCTTCCACAGACAAAATATACATTTGGAATCACCTGCATACCTTTCAAGAAATCCTTTGTGTAGTATTCTAATTGAAAAGCATGTTCACAACTTACTTCTCCCACAAACACATTCTCATAGTAAGTTTTACCCCTGTATATACATAGTTTCCCTCTTTGTTCTCGATCTAAAGCTATTGGACCGTTACTACCCTTCCTCTTGTGTGACTTTTCCTCCTCGGTCCAATATGTTTTCCATTGGCCTGAAGACTTTAGAATCTTCTGCCTTCTGTATCGATCATCCACCTGCCCTATAAACTTTTCTCAATTTCTGACACCTTGCAAGTCAAATTATTTCTTCGGGCATAAGAAGTATCTAACGTTTTCCAAGGAATGAAACATTTCCTTAATCGATCCTCACTTTTGTAGTAGTCCCATTTATTCATATGCTTGTAGGCCGGGACTTCTGGTAAAACAGCATCAAAATTCAAAAAATAATATTCAAAGCTATCTCGTTCATAAAATATACTAAGCAGCAAACTACATGTAATTCCATAAGTCAATGGGAGATGATGATACCTAATACCTTCTTCTACAGAGGCTGGCAATTGCATACAGACGTAGCAGTCTTTCGCATCCATTGCATCAATGTACTCATACAGTAATTTAGCATATGCATTTGACTTAAAGTTTCCCTGTGACTCATCTACGTGCAACCTATGAGCTTCTGCTGCTAGTAAAGCTTTATCCTTCACTGCATTGTCCCCCTTTTTACCAGCAGTAGTAGGTTTTGATGTTACTACAACCTTTGCTTCCTCTGTTGCTTTCACTTCATTTTCATGTCCCGCTATATATGATACAGTAACTACTAAAACTATAAGGAAAATTACTCCCGCTAAAAGTGTGCCTACTATGCATTTTGCTTTGCGGTTTGGGTTGCCGGCCTCCATGGTCTCAAGTCAGTGTAGTTCTAGTTTCTCTTGCCACAACACAAGGTCTCTTTCTTTGCTCCTCCAACAATGTTTGCTTTGCTTATTCAGTCCTTTAGAACCACACCTGGAGCTGACAATCCTTCTTGCCTAATTAGTCCTTTGAATTACAGCAAACAGACAACCCTAGCCCTTCTCCGTCAACTAAATGGAAGAGTCCCTAAAGTTCTTCTTCTTCCACTTGGCGCTAGGTTATCTTCTCAATCTTGTTTATTTACAAAGTCTTTAGGTATCTACAATCATGCGGGTTCCAGCAGCTCTAATCACGTATTCTAAAAGTTCTAAGCGAAGGATGGTTTCTTCGAGTGCTGATACCGTTGTACCAAAAGTCGGAAATTCTACTCTGTTTAGAACCAGTTCTCTTATTCTGCTCAGGTAAGGAGGATTGGGGACAGTGAGTGTCAGCAACCCTTCAGCTTCTACTTCGGGTACCAACAACGCCACTTCCAACGTTATGATTGGGTCAGTACTGGTCACTGTCACTTCCCTCACCCTCCCGGATCTCCGTGCACAAGACATCTGCTGCCAGGTAGGTCCACTCAGGAGTGGCGTATCTTCTGCAGGGCACGCGCACCCTCCTTGATCTTCTAGGACTCTCCTGTTCTCGATTCGGTGCACTTTCGTCCAGATCTGAGTCTTCGGATATAGGAGCAAGGGTTCTTCCTGGAGTTGACTTCAAGCTCGGCCTCTTCTTTCTTTCAGGCCAACTAGCTTCTCCACGCCTTGTTCTCCTATTTCTTGTCCTCACACTTGGTCACTGGTGTCTTGATCAGTGTCTGAGCCGTATTCACAGCAACTTTCTCCTTCTGTGGCAACGTCAGTTTCACTGTTGGCTTGTCTTTCCTCCGCTTGATCTGACGCGCTCCCAGCTTCTTCCGACACCCCCACAGCTTGAATGGTCCCCTCTATTGATTCTTCATCCACAGCTGGATTTTCATCTGTGAGAGGAGCTGTTTCTTCCAGGGGTGCTGGAACCCTTCGAGTGTGGGAGGCGTGTATCCAGTTTGGCAGCCCTCCGCACTTGACAGCAGTATTCGTTGTCAGGATTATCTGGTAGGGTCCTCTCCAGCGCACATCTAGGCAGTTCTTCCGGACGTGCTCCTTCACCACGACCCAATCACCAGGGCACAGGTCGTGGCATAGGTCTCTGGAAGATGGAAATTTCAGCTGCCCGCACCTGAAGAGACACAGAATGAATGACATCAGAAAGTCCCCTGCAATAATCCAGGATCAGATCATCTGTGATATTCAACAAAGCTGCAGTTGGAACAGATGGAAGTCTCATTGCCCTCCCCATTAGAACCTCATGTGGAGAGAGACCTGTTCTCCTGTCTGGTGTGCTACGTATACTCATGAGTACCAATGGCAGGGCATCAGGCCAGCTTAAGGATGTCGATGAACACACTTTGGCAATTCGGGACTTTATCGTCCCATTGATCTGCTCCACAATTCCCGAAGCCTCAGGTCGATAGCTACAGTGCAACTTCTGATCAATGTTCAATGCAGAGCACAGCATCTTCACAACTTCACTGTTGAAATGCGTTCCTCTATCTGATTCCAAAGAGGTCGGCACCCCGAAGCGCGGTATTAACTCTCTAAGCAACAACTTTGCTACCGTGAGTGTGTCGCACCTGCGTGTAGGGTATGCCTCGACCCATCTGGAAAATATACATACAACCACCAGAACGTACCTGAGACGGTTGCATTTTGGCATCTCAATAAAGTCTAATTGCATCCTGTTGAAAGGCCCACCAGGCCTCCCAATGTGGCTCAGTGTAACTGGTGTCCTTTTCCGTACGTTTAACTGCAGACATGTTACACACCTCAGACACACTGCTTCTGCGGCTACTCTAAAGTTGGGATTATACCAAGTCTGCCTAAATACCCGCAGCATGGCATCTCTTCCTAAATGTACTGGACCGTGTATCTGACGTGCCATTGGACTCACTAATTCATTTGGTGACACTGCCCTTCCATCTGCTGAAATCCACAAATCCATTTCACTTTTTACACAACCTGCAGTTTCCCATGTCTTTTTCTCAAAATCTGATGCGTTCTCTTGCATGCCTTTTAAATAATCCCAAGTATCGACAGTTTCTAGCATCATGTTCAATTCTGTATTTTCCTGTGTCCCACCCACTTCCACTTCCGTGAAAGAATATCCTTGCTCTGCACAGTAGCGAGCAACCTCATCCGCGTATCTGTTTCCTTGGGACACAAAATCTGTATTTTTTGTATGGGCTACGCATTTGACAACGGAAATTGCTGCCGCACCTTGTAACGCTTCTAACAATAGTCGCACAAATTCCCCATTTCGAATAGGTGAACCTGAGGAGGTCATGTAACCTCTCTGAGACCACAATTGCCCGAAATCATGAACTACACCGAAACCATATTGGCTATCAGTGTAAATGGTGACTCGAATTTTGCTACCTGCTAAACAGGCACGTGTCAATGCAATGATCTCAGCTACCTGAGCGGAGTGTACTCCTTCCAGGCAAGCGGCTTCCACAACTCCAGTAATGGTGCAAACAGCATAAGCTGCTCTCAACTGACCAATATTGTCTCTTACACATGAGCCATCAACAAAGAAAATTTCGTCAGGGTCTGTCAATGGCTCATCCACAATATCTGGTCTTGGCTTGGTACATAGTTCAGTCACATCAAGGCAATCGTGATCTTCACATTCTTCATCTTCTATATCGTTAGGGAGTGGCATCAAAGTAGCAGGATTCAAGACAGAGCACCTCTTAATGGTCACGTTCTCCGCAGCAAGAATAACTTGCTCGTAGCGCGTGAGCCTGTTATTGGTCAAGTGCTGTGTTTTGGTCCTGGTCATTAACAGTTCCACAGAATGAGGTACATACACCACTAGTTGGTGTCCCATCACTATACTCTCACACCTTTCAATGCTGACACCCGTTGCAGCAACAGATTTGAGACATCCGGGCAACGCTGCGGCTACTGGGTCTAAAGTAGCCGAGAAATATGCAACTGGTCTACGGGCATTTCCATGGATTTGTGCTAGGACTGACAAAGCACAACCTTCTCTTTCGCAACAGTAAAGTAAAAATGGTTTTTCGTAATCTGGCATTCCCAAAGCAGGAGCACGACACAAGTCCTCTCTCAGCTGTAGGAATGACATCAAACAATCCTTGTCCCATGGTACCGGATCACTCACCTCCTTGTGTGTCAGTTTTTGTAAGGGTTTTGCTTTCAAGGAAAAGTTAGCTATCCACTGTCGGCAATAACCTACCATTCCTAGGAACATCCTGACCTCTCTTTGTGTCGTGGGCGAATTCATTTTCATGATCGCCTCTATCCTGTCTGGTGACACCTTCCGTTTCCCCTTTTCAATTCGGTGACCCATGTACTGTACTTCTGTCAAGTCAAGTCAAGTCAAGGATTTATATAGCGCACTACATACCCAGAGGGTCTCAAGGCGCTTAAGGAGGGGTGGGGAATTACTTGTCAAATATCCACGTTTTAAGTTGCTTTCTGAATGCTAGGTGGTTCTGGGTAAGGCGAAGGTAAGTGGGAAGTGAGTTCCAGGTTTTAGCTGCCAGGTAGGAGAAGGATCTACCTCCCATGGTGGTCTTGTTGATGCGAGGGACCGTGGCAAGGGCTTGGTTGGAAGAACGAAGCTGGCGGGAGGGGGTGTAGAAGGACAGTCGTCTGTTGAGGCATTCTGGTCCGATTTCGTAGAGTGCTTTGTGTGCGTGGGTTAGGAGCCGGAAAGTGATCCTCTTATTGACGGGAAGCCAGTGGAGGTCTTTCAGGTGACCAGAGATATGTTCTCTACGCGGGATGTCTAAAATGAGCCTGGCTGAGGCGTTTTGGATTCGTTGGAGTCTTCTCTGGAGTTTAGTGGTAGTCCCGGCGTAGAGAGTGTTTCCATAGTCCAGTCGGCTCGTGACCAGAGCGTGGGTGACCGTTTTCCTAGTCTCGGTGGGGATCCAACAAAATGTTTTTTTGAGCATGCGAAGAATGTTGAAGCAGGATGAGGAGACGGCGTTGACTTGTCTGTTCATTGAAAGTGAGGAATCCAGGATGACGCCCAGGTTCCGTGCGTGGTCCGTCGGGATGGGTGCTTTTCCAAGGGCTTCTGGCCACCAAGAGTCGTCCCATGCGGAGGGGGAGGTACCTAAGATGAGGACTTCTGTTTTATCAGAGTTCAGTTTCAGACGGCTGTGTTTCATCCATTCGGCTACTTCTTTCATTCCTTCGTGTAGGTTAGTTTTGGCGGTGCTAGGGTCCTTGGTGAGTGAAAGGATCAGTTGAGTGTCATCCGCGTAGGAGATGATGTTGAGGTTGTGTTGGCGGGCGATGGCTGCGAGGGGGCTCATGTATACGTTGAAAAGACAGTACTGTAATTTGCTCGGAGACACCTTGTGTCCATTTTCATCTAAATGGTTCAGCAAGGTGATGGTGTCTATCTTACAAGCTTCCTCTGTTTCTGACGCAACAAGTAGGTCGTCTATGTACTGAACTAGAACCGAGTTCTGTGGCAGTACTAGACTTTTAAGATTTTTCTTCAGCAGCTGGTTAAAAATCGATGGGCTTTCTGTATACCCCTGTGGGATACGACACCATGTTAATACGCGATTTTCCAGCTTAAATGCGAAAAGAAACTGGCTCTCCTCATCTAATGGAATTGAAAAGAAGGCCTGACAAAGGTCTATCACTGTGAACCACTCAGCTTGGAATGGTATCTGGAACAATATCACTGATGGATTCGGTACCACTGGACAACATGAAACAACTATGTTATTAATCTTTCGGAGATCCTGGACTATTCTGAATTTCCCACTAGGTTTCTGCAAACCCATAATCAGGGAGTTACATGGACTACCCACGATTTCCTTCAGTATTCCCTGCTTAATCATAGAGTCGATCACAGGCTTTATTCCTGCAATCGTCTCCGGAGTCAATTTGTATTGAGGCGTTCTTGGATATTCAACATTTGGTTTTATCATGATTTTCACTGGTTCTACTCCTTTAATCAATCCTATCTCTTCCCCAGTGAAATCCCATACCTCTGATGACACAGTATCCCTTAGGTCCCAAGGGAGCTCTTCCACCGTCAGGGTAGGATACAGCTCTACACATACCTTTGAATTTGCAACCTTAAAGGTGGCATCATCGTCGTTGGTCTGTACCTCTACTCCCTGAGGCGTGCAGTATATTGTGCAATTCAGTTTGCACAATAAGTCTCTTCCTAACAGACAAACAGGGCTAGAATCGCATACTACAAACTGATGTTCATCGCTGTATTTACCTATTCTCACTAGCACTGGTTCCGTCAAAGGGTTAGTCATTCTCCTATTTGCAACTCCTACCACTTGAATGGTTTCCCCCGACATTGGCAGGTCTGGAACCACAGCTGATCTCAAAGTTGATCGAGCAGCCCCAGTATCTACCAAGAATGTCGTAGGACACCCTGCCACTTCAGCCTCAACAAACGGTCCCCTTTGGTCTACCTCTAGAACTGCCCCGAGGGTACAGTCCTCCTCTCTACTCACTCGCTGTCCAGTTAGCGGATCAACGTAGTAACACTCTTCTCCTCCTACTAAAAGAGGCATTTGTCTATAGATCTTTCCCCCTGTCGCAATCTTTGGTGGTTGAGGGAACTGGGCTCGAGGAGCCAATGTCCCCCCTTTGGCCACCTTACCCTTAGGTACTGTCACCCCTTTTACTGGAATGGTCTGAACTTCTTCCTCCTCTATTTCCAGTTCTCCATTTTCAGGATTATAGGGACACTCGCGTTTCCAATGTCCCACCTGGTGACACTGGTGACACTTTGTCGTCTTTTTCAAGGTGGCAAGGTCTACTCTAGGTCTCGGATTTTCCTCGTTGTCCCTATTCTGATTATTTGATCTCCTTCCCATCGTCCCTGTTCCCTGTTGCTGCTGTCCACCTTTTCCAGCCGACTGCATCTGAACCATCATTAACTTCTCCTTAAGTTTCTTTGCTTTTGAATCTATTTCGTCGCTGCAGTACCTTGCGTACCTCAAGATTTCATCCAATGGTTTGTTTTGCCAGCAAATTAAATGTTGCTGAATCATCAAACAAATATCAGGTCTCAAACCCAAAACAAATTTCGATACAAACTGTCCTATGTCTTTGGGATCCATTACATCTAATCCACTGTATTGTTTGAACGTTTTCAGCAATCGCTCATAATATTCATGGACTGTCTCCTTGGGTTCCTGTCTAGTTCGGTCTATTTTCACCCAATCTATATCCTGCGGTGGCACCTTCTCTTTTAGCCATGTCATCACCCTTTCATATTTCTCCATTACCCTATCTGACGGTCCATTAGTATGAGCATCTCTCTCTGGCTCTGCTGTGGGCCATTCGACACTAACCTTGCACTCTGTCCACAAGTCTCCTGGGACCACAATATCAAATAAGGTGTTCAAATCAATCCACAGTACTTTAGAGATTTTCACGAACCTCTCTACCTGCTTGTACCACTCTACGGGATTTTCTCTTAATTTTGGAAATGAATTGGTAAACGCAGCCAAATCTCCCCTACTCCAGGGCACATGTACATAACTCCCATTCGCTATTTCTCGCAAAGGGTATGCTTCCATCCGCTGTGGCCCTCCCTCCAGGGACATCACAATTGTGCACCGCCTGACAGTCCCTTTCTTGGATCACCTTTCTTCCCATTTATCCAGATCTCTCCATGTCCTTATTCCTGTGATCAGTTCCCTAATGTGTGTTTTTAATCCAATTTTCCTCCTCTCATCAAGGTCCTGATCTGAATAATGCAACCTATGGTTACCCTGTAATGCCTTTGTTCTCGACAAGTCTACCATATACTTGTCTGCCAGTTCAGATAATTTCTCGTGTATTGCTCCCGCCTTACGGGTAACATCCTTTGCTATAAACAGCACCTCATCTTGCTCATACAGATCAATCCTTTCTAAAGGTAACGTGCCATCTATTATCTCGTCCAGATCAGATTTTAAACTGTTTACATCGAGCCTTTTTGCCTTTATCTCAGCTTTCAGTGTGTTGTCTCTAGAGAGCTCATTAACATCTCTCCCATCCCAGCTCCGAGCCCTACGTCTGGGCTCCGGCGAGTTATGGGGAGTCCTCCCATGTTCCCATCTCTCCAGATCCCATGCAGTTCCATCCGCTCTTGGTGTGTGGTGAAACAATGCTCTATTCCCCACAGTCCCACACTGCCCATTCTGCTTGGTCTCTCTATATGCGTGATAAGACACTCCATCATTCCCCATGCTTTCGCAATTCCCCTGCTGTCTAGTATCACTCAACACATGGTAAGACCCTTCGCAGCTCCCCATGTTCCCGCGATCCCGCTCCTGCCTATGATCGCTTGACGCATGGCGAGGCGCCTTGTGGCTCCCCATGTTTCCGCGATTCCAATGCTGTACGTTATCACCAGGTGCATGGTGGGTGCACTTAAAGCTATCCCTGTACTCTTGCGTCCTTCAGTCTCCCTCCTTGTGAATGAGACGAGACGCCCTTCCACACTCTGTACTTCTTTCTTCCTGCTCCTGTCTACTTCCACTGTGGATATGACGTGTAGCTCCTCTACTCTCCTGACTCTTACCATCACATTCCTGACCGCTTTCGCTAACCCCGCAGTGGGATAATGTCCCATCGCCTCGACTTCCCCATTCAGCTTCCGCTCCTGATCTGTTACTCTGTGTTCCTGTGGTAGCATCCCACTCTCTCAAATCAGCCCTCAATTCCTTAAAGGATTTCGGCCGTGGTCCTCTCAGATCCATCGGTCCTCTCTGACCCCCCTGATCTGTTATGGGATCCACTGCTGAACCCAATGGGGTGCTCCATTCTCTCGGTCCTGTCAATTGCCTTCGGGCATTTATCATGTTGTTCCTTCTTTCCATTTCTGTTCTGTCTCTGTCTAGCCGTGCCTGTTCCTCCTCTCGCCCTTTCTCTGGGTTATAAATCGATACTATAGGACCTATGGTAATGGGTACTTGAAGGGCATCAGGCAATTTGTAAGACTCAGCACGCTCCGTTTCTGGCACCTTCTGTACCACAAACCTTCCAACTACTCTCTGTACTGGACTAGGTTGAGGTGTTTCCTCACCTTTGGTGGGTTCCCAATTCGTTATAGGGAGTGGTCTATACTCCCCTATGCCAACCCTATCTTCCCTTGGGAGCTCGGTACCTTCCATCTCTCTGTTGTACGGAGGCGGTCTATCTGTCAACAACCTATTTATTAGGCTATCCTCTGTCTCGCTCTCATCGTCTTCCTCTGGGGTTCTCTTGTCTCCTGTGACCTCTATCACTGGGTACAACTTATCCACTTCAATAGTCTGCACTCTCCATTTCTTGGCTTCCTCATCCCATTTGGCATCTTGCACTGCTCTTACCGATCGTCTCACTCTTTCTTGACGCCTGTTCTGGTTCCTGTCGTGCGCCGCCCTAATCCACGCATTAAGGGCTTCAAACTGTGTTGGTCTAGGCAAAGGTCTCAATGAGGACATAACTGCTTTTAACTGGTGCAACACTTCTAACCTAAACGTTCCGTACTTTGGAAATGTCAGTTCCTCGTTCCCTTCTGTAATCTTATTCCAATTAGAAATCCACAGTATAGTATGCAACCCAACGTACGTAGCCATATAATGAGCTGGTGTAACCTCTGGCGGGGCCTCTTCCCCGTAATAAGAGTTCCTTCTGTTTCTCTTAAAGATCCCTCTCAAGCATTTAAAACACTTCATGTTCAAAATCTACAATTTTCCTATTTCCCTGCGTTCGTTTACTTCCTGATGACAATCCACCAATCCAGTTCTTGCTAACCGGCCTATCCCAGCGCAGTTCGCGTCAACCGGCCTATCACAGCGCGGCTTCACACCAACCGGCCTATCACAGCGCGGCTTTCTCTGACGTCACTCGTCTCCCTTCGCAGCAGTTCCCCTCCTTTCTCAGCTCGTCTCCCGGTCATGCATGAGTCCCATTCATACCCTGAAAAATGATTACTTCCGACCAAGCGATCACTTTCCTTGACTGTACGCCCACAGTCTAATTGTAATTGTCACCTTAACTGACGAAATGTCTTTCCGTGTACGTCCAGACACTCGCCTTAACTGATAGGTTACTTACACACGGTAACTTCCGACCAGCGTCCGTTACCCATACACTCACTCTTGCGTTCCCCCTATCTCGGTCCTGCGGGCGATCAATGGTACCTCATGACCCCCTTTACAATGGTTGACAATTACTCTGGATGTCCGATACACCCGAACCACTTAAGCTCTTCCCTGAACTTAAGATTTTTACCCGGTTGCGCGCGCTCACAACCCTGCCTCAATCACACTACAGGCATTCAACTCCGCATGACATTACAACACAGATACAACACAAAACACCGCAATCTGACAACGCATGACCCTTATTATACTCACTCTCGACCGACTCTGCTGCTTTTCTCTCGCACCGTCAGCACCATCTTTGGCAGGCGATTCTTCTGCTGCTCATCTCTCGATCTCTAGGGGCCTCGGGGTAATCTTAACCTAGTCTAGATCACCTTCCTCTAGAAGGCAACCATCCTCTGCTACCAACTGATACGGCGGGATTTTTTATCTCTTATCTGATTGCTATAGATCTAGATCCCCACTCAGGTCGACTGAACCTTTGTTGCCTGTCATAGAGTAAAAAGTAATCCACTACCAGGTTATTCAGCTCAAGAATTTACACAACTCTGAAGAACCACTTACCACGAATAAGTTTTAAAGTTTTATTATAAAGCCAAAGATAACTGGAGATACAAACATCTCAATATAAGGTTCAAAAGATATACTGGCATCAATACAAACATGAATTCTCTAAATGCTCTTAGGCGACAGAAGAATATCACCAAGACTAATTCAAAGATCAGCAAGTTTGCAAGAATAGACACAAGTTGTAACTTGAGCGTCATTTACAAAAAGGAAAATCCAGATTAGACTGTCCCTACACTAGACTAAGTGACATCCCTACTTAGCAGAATCTTAACCTAAAAAGGTGTCAGCCGTGGTAACTTCCAAAGAAGTGCACTCACTTTCCCTTAGTCTCTGTTGTAAATCTGTGCATCGCAGTTGTGCCCTCTCTGCCTACCCATCCGCTCTCTAAGGTTCCTCAGGCCATCTGCTCTAACTCCACCCAAGGGTGCTGTCCCTAATACAAAATCACAATTACAGTTGAAACGCCCCTCTGAGACGCCCCTCACGTACACCTCTCACGTGGTGTCGGTTCTGGCTTTTTCCATGCTGATACTCCTCTGGGCTTCTCGTTAGCGTTGACCTTGCTTCTCAGGCTCTTTCTCCGGCAGAACGGTAACCCCCAGGAAATTCCTGAAGCCTCCTCCAGGCCTGTGCCTGTCTCCCAGAACAGAGCTCTATTCATCACTCTCTTGATTGGAACCCCCTCACACCTGCAAACAGACACCCATGAAGTGGGCCCCAAATTCCGACCTCCAGCTTATCTCACAAGTCGTAAAACTTCGAACATGGTCCACAATTTATGCTTAACAAGACCCGATTTTAACTAGCACATGCAGATCAAAGAAACGACTTTATCTTTCCGGGCCTACTAAATTACATGAAACGGGCCTGTGCACTCTATGAACCTTTATTTCTCAGTTAAAACAGTATTCTAACTTATTACACTCTGATTATAGGAAACACTTCTATAAAACATATATTCAATCTATGATCGATAATACTTTGGATTACAATAGCATTAATCCATTTTATGTGGAAATGTAAAGGCACGTCTTCTTTCTCAGTAAAATGCCATGAGGCCTACACATTTCTACGTTTAGCAGCATTACATTCTTTTCTGCAACAGCCACATAACATGGAAATTACTAACATTCTAATGTCTCTAAACATTTCTACATTAGTTTTTCACACCAAGATATACATTCTATATTAATTAAACACTCGTGAGTATATGCATTCTATATTTTTAACACTCTTATGTGTTTCTTAACTAAACGCGTGCAACGTGCTTGTAAATATGGTGCACTTCTACATTTTACTCAGATTGCGCTCTCTCACTGCCGATGGACTGTCCTCCTCCTCGTGTGTCGCGGCTGGGAGACCCACTGTTTCCGTTCGTGGTTTCTGGATTTGACCTCGGCCCCGGGGATATCACCTTAAACCAGGAGGTGTTCCTCGATACTTCCTCTGCTTCCTTTCTGGCGGTCACCATGGTGCCCTTCGTGGCTGTTACAGTCCATTGACCTGGTTCGTAGGGGGTCTGGAATTTCCCCCCAGGTCGTCTATTTCGTATGACTACTTGAGTTCCCTGGCACAGTCGCCTTGGTGTGGCTCTCCGGCGACGGGTCGCTCTCTGATTATTCTGTCGCCTCCGTTCTTGTGCGTCTTCCACGTGGTCCAGGTCCGGCACTGGCCCCGGTGCACTGGGGAGGTGATCTCTGCTTTGGCCTTGGAACATGAGGGTCCAAGGGCTCCTCTGGGTGGTGCAGTGAGGGGTTCCTCGATAGTCTCGTAGGAAGTCATGAAGTCTCTGTTCCGGGTCAGCTTGCTCTACCACTGCGATCCTGAACATTTTATTGAGGGTCCGCATAAATATTTCTGCTTCCCCGTTGGCTTGTGGCCATTGAGGTGTGATGCGTCGGTGCTTGATGCCCCGGGTCTTCAGGAACATGGCGAACTCCGCTCCCTGGAATGGCGGTCCGTTGTCGCTCCGTATTTCTTCCGGGTAGCCGAACATTGAGAATATCTTCTCTAGCGCCGGCCCCACGTGTATGAAAGCCGTGGCATTGATTTTTTCGACTAGCGGGTACTTTGAGTACGAGTCAATTGCCACCAAAGTGTGTCCTTCTCCCGGGAAGCTCCCGAAGTCTAGGCTGACCTTGGCCCAGGGGGTCGTGCATGCTTCTTCCGTGATTATGGGTGCCGGCCTCTCGGGGTCACTTGTCAGTTGGCAAGACATGCAGTTTTTCACATAGTCCTCCACCATGGCTTCCAGTTCAGGGAACCACACTTTCTCCCGCATGCGTGCCTTCATTTTCGTAGCACCCTGTTGGCCGCCGTGAGCCAGTTGCGTGGCTCGGTACCTGAGGCTCTGTGGTATCACCAGGCATGATCCCCTTAACAGTACGCCGTCTTCCGTGGCACTGAGTTCATGCCGGACGTGCCAGATCTTCGTGAGGGCCTCTTTGTCTGCTGCGGTCCAGGTGTGGGGAGGGTGTAGGTAGTTGGCCCAGGACCCTTCCTGCACGGCTTGTAGTGATCTCATGTATATGTTATCCTCAGTGGCTGCTTCCTTGATTTCGGCCATCGTCATGCACTGAGGGCACGAGGTGAGGGCCACCCATTGCGCATACTCCTCGCAGTCATCATCTGTGGACAACGGCTCTTGTGGTATCGGGTGGCCCAATAGATAATCAGCAGGATTTTTGGCCCCTGGTCGATAGACTACCTCCATTCCATACGATTGAAGCTGAATCACCCATCTTTCAATGCGTGGTGGTGGGTGTGGGGCAGTTCCTTTAAAAAGAGGTACTAACGGCTGGTGGTCTGTGACCATGACAAACGAGTGGCCTTGTAGGTATAGGTGAAAGTGATTACAGGCCCACTTGATTGCGAGAGCCTCTCGCTCGATTTGGGCATACCTGGTCTCGGTTGGGGTCAACGCCTTACTGGCAAAAGCTAATGCTGTCCATTGGCCGGGCTCATGCTCCTGGGTCAGGACCGTTCCCAGACCCACCGGGCTGGCGTCAACAATCACCTCGGTCCGTTTGGCCGGGTCGAAGTAGGACAGTGTTGCATTCTCCAGGAGAGCATCCTTAATCCCCTGGAAGGCTTCGTTTTCTTTCGGCCCCACTGCCATTTTGCGTCCGTTTTAGTTAGCGCTCATAGGGGTTCACTGCGGGTGGCTAGGCCTGGTATGAACCGGCCGCAGTAGATGGCCATCCCGAGGAAGCTTCTCACCTCTGTTGGTGACTTTGGCGCTGGGGCATCCTTAATGGACTTCGACTTCCTCGGGTCAATTTGAATTCCTTCCTGGTTAAAAACGTAACCGAAGAACTCAATTGAGGACTGAAAGAATTGGCATTTATCTTTGTGGAGTGTCACTCCATATGTGCTCAGCCTCTTCAGGACATCTCAAAGGTGTTTGTAATGTTCGGACACGGTGGCAGAATGGATTAAAATGTCGTCACTGACATTGATTACCCCCGGCAATCCAGACAGGAGCTCTCTGATCGTATTTTGGAACACCTCAGCCGCCGAAGATATTCCAAAGTTAAGGCGTTTGTATCGCCGGAGGCCAAGATGGGTACTGAATGTGGTGATAAAACGGCTCTCCTCTGCAAGGGGTAGTTGATGATATCCAGCATTGAGATCAATTTTCGAGAACCATCTCGATCCATTCACATCGGCCACTATGTCGTCCATCGTGGGCGGCAGGTGTCTCTCCCTTCGGATGGCGGTGTTTGGCAACCGCATGTCAATACACAGGCGGATTTCGCCTGGCTGCTTGGGTTTCTCAACTATGACCATGGGCGAAACCCACGGGGTGGGTCCCGTTACTTTTTCGATGACACCAAGGTTCTCGAGTTTTTCCAATTCCTTCTCCACCAATGGACGGAGGTGGAACGGTATCCGACGGTGGCGTAGGGCAGTGGGGGCGACAGACTTATCAATATGGAGTTTGATAGGGTCGCACTTTATGCAACCTAGACCTTCGAATAGTTCAGGAAAGCGTTCCAGCAGTTCATCCACCTGGTGGGCTCGGATACGGTTAGCAAAAGCTATCAGTTTCAAGTCCTCTGCAGTGTGGCTGCTTAGCAAGGTGTCGGCTTCCCGGTCAATTATGTGCACTGTAGCCATTATTTCTGACTCATCTGCTCGGATGGGTATGATGATTTTCCCCTTGAGAGGTAGCGGTGTATCTGCTCCATAGGCAAAAATTATTGTTTTGGACCGTAGGACCTCGGGCCGTGGTCGTAGTTTGTTGAATTGTTGCAGCCCCATGACATTGACGGTGGCACCTGTGTCAATGATGGCCTTCACCTCGCTTTGTCCCATTTGCACCACGCATGTCGGTTGTGGCCGTCATCTTTGCTTAAGTTCCCGGGCGAAGGAGATGACGTATGCCTCCTCATCTTCCGAGTCTGAATCATCGTAGATCGTGGGTAAATGTTTCTCTGGCTTCTCCTTGGGCGGGTCGGTTAGCGACAGCTGGCGGACAGCTTTTGTGGGTGTCCATGGCTTCTTGGGGTTCTTAGATTGAGTTTTCCTTCGGCAGACTGACGCAAAGTGGTTTGGGATCCCACAGTTCGCACATGTTTGTCCTTGGGCCGGACAGTCTTTGGCTGCATGAGGTTCATGGCCGCAGTAGCCACACCGAGCTTGAGGTGAGTTCCTCCGGTATCCTTTCTGTGTCTGCCCACGTGGTCGAGGTCGCACGGCGTCTGCGCGTTCCACTTTGATGGCTTCTGTCTTGACGGGGGTTTTGTGTAAAGCCTGTTCCATGGCTGTCGCTCTTACGTCCGAGAGCTTGTGGGATCTGGCCAGGATGAGGATGTCTTCTAGAGAGATCCCTGGTTTGCGTAGGATATGACCTCTCAACGTCTTGTCCCGACACCCTTGGATAAGTTGTCTTCTTATGCCCCTCGGCTGATCCTCATCGGTGAAGCTGGCTAGTTCCCTAACACGGGTGTGGAATTGATCCATGGATTCTCCGTCCCGTTGGCGCGCTTGTCCCAGCTTGAATACCTCAAAGTCCACATTCAACTGGGGATCAAAATGGCCGTTGAGGGCAGCAACCGCGGCAGTGTAACTGTTGGCCGCGCCTGTGTTGGGGAGGGGTTTGAAAAGTCTAAAGATCTCACCCCCGCGTAGTGGAGTAATAGCGACCTTTTCACGGCTTCACCTGTTTCCCTCGTGACCACGAAGTAGTTCTCTAGTCTTTCAAGCCAGATTTTCCATCATGGCGAGGCCGTGGACGGGTCTATCGCCTCGCTGAAAGGTGGCAGTACCCCGGCAGCAGCGTGCTGGAAGGGAATGTTGATGACAGGCGCTGGTGCATCGGCGTCCCCCATGGTGGAGAGTTCACAGCGGGAGGTGCTAGTATGTCCCTTGTTCGGGGTGCCCCCTCACAAACAGCGTCAGCACGCGTACCTTTCTAGGGCGTCCCCTCACTTCTCCTCCAATTTGGCGTCTTCGCGGCGTTAGTGCCACGTTCTTCACCGGTACTCCGTGACTCGTGGTCAGCCAGTGGTAGGTGAGTAGTGGCCTCTCCAGGATCCTCAGCCAGGCCTCCTGTACTTCAGCAGCTGCCCCTCCTGCAGGATGTAGGGCTCTCCAGGCCTCAGCAAGCCTAGAAACTCGTTGCACGCTAGATGCGTGTAAAATGGCAGGCCTTCTTCCCGCCGCACCCGCGAGATGCGTGGTGAATGGCAGGGGGTGGCCGAAGCACGGACCACGCAAGATGCGTGTCAGACGGCAGCCAGTCGCCGTTCGCGGATCCAAAAGCTGCGGAGTCAGCCAGCTGAGTCTCGCGCACCTCCCCAGGCAGCAGGGGAGATCGAGCCAGGTCCCAGCAAGGGGGTGGGGAGCCAAGAGGAGCACGCCGGCTCCAACGGTGGAGACGCCGCAGCCAGGGCATACGCGGCGGGCGCCGCAGACAGGAGCAGGCAGCTCCATAGAGTCTCTGGTGGACGGGCGAGGGTTGGGCCCCCTCCGCTCGTCGCCAATGTGGTGTTGGTGGCTGCGTGGCCGTGGTCAGGCCTTTCTTGCATACAGTTGCCTGCTCAGGGGTGTAGCGCGCAGCACCAACGAATGAAGCCCCAGACACTGTCACTGTCGGAAGTGACGTGCACGAGCGCACGTCCCCCTTTTATTTGTCCCCGCAGGCCACGCCTGGCCTGCGGATGTAGGGGTGCGTGTAACGTGCATCGTCTAGAGCGCTAACAGCACTACACTAAGCACACTGGAGCTATGAGTTAGGTTCCTTGATATCAAATCATACTTTCTGGTCTTCTGGAAGTAGATAGTCATCCATGTGCAGAGAATCCCTTCTGGAGTGCACGTTAGTCGATAGTGAGTTACGGAGACCGAACCGAGTGTTGAGTGAAGAGTGCAATATAGCGCGTTAACAATAGAAAACGGACTACGTGAAGGCTAAATGGCGGCCATATTGAAGAGGAAAAGATGAGTGAATGAAGTGAAGTTCGCGATAAGCAGTATAGCATAAAGGAAAACGAAAGTGAGTGTCCCTATAAACATATCGATAATGTTAAATTCTAGAAAGTATGAAAAAATTACAAAAGTCAACAATAAATAAAACTAGGCACATCAGGAGAAGTCCAGCGAATCATGAATAAAGCAGCGAAAATAGATGGGTAAATGCATTAGTCAAAGTTAAACATTATCAAATACAATGGGTAACACATTACTGCTGAGCAACATTATACAATCACATAGTGCAGTTCAAAAAACGCGCGAATAGCATAGATATAACACAGCTGAATTAGACTACTTGTTATGTCAAAGGTAACATGCTAATTCAAATTTATCATTAAGTGTTTGCATGTACCAGATCCAGTGTGTTTCACGCTGAGATAAGAATTTATTTGTGTCTCGATCAGGGCGATGTTCAATGACTTCCAGGACCCCGCACTTGAGTTGAGCGATATTGTGTCTCATTTCTCGCCAATGTTGGGCTATGGGGGAGCTAGTGGTGTTAGTCCTAATGCGGCTTTTTGTGCATCGGCGGGGTGAATAAACCATTTTGTAAACCAGGGCAGAAGTTAGACAACGCAGGTCTGTTTACAAAAGGTGGATATGTAAAATTGCTCGTTGCCCTCTCCCTACAATTGACAGGAGGTTGCCTACTTAGATGATTATAAAAATAGCCCAGTGGTCTAGCAACTACTTCTGTCTCTGACTGTGTGATTGCGGCTGCTCTAAGCAGGACAGTCGCAACATGTTGCGGGTGCTTAAAATTAATGATCACACAATCCCCCCACATGCCTTTTTGGTGTTACCGATCCAATTGACTCTTCTGATAGAGATGATTTGATCAGAGTAGCCAACTGGGTAACCACAATGGCGATTTAACCAGGAAATTGTTTTATTCCTCAAAGAATCCGCCGTCTCCTGATCGTTAGGGAGCTGGGTTAAGATCGGGACATTAGTTAAAACCACAACATAGGGTACACAATCGGGTGGAAGATCAACTGGACGCCTGCATATCCGTTTGGGTACCCCATTAGTTCCCCCTTTGACAGCTGGTGGAGCTAAGACCGCTGGTGCCGGGGCTGTCCTAGGGGCTGGTAATGCAGGTCTATCGCTCTGTAAAGTACCCGACATGGTGCTTGTCGCCCCAGCAGTTGATTGCTTTGAAGGTCTACCTGCCTCCTGGGTCGTAGTAAGTAACGGTACAGGTAGCTCTTTAGATGGTTGTTTCCTGGTGTTAGTGGGGGGGGGCACTAATTGTAGATAGTGGCTGCACCCTATCTTTTGTAGAGACAGTAGCTGTGCACGCTGGTATTTTAATATCTGATATAGACTTTTCCAATTTATCAGCATGCTGGTCCACCACGCCCCTTAGTCTAACTACTTCCGCCTGTAGATCTCCAATTTTGATTAACAAGGGCTCCACCACCATATTAAATTTACTGTAGATAGTACTCAGTAATAGATCAATTTGATCGGGCTTAATGGAAACAAATTGATCATTTACTGAAGACCCTATTTCCTTGGTATTCTCCGTGTGAGTGGTATCTTTTTTATTCTTTCTAGTGGGGTGATTACCTCGTTTAGGAGCCGTTTTCCTACAGGCTCGCATAAACTTAGTAGCCCTAACAGATTGCTGAGGAGTACCCCAGAATTATCACGTGGGTCATCTTCCCCCTTATCAAATTGGCTGGAGCCGTAGTTAAATCAACATTGTCACTAGTATTATCATGCTCCGCTACAATGTCTGTCTCATTGACGATATTATCAGTATTATTACAATTATAAACATCCACAGACTGAATCAGTGGGAGGTCTGGAACAGTACTTTTCCCCAGTGATTTCCTTCTGTCACTATTAATTCTGGAGACCACTTTCAGTAAATAGTTATCCGGTAAAGTACTTTGGACTGACATTTTTGGGGTTGATCGAGGGTCTCAAATGATTAGTTTTTTAAAACAAGGGGAACAAAGTTGTTTCCACGATTGATCACCTGCATGTACTCACAGTTCGAACCAAAGGTGGGTGGCCCTGCCCGGCCTCTTCTGGCCCCTGACGGCCACAGACGGCCCCGCCCTTGTCCCGGGCTTCTCCCGGTCGCTCCCGCGCGCGACTCGCGGGGCGAGTGGGGGTGTCAGCCTTTTACAGGCGCCTCCGGGCGCTCGTTGCACGTCACGAGCGCGCTGCCCGCCCCAGGGGCTGCTGGGGAGTGTGGTCCGCTCGACCGGGCTGCCTCCCGGCGTCCTGCTGCTGCCGCCGTTCCCCTCACGGCTCTGGCCCGATGGCGTGGCAAAGGTAGGTTTTTTGGTGTTCCCCCCAGAAATTTAGTGGCCAACTCCGGGTACATTTGTTGGTAAATTGAGCTCCCCGCTCGTATCGGTAAGATTGATGACATTTGTGAACCTTACACCTTCACCCTTTTGAACAGCACGTTTAATACCACTAGCTAGTCACTTTCTGGTTGACAGATTCCTTTGCTTTCCCTTGTTTTTCACGCACTTTTTACGGTAACCTTTGACTATGACTCACTGACCTGCTTTTTGTTTGTAACTATGGTTTCCTTGCTTTAATTTGACATTTGGAGAACTTTATTAACATTGATCTTGTACAAACACCAATGTATCATTTAAGAGTTATTACCTCACCTTCTTTTCTGAGTACTTGAATATCTACTGCTTATACATGATATATACATTTATTGTATTTATATTGTTTTCTCAGATTACCCTGATGAAGGGCTACCTTTGATGCCCGAAATGCATTGGGACTTTTACTGAAAACCAAATTGAAGTGTTTTGTGAACATCTCTCATTTGGATTTTGTGAATTGTGAACATCATCCCTGAAACTTTTGATTTGAGATAAAAAACTTTCAATTTAAAGCTTGAAGATGTCATGCTGGTTATTGTACAACACTTTGTTTCACTGTGTATAAGTATTGATGATTATGGTTTACTTTGTGTTTCCGTTATTATCGCTGATCCTTGAACGCTCTGTAGGAGCATCCTGAGCAGTGCATCAGAAGAGCAGTCAAGCAGGCAAAACCAAAGGAGATAAACATTCACTTTTCAGGGCCATGGGCATTATCTAATAATGTGAAACCTTCCACATATTTCCAGAAAAAAAGATTACCTCTGATTTTGACTTTGACTTGAGTGTAGGTAATTTTCCCCAATTTAATCTCTACTGTGATCAATAGATCCCTTCTTAGCTATAAAAACGCTTCTGAATTTACATTCCATCAGAAATATCATTAACACTCCCCTTGTATAGAACAGGTATTAGTTCATTGGGGAGCAACCCTCACGCTGCTAGTTTCATTCACCAAATCCAGAATTTTAATAAACCAGCTTACAATATGAGGCATTTATTCCAAATATTTAGACGGTGCTCTATATGAGCCCAATGGGGTGTTTCACCCTTATTTAAAAAAGCATGCTTCCATTTCTGGGTCAGATAAAGGTGTGGCACAACTGTGCATGACATTGATAATCTGGAGCATTCTCCTTTTATTTTGATATTCGTCACTTTATTTATTTGGCATAATTGCATTATTTAGGGAATTCAAACTCCCAAAATCAGGTGAATCATGCTACCATAATTTAAAGTCCACCTGGGCCAAATCTATAGCATCTCTTTGTAAAAGTACTCACAACATTACTCAGACCCGCAATATGAGTTGCACAGTACCGGCGGGGTAGAAGTTGTGCCTGCAACATCAACACCCCACCAGTGTGGAACAATTATGAGTTAATGTCCCCAGAATAGGGAAGAACTGGGCTGGCCCAATTTTACTAGGTAAAATTCTGCACAGTTTACTCAATTCTGGGGAAATGAATGCCCTCAAGTACCACCTAATCTATCTGAGCAAGTGGTGAACCTGAGCTAAGGGGAGGATTAGGTGCTGGGCGGTGGTGGAGGGAGTATGTTGCCATAGTTTGGGATGGAAGTGGAAAAACTACCTTGGTAGTGAGGAGTGTTACATGCTTGTCCTTTGCTGAAAAAATGCCTGGCCAGGAATGGGGATAGAGGCCCTGCTGCTGTTGTAACTAAAACCTCACGCAGAATTACCTAAAGGTAAAATAGGGTTAATCGGGTCTGGGAACACCGGTCAGGGCTCCCGGTTTTATATATATATATTTTTTTACATTTCCGTCTGTATTCATCCATATTTATTTTTTTCTTATTTTATTTGTATTTATCTATACATGTATTTTGTTGTTAATGTAAAAAATATTCCGCCATGGGTACATTTCCACGTTTATTTAAGCAACAAATGTTTACTCATGGTTTAGTGACCAGTGGGTTATCCCCATTTACATTACAATGAGGTAATTTGAAACAATTTGTATTATAGAACAGCTTAAACAGCTGAAGTTATTTAACATTTATTAGGAAATATTTGTCATTTGTTATCTCCTCTATCTGTCAGTTTGCACAACTACTGACCTAGCACTCATGAATGACAGTAGTGTGAATCATCTTAAAGAAAACCTATTTTTCACATTTATCCATATTTAAAAATAAATACAGGCCGGAAAATAGATGGATTTCTGTCTGTAGTTATCTGTAAAAATTAGTAAAAACTGAAAACTGGGAGCCTCAGTCGTGATCAAGCAGAGTGGTATCCCACCCAGGGATGCTCCTTCGCTGGAGTCGCTGTGCGCATAATAAATTGTTATAACATAACATAACATAACATACTGCAATGCCTGACTCTTAACCAGGGTCACGAGGACACATACTGTCACCTCAAAGTTCCATGACCCTATGAGACCCTCGACTTCATGTCATGGTTAGGGAGGTCCTTGGTGACTTCCAATTTTCTCATTAGTATGCTTGTGGTAATTGATTCTGTATAGAAATACATGGAAGCTCTTACAGGTAGATTCATAGAGCGAAATAGCGATCGTAATAGCTGCGAAACTGCGATTGCAATTTCCGCTCCCGCAATTCATCAACTACAAAAGCAGAAAATAGCGAATTCACAAAATAAAGAATCTCAAAACCAATTGCCAACCCACATTGCGATTCCGTAACAGCGATTTCCCACATTTTCTGCGATTTATTTAGCGAAATCGCAATATATTTGCGATTTCACAATATATTTGAGATTTCGCTATATATTTCCAAATTCGCTAATTAAATCGCAATTGAAATTCATCATACATCGCAATTAGCGAAAATGCCAAAAATCGCTAATAAGGAGTCGCAACTTAAGGAGAAGCTAATCCAGGTGGCAACCATGAAGTCCAATAGGAAAAAAAAAATTGCAATTAAGACACAGGTGTAGGGTCAAACAAACACACTTAAGGAGACTCAGTAGGAGCATGAGGAAAATCACAATGCCAGGTCTCTACATCGTGGCAAGGCGGCTGAGGCCCCAGACTTCAGCCCAGAACGGATGCAGGGTCCAGGAGCGCATTTACCGGCTGCGCATTACGCTCCTGGGCCAGACTGAGGAGCAGATCTACTCAAAATGCAGGCTACATCAGGCAATGATAATGAAGCTCATCAGAGACCTTGACCCCTGATGCAGCACCCAACACGGAGGACCAACGCCGTGCCCACCCATGTCCAGATCCTGTGCTGCATGCACCTCCTGGTCTCCGGAAGCTTCCAGGGGATAGTCGCATATGCAGGGGGAATATCACAGAGTTCCCTGTCACGCTGCCTACAGAGCTTCCTGGACGCCATGCTGAGCTGGATCCACCACTACATTTCCTTCCCAACAACCCAACAGGACTTAACACAAACAAAACTGGACTTCTATCACACCGCCCAGTTCCCCCATGTAATTGGCTGCATCAACTGCACCCACATTCGTCCACCCGCTGAGACCGAATACATGTACCGGAACCGCAAGTCATACTACTCGCTCAACATCCAGATGGTCTGCAATGCAAAGACCATCATCACCGACATTGTGGCACAATACCCGAGGAGCACGCATGATTCGTTCATCTTCCGGCACAGCGGCATACACACCTGCTTGGCTAGGGGTGATTTTGGCGAAGGACATCTCCTAGGTAAGTACACATGCCCACATACAGTATGTCAATGCCATGTTGCTGAGCAGAACAGGCACTGACCCCCTGCTCCTATCCTTCAGGTGACAGCGCCTACGGCCTCCGTGAATATCTCCTCACCCCATACCTCAACCCTGCTACACAACAGGAACGGCGTTACAATGCTGCGCACATACACACAAGAAATGTTATTTAGCGGACTTTTGGCATGTTAAAGAGTCGCTTCCGCATCCTTCACAAGACTGGCGGTGCCCTCAAATACCAGCCTGAGGTCTGCTGCTGCATTGTCGCCGTGTGTGCCATACTCCACAATATTGCCACCAAGCGTAGGATACCTGTGGAGGTGTCTGGTAGTGAGTCTGAGGGGGACAACCTGCCACCTGCACATGTGCATCATGCACGCGGGGAGAATCCTGCAGAAGGACACAGGCGCCGTAACTACATCACAATGAACTACTTCTAGTGCACCCATACCCCTCACACAACACTGCACTCATGCATGCCACATGAATGAATGACATGAGGAAGTTTTGTGTTCAAAATAAAATAATTGTTTTATGTTTTACAAGCTGTATATGTGGTTTGATTCATCAAAAAAATACAACTGTATTACATCATACAGGCACTTGTGTCCAGGGCTGGCGTGCGTGGTTTCATCACCATGGCACTCCCGTAAATATTAACTCAGTCACTGGCGCCTCATGCCGAACGCACCCTGTCGCCTCGCCGACTCCACGTCAGGAGTGTCCGGCCTGGATGCAGCACTGGGCCTGGTACTGCAGCGCCTTTCTGGTTGCACCTGCACAGACAGGCTGCTCAGGCTCGATGTGCCCTCACTTGCATTATCACCCCCCACCCCCCTTGCATGGTCATGGCCGCACACCTGTTGATTTTCAACTGCGGTGGTAACCTGCTCCAAGGCCCTTGCTACATCTTGGCAGCAGTGCACCATTTGTAGCTGCATGGCCAGCGACCTGCGCGAAAGTTGTGATGTTGCGTTCCCTATGATGTGGTTTGACCGGGTATATGCAGACAGCCTGGTCAGCAGCTGGTGGTGGCGTCGGCGGGTGATGTCCTGCTGCGACACCATCAGTTGGTTATTTTGCTTCACTGCAGCCGTCAACTCCTGCACACTTTCCGTCAGCTGATTAATATTGGGTGCAGTTTTGTATAACTGCAGCTGCATGGCTGCCATGTGCTGTGCCTGCTTGCGGTGCACAGCTAGCATCCGGGACTCTACTCCGAGCCCTAGATTTTGGGCCTGTTGCTCCCTATCTGGTTGTGTATTCACGGTGCGCTGCTGCCTCAACCGGCCACTTGCCTGGGACCGCACAGTGGCTGTGCGGCGCGTCTGCCTCCTGGGTGGTGGTGGGGTCTGATCCACTGACATGCATGACGCCTGAGGGGGTGGAACTGCTCCTGTGTCTGCAGGGGTGGCCCAGCGCATTTTTGAAGGTGCTGGTACTGGTGCAGGTGCAGGTGCGTGTGACGTCCAGGTGCTGGGGCTGTCTGGCTATCTCCCTCCATCTCAGCCGGAGTCTCCGCAATATGGAGTGCCTCGCTGTCTGTGGTCTCTGCATCTGCGGCATCTGTGATGTGAATGAATGCATGATTAATTATATCATTCTGGCACCTGGGATGTAGCAACAAACATGCAGACTTGCATCCCCTGCCTAGCTTTAGGGGTATGTTTCACTTGAATGTTCTGGATGTGTGTGGCTATCAGGGCACATTGTCACACTACAGATCCCACAATGCAATTGGGCATTTGTGATGGGCAGGGACTGCATTACTGGGTTTACCAAATGGCTGGCTATGGAGGCATGGGCATTGTTAGGGTACGGGGTCACACCTGCATTGTTCTTACCTTGTGATTGGTGTGTGTCTCGGGAGGTGTCCAGCTGAGTGATCCCCACGCCGGCTGCTGGGTTGATGGTGTCCTCTACCAAGTCCTCCAGTGGTGTGTTAGCCGCAACTGTGGACTCTCCTCCTCCAGTGGCCACTCTCTCCCCCAGCCTCTCCACAATGCGTTCTTTGGCACGACCTCTGAGGTCATACCACCTCTTCTTGAGGTCATCGATTGACCGCTGGGTCACTCCTACGGCGTTGACCTTCGCCCTGATGCGCAGCCAGATGCGCCTTTTGTCAGCCTCAGCCACCTTCCTGGAAAGCTTCCCGAACAGCTTGTCATGATCCTTGCTGACTCCCTCAATCAAGTACTCCAACTCTTGTTCTGAGAACTTGATTTTCCTCTTCCTTCCAGTTTCACTGCTCCTGCTGCATCCTGGGACCTTGTGGTTGCAATGTGTGTCCTGACTTGGGTCTGCAGGGTGTGTCTCCTGAAGCTCAGTGCTGTGCCTCCTCCTCAATCCAGCTCTGTGTTCCAAATGAGTCATGGAGCTGCCTACTTCCTGGTTGTGATGTCATCATTGTGCTCAAAATGCGACTTCCCATTTTTGTGATCTCGCAATCTGCGAGATCGCTATTTGCGATTTCGGTAATTGCGGAAATCGCAATTTCGGTTTGGGAAGCAGGCGATTCTGCGAATTAATAGTGATTTAAGGAAAATCGCCTACGGCGATTGCAGGCGATTGCGAATCGCACTTTATTCCCGATTTTGATGATGCATCCCATTCTTCGAATTCAAAATAGCGATTCGGTATTTTTCGCTATTTGGAATTCGCAGAATGGGTGCTTGATGAATCTGGGGGTTAATCTTTGTAAGAAAACCTATGTCGATTTTTCTCAATATTGCACAGTAATTACATCACTACTTGCCTGTAAAATAATCTCCCTTCACTACTCAACTGTAATAAATTACTACAGCTGTTTTATGATGTCACAATGATTGGTGCCAGAACTAGCTGTCGGTAGATAAATCGACCTCTCAGCCAGACACTTCACTGCCATAACAACATGAATGGCAGACAACCTTTCCAACTCCCTTCTGCACGTTTCTCTGACAACTCACAGCCACTTGTTGATAAGGTGACACTGACTGTGGAGTGCTTATACATTGCACTGCTGGAGCTCATTACAGAGGGGAGAGATCCTATCTGCATGTTAGCACACATTCTAAAGCACAAACGTGGCTTTGACAGTGATTTGCATGAAATTGCTTAAAACACGTTAGCGAGAAATTGCCAGCTGTAAATTGGTGTGCTTTTATTCTACAATTATTGTACAGTATGAGAGATAAGAAGAAAGAAGATCTCATTCATGAGAATGAGCAAGAGACAAAGGATGCAAAAAAGAAAGGTTTGAGGAAGGATACAGGGTTACGCTTTGACTGTGCATGGGTTACATGTCATACTACACGTAAAAAGGCTGACACTGCATTAGGTCTCTTTAAGAAAAACCTATGTACATCAAATACATTTTCAATCAATAGCTACGTTCTGTATACTCTTTTAGATTTTTTTAAGCGAGCAAAAAACAGCTTAAAAACTCTTAGGATCTACAAGGAATGTAATTCAATCAAGTACTCCTTAGGTAAACTTAGTTATTTTAAAGCACTGAGGTCAGACGCTTCAACCCTACAGAGGACACAGTGGAACAGTTGTAGAATCCAGATTCCAACGCAGCTCAACTACGGTGCGGGATAGCAAAATATTTTAATCAAATTATAAACATAATTTCCTTAACAATTTTAGTGGCTTGAGATGCTTAGCATTTAGAATTTTGTGAAAGAGTTGGTTGTGTTTTTATGTTTAGTTCTGACTATTGTTTTAAAGTGACAGGAACGGACCCTAGAGATGCTTTGAATACATTACGTAATGCAAATTCTCCATTTATATGCTATACGGTTTCTTTCAGTTTCTATGTCCAATCAAAACGTTATGGTTTTGTTTTATGTTTTTCTCCTTCCCCTGATGACTTTGGCAATCCTGCCCTGTTCTTCCCCTCAGTCTGCTCAACACATTGTGAGGGCTGAGGTCACTGAGGGCTCTTCATGAGTTTTTTTGCTTTGTAGCAGAGCCCAGGGCTCTGGGGGCATAGTTGTAGTTCCTTATAGTACCTCCACCCATGGCAAAAGACTAACCTACGTGGCTACCAACAGCGGGAGGCCATTGAGGTCCTAGTAAGGTACTCAAGGATTTCTACCACAGAGAGGAGTCTGTAGGCCCTCTCACTGTTCAATCAATCAATTAGTAATTTGTTAAGCACACTACATACCCGTGAGGGTCTCAAGGCGCTGGGTGGGGGAGGTGGGGCCGCTACTGATCAAACAGCCAGGTCTTTAGTATCCTCCTGAAGGTCAGCAGGTCTTGGGTCTGTAGTATGCTCAGTGGGAGGGTGTTTCATGTCTTGGCGGCGAGGTGGGAGAAAGATCCCCCACCAGTGGTTGTTCTTCGGATGCTCGGGACGGTGACGAGTGAGAGGCCGGCGGAGCGTAGCTGGCAGTTGGGGGTGCAGAAGGAGAGCCATCTGTTCAGGTTAAATCTGTTCATACCTTGGGGGTTGTGAATGTGGGGGTGGTGGGGGTGGACATATGGGGGTCTCAGCGGACACAGACAAAGTATCCTGTTTTTACCCAATTCACCCAAGATTGAGATTCCCATCATACGGGCCACATATCTAGCTGTCTTACAGCCATGGAGTGTTGTACCAGTGAAGGACAAGACATCCTGCAAAAGGGGGAATGGCCTCCCAGGTACACTAAGGGAAGGGGAAGAGAGCTGATTGGTGGAAGCCTGGGGCCAGACCTGGGTGTGAGAGTGCGTGGCACAGGGAGCCTTGATGGGTGGGGGTGGGTGGAATCAGCACGGCACGGTGTAAGGAGGTGATGTGTGACAGTGGTAGGGCATCTAGGTAGGATGACTGCCAAGTGGCACCTCCCCACCAGTTGCAGCCTTTGGCACCTCGCAGTGGCAGGAAAATTATGCCGCTGTGATGCTACTTTTTTTTCCAGTGCTGGTAAAGTTTAAGACAAAAGCTATGCAGTGTGGGAAAATCACAAACATTCCCAATTTTGCACACCTCTATCCAGCTCCTCATAACTGCAGTTCTTCACGGTTAGGGTAACTACAAACCTACAAAGGATATTGTTAGGCATGGGCTAAGCACTGTAAAGTCTGGTACGTGTATTTGAGACTGTGGCTGAGATACAATCAGGGTGTAGCTAGTTTAGTAAGACTGGGGAGTTGACCTTCAGATTTTCTGTCAATCACGCTTGGGGGGGACTTAAGGGCCAATAGAAAGGGAAAAGAGTGCGGATTGTGAGGGGCACTTAAAAACAGTGGGCCAGATGTACTAATGTTTTTTGGGGGCGCAAATGGGTTTTAGACCCGTTTGCGACCGCAAAAAAGTGTGGCCCATGTACTAATCCTATTTTGCGAGTCGCAAATCAATTTGCGACTCGCAAAATCGGATTAGCGACTCGCTATTAGGAAATTGCGTTCCAAGGCATCCCTTCCTAATAGCGACTCCAGAAACTAATTATGACTGTTTTTCAAGAGGCGCAGTTTATCACCCTTCACAGAAGGGTGGTAAACCACTCGCAAATGGGAAGGGGTCCCCAGGGGACCCCTTCCCCTTTGTGAGTGGCTCTCAAAATATTTTTATGGGCAGGCAGTGGCCCAAAGTTTCATTTTTATTTTTTAAGTGCATCCCATTTTCCTTCAAGGAAAAAGGGCTGCATTAAAAAAAACTGCATTATGTAAAAGCAGTCCCAGACATGGTGGTCTGCTGACCCTAGAAGGCCACCATCCCTGGGTGTAAAAGACATTCCCAATGGGGTCTCAAATTGTGACAGCCTCATTAATATGCATAAGGCATTCAATTTGCAACTTCATTGCGACGCAATTTGCGACTCGCAAATTGGTGGGTCGTACACCTGGCCCAGTATTTTGTAAAAATCCTCGGAAGAGGTTTGTAGAAATTGATATTAATTGAAAGATCACAAATACAGGTCAACGAGGCCTGGCTGATCCATACCAATCACTGGTCAGTAACACAGTTCTTTTCGCTCAGATTCCAAACTCCACATTCCATGTTACATCATAAAATGTGCATCTAACCTTCCCCAGACCTTTGAATAATACAACATAAATAAAATACAAAACTAAACACCACTATACCCATGTTAAGACCTTCAAAACAGAAGAGTGTATGTGTGTTTTTGTCTGAGTGAGTATTTAAAAATACCCGGTTAAATCGGACAGACAACTTACCATAGTGGACTGAAAGTTCTTGTACCCAACTATTTACTGAATAATACATTTATTAAGGGCGGGTGGTGGAACACCCCAAACACTCCCCCTGAAGGTACGTCCCTGGATATAATTTTGTTGAAAAACAATTCATTGTTGTAGTCTCATTTTTGGAACCAAACTAGTGTTAATGAGAACAGTAGCTGAGGCTTCTTATTGACGGTTTCCTGGTCGTGGTTCCTTTGTAATGTTTTCTCTGTGAATGTATTCTATATGACGGCATAAATGCAGCAAATCATTGTGTGCATGAATTTAGAAATATTTGTATGTAATTTATGTAAGCTAATGATTCATGGTTAAGGTAAAGGCTTTGCTTCAGGTTTGGATCTTAGGGGCTCATTAGGATTACGTGGAAAGGGACCGCCCGCCAAAAGAGCGGGGGTCCCGTGGGGGGAATTAGGATGCGCCCACAGTGGCAGGCGCATCCAGCATTCCTACCATTGTGGCGGGCAGTGCACTGAGCACCGCCCGCCACAATGGCAGGAACGATTCAGAAAAGGGGGGTGGTGATGAACAGAGTGTCTGAATTAAGCAGACCACTCTTACCCAGTCCAAAGATCAGTGCTTGATCCATCACCGTTATTTATCTCACTGCCCCATCCCAGCTCAGAACCTGGCTATATGCAAATCAGTCTGTCCCTGGCCCAGTGCATCATGGGAACAGGGCAGACTAAACTACCAAGCCAATTCTTCACCAGAAAGAAGACAAGCTACCGGGGACCGGTTTCTGGCATTTCAGCCGTCTTCGGCCCGGCTTGCTTGAATCCTGATGGAGCAGTGAGAAAGGGACTCATGTCTGAGTATACCCTGCCACACCTATAGTGGCCAAAAACGATTCAGAAAAGGGGGGTGGTGATGAACAGAGTGTCTGAATTAAGCAGACCACTCTTACCCAGTCCAAAGATCAGTGCTTGATCCATCACCGTTATTTATCTCACTGCCCCATCCCAGCTCAGAACCTGGCTATATGCAAATCAGTCTGTCCCTGGCCCAGTGCATCATGGGAACAGGGCAGACTAAACTACCAAGCCAATTCTTCACCAGAAAGGAGACAAGCTACCGGGGACCGGTTTCTGGCATTTCAGCCGTCTTCGGCCCGGCTTGCTTGAACCCTGATGGAGCAGTGAGAAAGGGACTCATGTCTGAGTATACCCTGCCACACCTATAGTGGCCAAAAACGATTCAGAAAAGGGGGGTGGTGATGAACAGAGTGTCTGAATTAATCAGACCACTCTTACCCAGTCCAAAGATCAGTACTTGATCCATCACCGTTATTTATCTCACTGCCCCATCCCAGCTCAGAACCTGGCTATATGCAAATCAGTCTGTCCCTGGCCCAGTGCATCATGGGAACAGGGCAGACTAAACTACCAAGCCAATTCTTCACCAGAAAGGAGACAAGCTACCGGGGACCGGTTTCTGGCATTTCAGCCGTCTTCGGCCCGGCTTGCTTGAATCCTGATGGAGCAGTGAGAAAGGGACTCATGTCTGAGTATACCCTGCCACACCTATAGTGGCCAAAAACGATTCAGAAAAGGGGGGTGGTGATGAACAGAGTGTCTGAATTAAGCAGACCACTCTTACCCAGTCCAAAGATCAGTGCTTGATCCATCACCGTTATTTATCTCACTGCCCCATCCCAGCTCAGAACCTGGCTATATGCAAATCAGTCTGTCCCTGGCCCAGTGCATCATGGGAACAGGGCAGACTAAACTACCAAGCCAATTCTTCACCAGAAAGGAGACAAGCTACCGGGGACCGGTTTCTGGCATTTCAGCCGTCTTCGGCCCAGCTGGCTTGAATCCTGATGGAGCAGTGAGAAAGGGACTCATGTCTGAGTATACCCTGCCACACCTATAGTGGCCAAAAACGATTCAGAAAAGGGGGGTGGTGATGAACAGAGTGTCTGAATTAAGCAGACCACTCTTACCCAGTCCAAAGATCAGTGCTTGATCCATCACCGTTATTTATCTCACTGCCCCATCCCAGCTCAGAACCTGGCTATATGCAAATCAGTCTGTCCCTGGCCCAGTGCATCATGGGAACAGGGCAGACTAAACTACCAAGCCAATTCTTCACCAGAAAGGAGACAAGCTACCGGGGACCGGTTTCTGGCATTTCAGCCGTCTTCGGCCCGGCTTGCTTGAATCCTGATGGAGCAGTGAGAAAGGGACTCATGTCTGAGTATACCCTGCCACACCTATAGTGGCCAAAAACGATTCAGAAAAGGGGGGTGGTGATGAACAGAGTGTCTGAATTAAGCAGACCACTCTTACCCAGTCGAAAGATCAGTGCTTGATCCATCACCGTTATTTATCTCACTGCCCCATCCCAGCTCAGAACCAGGCTATATGCAAATCAGTCTGTCCCTGGCCCAGTGCATCATGGGAACAGGGCAGACTAAACTACCAAGCCAATTCTTCACCAGAAAGGAGACAAGCTACCGGGGACCGGTTTCTGGCATTTCAGCCGTCTTCGGCCCGGCTTGCTTGAATCCTGATGGAGCATTGAGAAAGGGACTCATGTCTGAGTATACCCTGCCACACCTATAGTGGCCAAAAACGATTCAGAAAAGGGGGGTGGTGATGAACAGAGTGTCTGAATTAAGCAGACCACTCTTACCCAGTCCAAAGATCAGTGCTTGATCCATCACCGTTATTTATCTCACTGCCCCATCCCAGCTCAGAACCTGGCTATATGCAAATCAGTCTGTCCCTTGCTCATTGCACCATCAGGATTCAAGCAAACCGGGCCGAAGACGGCTGTAATGCCAGAAACCGGTCCCCGGGAGCTTGTTTCCTTCCCAGTGTAAGAATTGGCTTTTGTAGTTTGGTTTGCCCTGTTCCTATCATGCACTGGGACAGGAACAGACTAATTTGCATACAGCCAAGTTCTGAAACTGGGATGGTGCAGTGAGCTAAAAAACGGTGTTGGATCTAGCCCTGATCTCTTGACTGGGTGAGAGCTTTCTGCTTAATTCAGAGACTCTGTCCCTCACCACCCCTTGTTGTAAATATTTTTGTCCACCCTAAGCGTGGAAGGGTATTCTCAGATGTGAGACCCTTGCTCATTGCACCATCAGGATTCAAGCAAACCGGGCCGAAGATGGCTGTAATGCCAGAAACCGGTCCCCGGGAGCTTGTTTCCTTCCCAGTGTAAGAATTGGCTTTTGTAGTTTGGTTTGCCCTGTTCCCATCATGCACTGGGACAGGAACAGACTAATTTGCATACAGCCAGGTTCTGAAACTGGGATGGTGCAGTGAGCTAAAAAACGGTGTTGGATCTAGCCCTGATCTCTTGACTGGGTGAGAGCTTTCTGCTTAATTCAGAGACTCTGTCCCTCACCACCCCTTGTTGTAAATACAATGGCAGGAAGGCATGCTGTGCACTTCCATGCACAACATGGCAGGCACCGCGCGGTGCCTGCCATGTTTTCCATGTAACTGCTGGGGGGTACCATAGGTACCCCCTATGTGCACCCCCCCAAAGTCCTTGGGGGCCCGTAACCTAATATGGCTGACAGTGTCTGATAGACACCGCCACCATATAAACCCTTTTCCGCCTGGTCGCCTTGTGGCCGGGGCGGAAAAGCGGCGGACAGTCTTTCCGTCCGCTGCGACTCACCAGTCATGCTAATATGGCAGGGGGTCATTCCGGCACGGATGACGGGCGATCCCCCGCCATCCTAATGGGCCTCTTAGTTGGTGCAAGTGTAAAGGTTAGAGTTAAGACTATGTTAAGTTCTAAGTTTCAGGTTACATTTAAGGTGCATTTAGAAGACCATGAATGAGAAACAGTGTTGTGCTTAAGATTGATTTAAATACCTTTTACTGTGTTTTCATTTGTAGTAGAGTTGTAAATGTTTTTTCGTGTGGGTTTATATGGGTTTCTTTAATAGGTTTATATTTGAAGATATCAGAGATTCTTTCGAACCTCTATGGGGCATATTCTCAAGGACACATCGGTGATTTAGCGGCACCTTTCCGCCACATAAGTGGTGATAGATTCATCACCCTATTTACAAGCCTTTGCTAACAGCCGACATCGCTAGTTTACCCACGATAGCGGACGCAAAAAATATTGCCAAGGCTGACAGCGACTACTAACGCTAATCATATGCAGAGCAGGCATTCCCATCCAAAAGCACACGATAACAACACTTCATGATATTCGCAACGACCAGCCAGATATGCGATGCAGACCAAAAACAGGCAATAAGACACATTAGCAGCAGGGACTTAAAACCTGCTTTTTTCTGATCTAAAGTAGGATGAAAACCCGCAGTAGAAAGAAAGCCTAGTCCAGAGCCACATCTGAAGACCGACAGATGCATGGAGCGACTAATCATGCAGCTTGGAGACCCAAGAGGGCAACAACACCCACCACCACCACCCCCACCACCACCCCAGGACCACCCCCACCCGGACTACCACCGAGGCAGTCGCGGGAACAAAACAATATTTCGCTCTCTCGTACTTGTCCACAATAAGAATAATCAGAGTCACTAAATAAGCTCTAAGTGTTTATTTTGACTGTAGTGAATCATAAAACAGTATGCGAACCACGACCAGCATCAAAATGCATAAAGCTAGCATCATCAGCATTGTTATAATACCATTGAATACAAAATGAGTTCACATGTTATAAAGACTGTGAAAAAGGGAAAATGACTAGGACTAAACACCCTCCCGCTGGCAGTGAGAAGTTATCTATACTACTATTATAAAGCAAGAACTTTGAACCTTTGAGGCGGGTAAACTCGGGAACCACAGCGCCAATCCAAACACCAGATACATCGTTGTAATTGGCAGGGTCTGTAGATGGACATAGGCTATATGAAATTAAAAAATATACGTTATTTAAAATATTTACCTAAAAAAAAAAGTAGTCCCTTGGAAGTAGCGCCGGCCGGCCGCGACGTACGTGCTGACATCAGGACCCAGGGAGGAGCGGCGGACATCAGCGCTGGAGGAGCGGCGGACAGGCGGGGAGGAGCGGCGGACAGGCGTTGAGGAGTGGCGAGGAGCGGAGGACAGGCGGGGAGGAGTGGCAGACAGGCGTTGAGGAGCGGCGAGGAGCGGCGGACAGGCGGGGAGGAGCGGTGAGCGGCGGATGAGGTAGGTGAAATACAAAAGCTACAGGCGGGGAGGAGCGGTGAGCGTAGGTGAAATACAGGCGGGGAGGAGCGGTGAGCGTAGGTGAAATACAGGCGGGGAGGAGCGGTGAGCGTAGGTGAAATACAGGCGGGGAGGAGCGGTGAGCGTAGGTGAAATACAGGTGGGGAGGAGCGGTCAGCGTAGGTGAAATACATGCGGGGAGGAGCGGTGAGCGTAGGTGAAATACAGGCGGGGAGGAGCGGTCAGCATTAAATGAAGCAAAAGAGATAGCAAACCGTGCATTACAAATGTGAGAATTGTGAGCCAACAAAATACAAGAGCTAGCAAACGGTGCATTACATGAGGAAAAAGTGACACGTGCAGGTTACAAAAGTGTACAAACGAAACATAGAGGTATAATACTGCAATATATGAAGGAAGGCTCCGGGGGACCCACGGACATTAGAAAAGTGAGTGCATTAGAAAAGTGAGAACCGTACAAAAGTTAGAATTGTGAGCCAACAACATACAAGAGGTAACAAACGGTGCATTACATGAGGAAAAAGTGGCGGGGAGGAGCGGTGAGCGTAGGTGAAAAACAGACGGGGAGGAGCAGTGAGCATTAAATGAAGCAAAAGAGGTAGCAAACCATGCATTACAAAAGTGAGTGCATTACAAAAGTGAGAATCGCGAGCCAACAAAATACAACAGCTAGCAAACGGTGCATTACATGAGCAAAATGTGACGTGTGCAGGTTACAAAAGCGTACAAAGGAAACATAGAGGTATAATACTGCAATATATGAAGGAAGGATCCGGGGGACCCACGGACAACGTCGGGGCAGGCGGGGGTCCTGAAGCATGATTGCTCCCGGACAAGGTCGGGACGGGCTGCTAGTCTTATATAACAGAAGATCTCTAGGTGCTATTTGCAGACCCACTACCTGAAAGCCTAAACGCAAAGATTTACATCATAGGAACAGCAGAGCTCAGCTCCATGGAACTCTTTTAGTTTGTTTCATGAACATGCAACAATGCTATGTCCAAGCACGATTCTTCCGTACAGCAGCTGTTGCTAACATGTTTTGTCTAGGTAATAGGACTGACCAGAACAAAATAACAAGAGACATTGTTGATTGACCTTGCACATTATGTTCAGACAGACTTGAAGGGAAAGCTGAGAACAGTATAACAAATCTGTCATCATGTACAGAGCAGAGGCAATGTGTTGTGAAATCAAACCCTAGAAGAGGAGTGCGCAAAAGCAGCAGCATAGGGCAGACAAACATATGCTAACTTAGTAATTGACAATGTATCCTAGGGGCCACATAACCCCATATAACACCCTCCCCCTGGTAAGTGAGTAGGACAAAGACAGAAGAACAAAAACAGCGTTCAAAAGTCAGGCAGTGTTCAAACTTTTGGTGAGGAACTACCCAAAAAAAAGAATACCACATCGGAGAAAAAATGGAAAGTTTGTTGGAAAAGCTAAAGGCACTTTGAGCTTTTGAAAAAAGAGTCAATAATGCAGACAGCGGAGTTGTGACAACCTAAGCAGTCAATCCATGAAAGTACGTATTGCAAAGAAATGCAATTCCCTCTAACTGTACATCCTTGTCATTGGTAGAAAAAAGCTATGACATCCAATTAAGTAACTCGAAGGATCAATCATGTACCTCATAAGCAGGAGCATCCAAAACCAGAAATGGGAAACTTGTGTGATATTCAATGAAACTACGTTGTAGGAAAGTCTGCGCAGCCGCACAGATATCCCATTGAGCCTCGATTCCAAGTAAAGCTGCACGCATCATTTGACCATCCACAGAACAAGCCTGGTCATGCGCCTCCAAGGGACCCATCAACCTGCTGAAATCAGGGATTAGACACCACATGTTCGATAAGCAAAGTTACATCGCCCAGGAGATGTAGCAATGTAGCACAGGTTGCACGCAAGTATAGTATGCAAATCGAATGGTCAAGTCGTAACTTACGGCAACCGTTGTTAAGGGCAAGCATCCAAAAGCCTCATACAGGCGATTGTGGTACAGTTGGAGCTGGGCGGGATTGCATAGCCTCAAAGTGATCGGCCATTACAAAGCACAAAGAGAAGATGCAGGACACCAGCTTCTAGCGCCAATATTAAGTGAAGATGCTGGAATAAATAGAATGGTATTACCCCGAATATAGTTTGAACCAAACAGACCATGCCAGATCCCACACATTTAAAGAAATGTGCAAAGCCTGTCATCTCAGATGCATTGAATATTTTGGTGAATTAGTCCCACACAATAAAGTGGGAGGTCAGTTGTAAGAAGCGTCTGTATCTCACTCGAGGCCCGAAGCACCTGCAATATGAATGTGTCTCTGGCGGAAGTGAGGACCACCTCCTGTTTGGATAAAAGGGCTTTGAGCCTGCTCGACTTGTTGAACTCTGCTTTGAAGGTCAGAATGGAAGGCCGAGTGTAGAACCTGGAGTCAAGCTATCCAGGCTGAAGAAGGCTGATAGCCAGAAACCGGTCCTTGGATGCTTGATTCCAGTGTAGGAAAGACATGGCTTGGTAGTTCGGGCTGCACTGTTCCCATGAGGCACAGGGTCAAGGCTGATTTGCATATAGCCATTGTCTGACGTAGGGTGGTGTGGAGAGCAAATAAACGATGGATTTAGGACCAGATCTTTGTACTGGGGTGAATGTAAGACATTGTTCTGCATTCTGTCCATCAACTGTGCTTTTTGCAATTTTTACCCCGAGTGGGCTGGGTATGCTCAGACGTAAGTCCCAGGCTCTCCACATCACTGGAGTCAAGCTATCCAGGCTGAAGAAGGCTGATAGCCAGAAACCGGTCCTTGGATGCTTGATTCCGGTCTAGGAAAGACATGGCTTGGTAGTTCGGGCTGGACTGTTCCCATGAGGCACAGGGTCAAGGCTGATTTGCATATAGCCATTGACTGACCTAGGGTGGTGTGGAGAGCAAAAAAACGATGGATGTAGGCCCAGATCTTTGTACTGGGGTGAATGTAAGACATTGTTCTGCATTCTGTCCATCAACTGTGTTTTTTGCGAGTGTAGAACCTATACTCCCTTGCAGGGGCAGGGAAGAGACATTGCTACAGCAAGTTGCGCTCTGGGACACTGTAGTTGCTCCAGCTTCCAGCTTCCTCCAAGGTGCTTCTCAGAAGTTTTTTTTGTTTTGCAGCTTCTGTGGTGATTTTTCATGTCTGACGTGGGACAAGCAAGCCTGGCGCTGCTTATAGCTGATGTTTTCATCGCTGTTGGGCCCATCGCAATTTTTTTCACATTCGGGTTTCCTTTTTTATTGGAGTCCCAGTAATTTTACAGCGGCCATTTGACGTGTTATCTGGTAACTATCGCATGTTGCCGGCATGTTGAGAATACGTTGTTAATGCTGCTTTAGTTACCCGTGATAGGTGGCGTTATGTGAAATTGTGTTAGCCTAGGTTGGCGATGATTATCGCCCGTTCTTGGGAATATCCCCCTTAGGGCCAGATGTAGGAAGCCCAATACCAGTCGGTAACAGCCGAAATTACCGAATTTCGGCTGTTACCGACCGGTATTAGGCTTTTCAGATGTAGGAGGCCACATTTCAGGATTTGGTAATTTACCGAATCAGTAATTTAAGAAATCGGTAAATTACCGAATTCTTAAAATACCGATTCTGTAAATTACCAAATCTGTAATGTAGGGAACACTCAAGTGAGTGCTTCTTACATTTAAGGATTCGTTATTTACCACCAACTATTAGTTGGTGGTAAATACCGAATTCCTTTTAAAAAGCAATTTTTTGCTTTTTATTTAGTGTCATGTGGCAGACATACATGCCCTTAGGGCATGTATGTGTGCCACACGTGCACCAATGCACTATTCAGGGGTGCAACAGGGTGTCAATGTGACACCCTGCCACCCTTGAAAGGGTTCCCCCCATTACCGATTCGGTATTTACCGAATCGGTATTTACAGAATTGGTTATTCCCATTCATTCCTATGGGCCTCCAGGTCCAAAGGAATGAATGGGAATTACTGAATCAGTAATTATCGATTCAGTAAATACCGAATCGCTAAATACCGATTCTTAATTACCGAATCTTACCGATTTGGTAATTTTTACTGAAAAATTATCTACATCCCATTTACCTATTCTTAAATACCGAATCAGTAAAATTCGGTATTTAAGAATAGGTAAATTTAGATTACCTACATCTGGCCCTATGAGTTTTATTTTTTTTTATTCAAAGAAAATAAAAAATTTTTTACCAAACTTATTTTCTACTTCTTCTACTTTCTTGGTTTTCCTGGAGTGTTCGTTTATATTTTTATATAATTGTTTGTGTTTTGCATGGTTTCCTTGGATTATTGGAATTGAATCTGATGTTCTATTTTCTATTGGTTTATTTTTGCATTTTCTTAGCTCTTTTTATTGATATTTCTTGAGATTGTATTTTCTTGATCATCATTTCACTGTCTGGGACATTAGCTACAAAATTATAAGGGTCAACTTGTTTTGCTGGAAAGATTAATCTTGTAGGCTGTCATTTTTAATTTCAATATGTAATGTTCTTATAGTGTTCGAAATTGTTCTAGATGGTAGAAAAGTGTTGGTTTAGTTAAAATAATGTTGATTGTTTTGCATTGCATATTTATATATTTGTATATATTTATTATAGTAAAGTTTCATCATCAAGCTCAGTTTTTGTATTATGATTTTATATATTCACATTGGCATTTTAAGTTTGCTTTAACAATATTTAGATATACATATTCATAAATTACGAGTGTTTTTTTTTAGGAAGGTTAAGCGGTGTTTAATGTAGTGGTTTTTTTCTTGCAAGAAAGGTTCTTGTTATTGAATCTAGATATGGTAGACCAGGGTTGTTAGTAGAGAGTCTTGCTTTAAATGTTAGGGATACATGGATTTGTTTAGTTTGTTTTTAGACTTTTGATTTGAATTGGCTATAGGATTGTTTCAATCTTCACTCTTTGTACCATTGTTCTTTCATGGGACATTTCAAAAATTTGGTAAAGTATTGAATGGCTTATCCTAAGTGTTCCTAGGAAAGAATTGTGCCACCCTACCTCTGTGTTATTTGTCTTTGCTTCTTGGGACATGGTGTTGTCATAAACATTCCAACTGAAATGTGACACTTTGGTTGCCATCTATGGCCTGATCAGTGCAGGTGAACAACTTGAATATCCCAAAATATTCAATTAGTGGTGCGAGTTTGGTATCATGTTGTTGGTAATAGGGTGATGCAAGTAACATGTAATAATGTTTAGAGACTTCTGTTGCAAGGATGCATACTACAGCTATTCACTTTTTAATGTTGTGCACAATTCACTGTGCTCTGGGTGAATTTGTGAAGGTGCCTCCAATTGCTCTGGTTAAAGAGGTAGGAGCACCCCAAAATTGCAGTGCGTGTCTACATTTTAATATGATCAAAATCATTGCCTGTTCAAAGTATATGATGATTTTTTGTGGGTATATGATGATTTTTTGTGGGTTGCAGTGTTTATTTATTTATTTAGAGTTCTATATAGCGCTGGCTAGATCTGAAGGGTATCAGAGCGCTTTACATGAGAATCAGCAATGTAACAGAAAAAGATCAACAATTACACAATACATCAATAAATAGACAATACATTAGGAGAGGAGAGAAAGGAGAGAGAAAAGTAGTGGAGGGGCAGGGGAGGTGAGAAAGGGAGGATAAGGGAAGAGAGAACAAGGAGAGATAAAAGGAAGTCTGTCTAAAGACCGACTGGGTAGGTGATGACAAAGGAGGGAATCCACGGCCCATCTCCCCTATAGCTAAACCAGGTAGCTCCATCGGGCATCAGGCAAAATAGTTCAGTCTCAATACATGGATAGCAGAGAGATGGGGAGACATAAATAGAGGGAGGATGCGGGAAGAGACGACAGGAGAGACAAAAGGAAGTCTGTCTAAAGACCGACTGGGTAGGTGACGACCAAGGAGGGAATCCCTGACCTGTCTCCCCTATAGCTAAACCATGTAGCACCATTGGGCATCAGACAAAATAGCTAGATCTCAGTTGACGAGGGAAAGTTCACAGATAAACAGGGTGGGGACTAAGGGCTAGTACAGGTGAGGGCAAAGGTCAGTAGCATGAAAGTGGAGAAGAGTAGAGCGGGGAGAGGTAGGGGGTAGGGGGAGGAGGTCAGGAGTAAAGGTCAGGAGAGACGCAGGAGGGTTTGTTGCAGCCGTCATTTTAGGCAGGTACAGGCAGTATTTCAGGGGCGATCGCTGTGTGGGGTGACTACATCGCATCTTTGTTGTCTCACGTGTACCTGTAGGCTCTGAAAACTCACAGCATACACTGCTTTTTGGGGTTTAGCCACTGTCTTCGTGTTGGCCCCTTTACATGCTTTGCGCCACACTGCCAGGTTCCATGTCATGCCATGCACCCTCTCTGTCGCTGGTTCACACCCCATTGGCTAAACTTCGGGATGAAAAAAGGTAAACTTTGTCTGCCATCCAGAGGCGTTTCATCCAGTGGGGGTGGTCAGCCGAGGGAGTAGTGAGTGTATGGGCAGTTTTTGCAGGCTCACAGTGGCAATGCTTCCTGTGTTAAGTAAGAGTCGACAGGTATCATGGATAATTAGTGGTGGCTGTTCAGAATCAGCAAACGTCAGAGGGGGTGATAGGAGAATGCACTTATATGTAGCAAAACAAGCTCTGGATAAAGCCTCATTAATTGGTTGTGTCCATTAAGAATCAGCAAACTTTAGAGGGGTTGATAGGAATAAGTAATCATATGTATCAAATCAAGCACTGGCTAGAGCAACAATAACCAGTGCTTCAAGTGCGGCCGCCATTTTATAGTCAGGCAGAGCATAGGGAGGGTATACATGAATTTATCAGCCGGAGACACTTGTGATCAAGCCCAGAAGAATTTTTGGAGGAAGCCCAGGACTCAAAGGTTCGAGGAGGCGAGCAGATAGTCTTACTTGTGGGTCACAGCTTCAACATGAACATCGTCATGTCAGGGGTGCTTCAGGACGTAGGCCATTTTGTGCCTCGTAGAGTGGAGTGCGCTCAGTGTTCAGCGCTACCGGGACAAAAATCGGTGTAACAAGCTCTAAGTTTGTTGATTGACTGTCATGTCGGCAGGAGCAGAGGGAGCAGCGTTGCTATGCTGCAATGCACTGCGCCGTCCCCAGTGGAGGGGCACAGGTCTGTCCCCTTAGCTCTGGTAGCGGCTCAGACCTAAAGATACGGAGGGAGTCAGAGTCGCCATCGACCGGTTCGAAAGGGTTAGATCCTGGAGCGTGGGAGCAGCGTAGCTATACTGCCATGCACCTCGCCGTCAGGCAGGGGAGGGTTACAGATCCGGCACTGGCAGCGTCTCGGACCGACGGACAGAGTGGATGTTGGAGTCGTTGCACGTCTAGCTCGGAGGGCAAGATCCTGGTGAGGCGGGCAGGGTGAGAGGAACTCGGGTCCCTACCATTCGTCTGTTCGTCCCAGGAGATGAGCCACGACACAATGGCTAGACGCCGATGCCAATGGAATTTCGATGTGAATAGACTGGAGGCGGAAGGGCGGACAACAAGGGGATTCCTACCGGCACTAGCAGCCCTGCCAGTGTTAGTGTGTTGTTTTATATGTGTTAGCATTTCATTGTAACTTACACTTTATTTGTTGGTTAAAAATGCATAATTAATCATATGTTTGTATATTGATGTGTACTGTATAAAATGTATTAAATGGTGGAAGACACAACTTAAAAGTGGCATCCAATATCCATGAGTTACATTGAGTAATGGTTGGCAAATTGCTACTGGTAGTATAAATATTCTTTTATCAGTATTTTGGTTTTCATAAAAGGTGCATTTGTATGAATATTTAGTAAGTCTTAAGGTATTTCTGATTCTGCATGTTTTAGGCCCTACCAGTGTTCATCTGGTTATTCTATGAGTTATGGCAATTATTATTTTTTACGCTTGACATGCCAAGGAGTTGACCTGTTCCTTGTTCAGGAATGTTTTTATAATAATTTTAAGCACCAATCCTGCTGGGTCTTGTGAGCTCGTACTGGCCCTTTTAGGTCTGTGATATATTTCTGACCAGGCCATTTTGAGGCCTGGTTCAGGCAGGGCCTGGCCATGTGGGTGGGGGTCTAGGGGCCATTTTGAAGCCAGGCAGTGTGCTTTGTTGTGCCGTAGGCCTACACCCAGTCTGCCATGCTTTCATCCATTATGCCCAGGGGTACTCAGTGGTGCATGGACCGAGTCTTTCTGTGGGGTGTCTTGAATTTCAACATGATTGAGGGCATGGATTGCATTGGATTGTGGTGATTTTTGTGTGTTTTTCGATTTTTTGGCTGTTGTTGGGGCCTGTCCATGTGGGTGGGGGCCATTTTGAGGCCTGGTCCAGGCAGGGCCATGTGGGTGGGGGTCTAGGGGCCTTTTTGAAGCCAGGCAGCGTGCTTTGTTGTGCCATAGGCCTGCACCCAGTCTGCCATGCTTTCATCCATTATGCCCAGGGGTACTCAGTGGTGCATGGACCGAGTCTATCTGTGGGGTGTCTTGAATTTCAACAAGATTGAGGGCATGGATGGCATTGGATTGTGGTGATTTTCGTGTGTGTGTTTTTTTTTATTTTTTGGCTGTTGTTGGGGCTTTTTGCCCAGGGGTACTCAGTGGTGCATGGACTGAGTCTTTCTGTGGTGTCTCTTGAATGTAAACATCATGGAGGGCATGGATGGCATTGGATTGTGGTGATTTTTGTGTGTTTTTCGATGTTTTGGCTGTTGTTGAGGCCTTTTGCCCAGGGGTACTCAGTGGTGCATGGACTGAGTCTTTCTGTGGGGTCTCTTTAATGTAAACATCATGGAGGGCATGGATGGCATTGGATTGTGGCGATTTGTGTGTGTTTTTCGATTTTTTGGCTGTTGTTGGGGCCTGTCCATGTTGGTGGGTTCCATTTTGAGGCCGGTCCAGGCAGGGCCTGGCCATGTGGGTGGGGGTCTAGGGGCCATTTTGAAGCCAGCCAGTGTGCTTTGTTGTGCCATAGGCCTGCACCCAGTCTGCCATGCTTTTATCCATTATGCCCAGGGGTACTCAGTGGTGCATGGACCGAGTCTTTCTGTGGGGTGTCTTGAATGTAAACATCATTGAGGGCATGGATGGCATTGGATTGTGGTGATTTTTATGTGTTTTTCGATTTTTTGGGGTGTTGATGGGGCATGGCCAAGTGGGTGGGGGCCATTTTGAGGACTGGTACAGGCAGGGCCTGGCCATGTGGTAGAGGTCAAGGAACCACTTTGAAGCCAGGCAGTGTGCTTTGTTGTGCCATAGGCCTGCACCCAGTCTGCCATGCTTTCATCCATTATGCCTAGGGGTACTCAGTGGTGCATGGACCGAGTCTTTCTGTGGGGTGTCTTGAATTTCAACATGATTGAGGGCATGGATGGTGTTGGATTGTGGTGATTATTGTGTGTTTTCGATTTTTTGGCTGTTGTTGGGGCCTTTTGCCCAGGGGTACTCAGTGGTGCATGGACTGAGTCTTTCTGTGGGGTCTCTTGAATGTAAACATCATGGAGGGCATGGATGGCATTGGATTGTGGTGATTTTCATGTGTTTTTCCATTTTTTGGCTGTTGTTGGGGCCTTTTGCCCAGGGGTACTCAGTGGTGCATGGACTGAGTCTTTCTGTGGGGTCTCTTTAATGTAAACATCATGGAGGGCATGGATGGCATTGGATTGTGGTGATTTTTGTGTGTTTTTTGATTGTTTGGCTGTTGTTGGGGCCTGTCCATGTGGGTGGGGGCCATTTTGAGGCCTGGTCCAGGCAGGGCTTGGCCATGTGGGTGGGGGTCTAGGGGCCATTTTGAAGCCAGGCAGTGTGTTTTGTTGTGCCATAGGCCTGCACACAGTCTGCCATGCTTTCATCCATTATGCCCAGGGCTACTCAGTGGTGCATGGGCCTAGTCTTTCTGTGGGGTGTCTTGAATGTAAACATCATTGAGGGCATGGATGGCATTGTATTGTGGTGATTGTTATGTGTTTTTCGAATTTTTTGAGGTGGTGTTGGGGCCTGGCCATTTGGGTGAGGGCTATTTTGAGGCCTGGTCCAGGCAGGGCCTGGCCATGTGGGTGGGGGTCTAGGGGCCATTTTTAAGCCAGGCAGTGTGCTTTGTTGTGCAATAGGCCTGCACCCAGTCTGCCATGCTTTCATCCATTATGCCCAGGGGTACTCTGTCAGTGGTGCATTTTATTGGTCTTTCCATTTTGGGGGGTGGGTATAATAAAAATGCTTACTTGCAAACTATTAATTGAAGCGCTACATATGCAACATTTATTTAACTGATGTTCCTCTGGCTTCATTTGCTTTTAGGTGCAGAAAGACAAATTATCAGCCTCATTGTTCCCCATCAGTGCCAGGAACAAGTCCTGCTGCGGTGTATGCAGCACAACGTCACATGTGGCCACAGACAACTCTGCAACTTGTGCAACTGCGGCCTGCTGTTCTGACATCTGAAGAAGATGGCCCCAAATAAAGTTGCCCATAGCTCCTCTAGCAAGAAAGTTGCCAGTAAGGAGCAGAAGAAGCAAGTGGCGCCACTTACCAAGGAGACTGGTGTGCCGACCAACGCATTTTTTGGGGAAAAAAAAGTACGCCTGCAGCAGCAGCGGGGTCTGCTGGGGACCAAGCTGGGAGCAGCACCTCCGCTCCATTGGGCTCAGTGCCAACACCACCACGCCAACTTAGGTCCAAGCCCTTGAGTGCTGCAGAGGCAGCCAGTATAGTTGTTCAATCACCATCGACCAGTGATGTTGGCTCATCCCAAGAAAGTAGCAGCATCCCTCAATCAACACAGGTTGTTGTAACTCATCTGACGAGTGTTCAACAACCACAGCCGCAACAACAACCACATGTGCAAGTACAAGCCCAAGTACATGTGGAAGGAGAGGCGGCGCAAGGAGAGGCGCAAGCAGAGGTGCATGGAGCGGCACAAGTGCCCACAATAGTTGTTCCTCCCGAAGTAGGGGCACATCAGGAAATCGACATTCAAGCCGAGATATTATTTGAGGAAGCCACTCCTCCTGATCATTCATTGTCTTCCAGAATCCTAGCAAGGAAAACTTCAAGGATGGTGTCTACATCTTCTTCAAGCCCCCTTCCTTCTGATGATATGAATGAAAATTGGGAACCACCACGGCCGTCTGAGAGTGAGGCACACCATGATCTGACAAAGGTAGCTAAGCGTAAAAGGAAGGTCCCCCGAAAGTCTCATAGTTATGGAGTGTGATGATGACGCTGAACAAGAAGTGGCGTATACTCCTGCTGATGAAGACTCTCACGACGACGCAGTCATCGTAGACGTCACTCCAGCCTCAGCGGGCATGCAGCAAACAGACATTTTTACCATATCCCGAAATGCTGCTGAGCGTGATGTTGGCGACGTGGCAATGGGACCACCACCAATGCAGTTAACTAGTACACCACCACCTACTGCTTCCATATTTTCCCGCCAGAAGGGACCTCCATCCACCTCGACCTCCATTTCCTCAATTAGTGGTGCTGTAAGTGCACAACGTAGTAAATTTCGGCAACACACATCCTCCACTTCATCTGGCATTAGCATTCCCAGTATCGCCTCCTCCGCCCCCCACAGACATTTGAAGACCGCAGTTTGGGACTTCTTTAGTGTTAGCCCAACAAGGGAAAACATAGCCATTTGCACCATTTGTAAGGTTTGAGTTAGTCGTGGTAAGCTTGGTACCAACTATGGTACCGGAGGCCAGAGAGGTCATCTTGCGAGACAGCACACTGTCAAATGGCATGCGCACCTAAAGGAGATCAAGGCAGCCCGAATTGCAAGTCAACAAATTGCATCCGTTGATGTTTCATCTGATGGTGACGAGGAGGAAGAAGCGTCAAACATTTCTTCACTTACACCCAGTACCCCTGTCAGCAGCACCCCCCCTGCACGATATATGAGCCACACTAAGAGTGTGGGAGAGAGGGAGACACCAATGCAAAAAAGTTCATCATCACCGAGCGTAACTGGGTCGAAGAAGTCATCATCATCCCGTAAAATGGTCCAGCCCACCATTAGAAGCATGTTGTTTTCAGATGCGCCATTTGAACGCAACCACCCAACGGCGCGTCTGTATAACACTAAGCTGGCTAAAATGCTAGCGCTGGACCTTCTTCCTTTTTCTTTTGTGGAAGGGGTGGGAACGCTCTGCCCTAAATGGAAGGTTCCTAGCCGGTTCTATTTTTCCAGAGTTGCGGTTCCAGCACTACATGAAGATGTGCTGGAGGTGATTGGGGCAGCTTTGCAGAAGAGTGCTGTTCACACTATACATCTGACAACAGACATGTGGACCAGTTGCCAAGCCGTTGATTACATGTGCATCACTGCACACTGGGTCTCTTTTTCTGGGGTTAAAGCAAAGGTAACCGCAGGTGTTGACACGGACAAAGTTTATAAAGCTGCTCTGAAACATGCAACACTAGCCATGTTTGCCATGGAGAAAAATCATACAGGAGAAAACATTTTGCATGAGTTTAACACAAAGGTCTTTCAATGGCTGTCCCAAAGAAAACGCATGATTGGTTATGTTTCCACTGATAATGGCGCCAATGTAGTTAAGGCCATGGATAAGGGAAACTATTTCAGAGTGCCGTGTTTGGCGCACTGTATAAACCTGGTTGTTAAAAAATTCTTGACTGAAGAAAGTCCAGTGTGCGAGTTACTGACCACCTGCCGAAGAATGTGCACACATTTCAACCATTCTTTTAAGGCCCGGAAGCAGTTGAGGTGCCTGCAACATGAACGTAAAGTGCCAGTGAAAGCACTCATCCAGGAGATGGTAACACGTCGGAACTCAACCTTCTACATGCTTGAGCGTCTGTATGAGCAGTATGCGGTAGTCGATCAGTATTTCTTTAAACTGGGTACACCTATGATAGACCTGAGGATACAGGTGGAGCAATGGGAGCTAGTTAAAAGCCTGACAGACATGCTTCGTCCTTTTGAGGTCTTCACGCGTGCAGTCAGCAGGGAGGACTGTAATTTGGGAAAAGCTATCCCATTGTTGCGCATGCTAGAGCACCAACTGAAGGCGGTGTCTTCTACGTTTCAAAAAGATGGAAAGCAAGAAGCATTTGAATTGGCGGAGAAGTTATTTCAGCGCCTACTTTGCGATGAACGTCTTCAAAAGATCCACACAAAACAGCATTACATTTCTGCTACTATTCTGGATCCACGGTACAAAAAGGCAATGGCAGGCAGAATATTCTTTCCTTTTGATGACGCAGATGTTACAAAGTACAAACATTGGCTAGATGTGTCAGCGAGTAGGTTTAAAAAAGAAAAGCAGGAAATTGAAGGAAAAGGCAGTACATCAGCATCAGCAGGCCATCCGGAGTCAAAAAATCCACATCTGCATCCGTGGCTGTGGCAGAAGTGAGTGATTTTCCTTCTCAGCCGTTAACGACACCAGCAACCGTATAATCTGCACCAGACACAACAGTAACATTGTGTGAAGAAGAGGATTGGCTAACTCAGCTTGGGTTTGCTTCTCAAAAGGTCCCAGAAAAAAGTAAGCAAAGTGGAGGAACCCTGGAGAACCTTGAGTTGATCGTGCAGGACTATCTGAATGACTCAACAGAGGTCTATGTTCATGATGACCCATTGGCGTATTGGCATGGGAAAAGAGATGTGTGGCCAGAGATCACCAACCTGGCTATAAATTACTTGTCTTGCCCACTCGCAAGCGTGTCTTCTGAACGTATTTTCACTGCTGCTGGTGGCATTGTAACTTCTAAAAGGACCCGCCTCTCGCCCAAAAATGTGGAGAGGTTAACAATGATCAAGATGAATCAGCACCTCATACCACCAGATTACAAAATACGAGAATGCACGCAGGAAGAAGACGAGGAGGACACCAACTTAGATGAGGGAAGTTCTTCTCTGTTAACTGACCTACTCCCGTCTGAATTCGCAGAGTTTGAGGACGAGCTCTTCTTCCCTGACACCGAGTCCTGAAAATGAGTAAATGACAGCTATTAAGGCCGGCCTCGAATTCCCCGATTTAAAATTTTATTTTTACGCTTCTTTTTTGGGTCGGATACGTAGCCTTTTTTCCTCCAGCTACCCCTATTTTTTTCACCAATTTATGCTTGGGGCAAACTCTGTACAATTTCTAGCTAGAAGCAACGACCCAAATTACTTTCAACGGGTGAAGTTTAAGACTTCTAAAGACGTGGTTCACATATGGAATACCATCATGGCTATCGATAAAATTACGTTTTTTCACCCTAAGCTAAGCATGTGGAATAATCGGGCTTACCTGAGATTTTTAGCGATCCAATAGTTAGAATATGGGCTAATCATGGTATAAACCAACTTTCTGATCTATATGGCGCATCAGGTTTTTGAACATTTGATACCTTAAGAATACTTTATAAACTCCCGGAAAATGCGCTATTCAAGTATATACAGATACATGATTTTTTCGTGAATAAAATAAAATTAAAGGAAATTGTAGACTCAGAAATATGTACTTGTATTTACGGGTAAACAAATAAAGATATAATTAGCTTGGGGTATAAATGCCTCTATCAATCTAAACCTGATGACTGTATTAAACTTGCACAAAAATGGACCACTAATTTAGGAATGCCCATCTCCCCGCATAACATCTCCACTTTTCTTCATAATAGCAACTCTTTAACTTACTCTTCTAGCTCTAACTCCAATCTTATAAGACTGTATGTCAGCTATACTACACGCCGCTTCACTTTTTTAAGTGGTCAGGGAACAATGCGTTATCTGAACGTACAAAATGCCCAAAATGTGACCTACTAGCTGCTGATTTAGTACATATAATTTTCTCATGCCCGGCTTTCCAAACATTTTGGGACGAAATAGAAAAAGTGCTGAAATTGAAAAAACTGATCTTTGGTACACTATCTGCCGAGATTATATTTTTGGGAATACAACCAAATACTGCTATCTACAAGGACTTAATGTTTATTTTAACTTCCTGTGCTAGATTGATAATTGCTAGGGCTTGGATCTCAGACAAACCACCATTGGTAACCGAATGGTGACTCTTGATAAATGAGATATATGATATGGAATTTTCCTCCGCAAAAATTCGAGGGAAACGATCCTTGAAGAAAGTGGATAAAATATGGGGTATTTTGTTTCCTCCTATCGAATGAACGACTTTTTCTTTGTTACATTAGATCTGGGAATAGCTCCTATTGTCTTTCACTTTATTATTCAAGGACCTGGATTTACAGCCTTTTCGCGCAGGGCTTTAACTGTTTAGCACTAATCTGATTATGTTGTTTAGTAAACTCGATGGATGACATTTGCCGATTAAGGATGCTGCTCGGCTAGGATAATTACGAACCCGGCTATTAACATTTGGGAATTCCTACTCAGTTGATTGATTTTTGGTTTAAAAGCTGGCTGGGAGCCCAGTTGATGATTTTTAAGATGAAATTGATGTATTTTTCTTTGACTTACTGTAATTCATTTGCCTATTGCCATTTGCTTAAATCTTTAATTAATTGTATGTACTATCATTTTTTTTAAAGTGCTTTATTTTTGTAATGAATGATTGCTTGTGCTGTCAATAAAAAAAAAAAAATTAAAAAAGAAAATGAGTCAATGAATCACTAACTTTCTTTTTCGTCCTTATTCACTTTTATTTTGTGTGTCTGTCTTTCTTTGTTTTGCAAAATCTATATACAAAAAACTTTAAAGACCTAATCACAAAAACAAGCCCATCAGCAGGACTGTCTTCACTTATTTGCCTATCTATTTGAAGGTGCCGCAGTCTGCATTCCTCAGGTTTACAAGTTCATGAGAACATACTCCTCTATTCTCCTCCTCCAGACTCCTATTTCCCTCAAAGCAGATGGCAGGATTACGCCCAATGAAGAAAGACTCTGCACTTGTGGGGGTGTTCTACTTCTTTGCGGGTGAGTTGATGGGTCTGGGGCATTGCTGTGAAGGTCTAATACCGGATAAAAGTGGTTTGGAGAAAATCGGAGCAGTAAAAGTTTTTGCGCTTTTGAACACTTGCCTGTCTTTGGGGTGCTGTTTGGGGGGCTTTTAGGTTGCTGGGGGTGGGTTTTGGGGTCTGGGAGCACTGCTGGCACAGTCTAATGTTGATTGCATTTGTTTTACAGGAAATCCATGGTGGAAAAGGGGAGTTAGGGCCTAGCTGCACAGCGTATTTGGACTGAATTGAAGGTAGGCCCATTTTTGCTTTTTGCCTGTTTGGGGGTGTTCTGCTTTTTTGCGGGTGGCTGCAGGGGTCTGGGGGCATAGTTCGGAAGGTCTAATATCGTAATCAAGTGTTTTGGACCAAATCCATGGTAAAAAAGTTTTTGCTCACTTGCCTGTCTTTGGGGTGCTGTTTGGGGGCTTCCAGGTTTTTGTGGGTGGGTTTTGGGGTCTGGGAGCACTGCTGGCACAGTCTAATGTTGATTGCATTTGTTTTACAGAAAATCCATGGTGGAAAAGGGGAGTTGGGGCCTAGCTGCAGAGCGCATTTGGACTGAATTCCAGGTAGGCCCAAAGTTTTCTAAGTGTGGCTTTTCCCGGGTTTTGCCTTTTGGCTTGTTGGGGGTGTTAAACTTGTTTTCACCCGGGTTGACAGTTCAGGGGCCATTGCTGGGAAGGTCTCATACCCGAAAGAAAGTGTTTTGGAGACAATCCCTGGGGAAAAAGTTTTTGCATTTTCTGAGATTTCGCTCACTCTACCGTTTTCGGGGGGCTGTTTGTGGGGGTTCCTAGTGTTTGTGGGGGGGGTTTGCGAGTCTTGGAGCAATGCTGGGTATGGATACTTTTCCTTGCTTGCAAGTGGTTTGAATACAATCCATGGAGGGTAAGGGGGGATTTGGGCCTACTTTACTTTCAAAGTATGTTTTGTCACCATTTTCTACTAGGCCTCGTGTTTGGAGATCTGGTTGGGGGTCTTCTACATTTTTGCGACTGGGTTTAGTAAGGGTCTGGGAGCACTGCTGGGAAGGTCCAATTTTGTTCTAAAACACAGTTCACAGTACACCTAGCTTGAGGGGAAAGATCCGCTAAATTATTTCGCCCATACTTATTAATCCTTCGAAAGGAGACTCAGACAGAGTACGCACTTTCAAAAATATTTTACTGTCTATTAGGAAACTCAAAGTGTGACTTTTTGCACTACACAGCATATATACCTTATATTTATTTGTCAGTGGTGTTCTAATATCACTTCCTGTTTTTCCATCAATATTTGCAGGCCGGGTTTCAGCCTGTGCAATGGGAAAAAAGGATGAAGTCAGGCTTCACATTAGCGAGCCGCAATTCAGCATCCGCCAGGTAGGCAGTGGACAGGGTGTCTTCTGGTCACCAACATTGATGGACGGAGCGTCAGATGGAATGGAGGAGTCCCGCTAATAAGAGGAATGTTTGGATGCATGCAACTTACCAAATTCAACAGGACAACTACAACAACATACAGATACAGTATCCGTTCTTTTCTAATTATCTTTTAAGAAATGTTATTGCTGTGAACGTCTATAAGTGTGACTCTGCATTTCTTTGATCTCTGCTTCTAAATTCATCCCTACAGCCATTGTATAGGTTTTACTTCTGCTATTTTTCAAACCTAATTTAATGTACGAAGTGTTTCTCTGAGTGCAGAGATAGGCAAGTGAAAACGCATAATTATTACTGCAGCCCTGTACTGTCGCATTCTTTCCTTCACGGTTGTCGAAAGTACTACTTACTTTTCAGTAACCCTGCATGCAGTAGTGCATGCACTTCCTTTATGTCACTTAAAAGATTTATGGATAGCTTTGTACCCAAAGATTTGTTTATCTTCAATTATTGTTTGTCCATGCTGTGCTTTTTTGTTTTTCTTCTCTCAACAAAACTTTCCCAAAAAACCCCATTCCCATCCATTTTCCAAACCCTAACCCTCTTCCCCCGGGCTGTGTGGTTTTGATTGATGTGTGACTAAATGACAGCAATAATTCCACACACTTGCTGGGTAGGATAAGGTCATAGCAACAGGCTGGTGAAGGAATCCGAGGATATATTCTTACTCAGCTTGACACAGAGTCACTATTGGCAAATGAAAGCAGATTTTCATGTGCGCCATCAACTTGATTGGTCATCAAGAACATCCTCCTCCTAGACGTGGCAAATTATTACGCTGCTGTGTCCTTCACCTTCAGTACTATTTCTTGTAGTAGTAGCCAATGTCAAAGAAATTCAACGGAAGTACTAGTTATACTTTCAATACTTTACCATATGATAGGCTACATTGTGGCACTGTTCTAGTGTACTGTCACCTGCTATATTCTCTATCGTACCGTTCTAATGCTACGGTAAGGACAAACAAGGTTTCATTTTCTTTTTTTTCATATGCTGCAACTGCCACTGTGTAACACCACTAGTACCACCGCAATGATGACATTTCATCCGCCCAGGATTGCCAACCTTAATCGCCATTTCCCGTGCAGCCAACCCTGTGCCTAGCCCTATTTCCAAACACAAATTACAGGTAAGATAAGAGTTTGGGGGGAGGTAGTATAATGGAGTATTAGGAGAGACGAGAGACTGACAGTAGTACTAGTAAAGTCCTAGGACTATTGAATTCACTTACTCAGTGAGAGGCACTTAGTTTTGAAAACATTTGGGCAATTATTAATTACTTACACACCTTGAATCAAGATGCCACTTACGTTTCAGGAAAACAAACTTACTGTTAAACCCCCACCCACCAGCCTCAAAAGCAGTAAAAACACGTATGCTAAGATAAAGTTTAAAGTATATTTATATCCCTAACATAAATAATCTCCTGCAAGACCCAACCCACCCCATCCCTAACCCCAACGAATGTCCGTGAAAAGTCCAAAAAAACTCAACTCCCAATTCCCACCACCAGAGGTCTTTAAAAAAGGGGCAAGGGACAGTCTCCTCCTACTGCTGGCTGCTGTTCACTTTTCAGGCCAGGTCAGCATGCTCCTTGCGGAGTGTCTCGAGCAGGGTTTTGGTGTTCAACAGCTCCTGCTCGAGGTAGGACACCCTAAGTGAAAGGCGGTGCAACCTTTTTTTGGTACTGCGGTGGGGGGGGCAGCTGATTTGTTTGCTGCTTGGCGGTGGCGGGTGGCTGCGGTACCCCGGCTCCGTACCGCTGGAGACCTGCTGTGCTGACTGGCTGACCCAGGGACCTCGGAGGAGGATGCAGCTCTCCAGGTCGATGTTGTGGTCGACTGTGTGTCCCCCTCCTCCTGGGCCACCAGCCGCCGATATTCGGCGACAGTTGCCTCCAGCCTCCGTTGCCGGGCCCTTTTAGCCAGCTCCTTCCGTGTTGGTTTGGAAGGAGCATCTATATGAAGAAAGAAAGACATAGTCTGTAACCTATGCTCTTTAAGATTAACACAAAATGATTCAGCAGAAAGTTGTGTCACAGTAGAACTAGCAACTTGCAAGCGCAGTACATAACTATTGTGGCCAGTATCTATCTAACCTCCCACTTCTTCATCCTTGCTCTAACATTAGTGGGAGTTAAAGGAATCAATTCTACGAGCACTATGGACTCACTCCATTAGAGTCGACTATGACAGTACACCAGTCTTATTCTTCTTCTTCTCTCTTGTTTACCAAAATTGGTACGTTAACTTCTGCAAGCCGGCATAATGCCAGCGCAGTCAACTTGCACCAGAGAAAAACAGACGCCCGCCATGATGAGTGAGACAGACTTGCGTTACTGTACCAGTCCAGTAAATGCAGGTGGTGATGCTCTTACTTTTCTATTATGGGTGGCACTGAGAATACTCTGTTACAAGGGCTACTGCTTAATTAATTTAACTTTCACCCTACAGTGCCAATGAATACTAGAAAAGGAAAATGAAGAAGATACATAATCTGATTATCTATCACTGCATATGGTATGTATTTGCTTACATATGGGATGACTTTAGGTGCTTTGCTTTTTATTGAGTGAACAGTGATACATCCACACATGAATGACCGAGTTCTACTAAACTTATTAACAGAGGTAGTGAGTGGCCATCGTAATAGCCGGAAACATGCTGTGCTTGCAATACAAACTACAGCTACTATTCATGGTAGTATTCGGACAAAATTACAACTTCTTTTCCTTACCTTTCGTACACTGGGACGAACGTGCGGGTGCGGTGTTACATGCTCTTCAAAGTAACACTTAGTTCATCCAGTGACCGTCTACTCTCTCTAGATACACATATGCTATCTAAGAGTCAGATAGTACCATGATCCAGGCATCCATCCATTCAAACTATATGTCAATCATTCTTCTTCATGTCTCTCATCTGGACAAACCTTACGTTTTCTCACGGGAAAACAACCTTTTCATTTTATTTGGGAAACAGCAAGCCATACGTCCGTGCTTGACTTGCATTTGAATTTCAACCAAAGCATATATTGCGCACACATACAGTTCCTGTTTCACCCACCAAGGCTGTTCTCATTCCACCCATCCTGGCTTCATTCTTCACCCAGCCATGCATCATATTCCTTCCCAGCCACCTCGGGCACCAATCAAACACGTATCATTCTTCTTTGTCAATCATTACTTTTAACTTGCTCGTCCTTCCACACTTACTTACACCCTTCTTTCGCTTTTCGTTCATCCCATCCATCAAGTTCATCTCAGATCTGATTTGGATTCTCGAAAAGAAATTCACCGCTGAGTTGAAGTAAATTTAGAGGAGGCTTCTACCTGGTTGATAAAAACTTTGTTCTAAATTTGAAAGTCTGCTTAACAGTATAGTAACTTAACTGTAGAACATATATACTACACCCGTGCAGAGAGCAAACTCTGCAGTCTGCAATCTCAATAAGTAAGGAATATAAGAGCTTACCACTGCCCGCCACTACCGTGGCAACCCGCACAGCAGTTTCCTCCGGCACTTGCACCGCCTCCTCCCCAGAAGTGTCCTCCTCCACCTCCGCGCTGGGCCTGGCACCAAATGTTCCACCTACAAAGTACATTTAAGAATGTTAGATGTCATAGACTTACACCACTCACTAGTATTTTGTCTAAAAGTAAAGTAGTATCTTATTCTTTCTTGGTGGTCATTCACATTTTATTGTTGGCAATTGTCAAAGCATAAACATTTAGAAGACTTGAAAAGACCTTATGGACAATACCAGAGGACTGCACTCAGTGCATAGAGCTATTGCTGACTAGAATGGGAGTTTCGTTTAACACCTTTTGCCAAATGTGCAATCTTAGTTAGCTACACAGACAGACTAATAAGAATAATCTAGTAATACCACGGGGAGTCATAGTAGAGGCAGGATAAGAATTTAGATACAGTCTACAAGAAGATCAAAGACGATTTAGAAAAAAATCGAACGAGGAACGCTAGGAAAAAATAGGTACTCTATATTAAAATTAAAACTTACCGGGGCCAGCAAAGGAGCCCTCGCCTGTCCGATCCTGGCCTTGAACAGCAGCAGCAGCAGCTCTGTCCTCTTGCCCCTGGGGGCAGCTGATGTACAACATGAAAGAAAGAAAGACCCGAAAACATGGATGATTGTTGGCAGCCAAATGAAACATTTCAAAAGAACAATAACAAAATATTTTGGCGAAATAGCAAATAGTCAACTATTCCACGGGATATATTGACCTATCTCATGTGGTCTACTACGATATTAGAATTGCTGATTTGCGGACCGTTGACTTGGAAAGTTATGTAACTCACTAAACAAACTACTAAAAAGGTTCGCCCAGGACTGGCAGGCAGCAGTCCGCAGCACGCGAAGTGACAGACAAACTCCATCGTGATTGCAGATCAGTGACAACACTAAAAAGTTTCCTACTACATTAACCAGTCATTAAAATACTCAAACTATCAATCCACCACCACTATTTCTTCTTATTGCCAGGTGTACAAAGGAAGGACTGGACTTGAGTCTGTAGGGGCAGATTTACAAGCCCCTTGCGGCTCATTTGCTCCGTTGTTGCGTGACTTTTGTGACGCAGCGGCAGAACAAAAGAGGCGACATGGTGCTGCGTATATTAACAACGTGACGCATATGAGAGATGCATCACGTTGTAAAGCCCTGCGCCATCAGGGGGCGTTCCGGCGCAAGGGAGGGCGTTCCTGCTCAGGAACACATCCTAAAAGTGGCTGAGGGAAATCTACAAGATTTCAATCAGTCACTTTTAGGACAATGATGCGTCACTCAAACCATGCGCCTGCTTGAAGCAGACGTATGGCTTGATGCAGCATTGGGGAGTTAGGGCCCCCAGAGCATTGCTGGAGCTGCGCCATCGATGTGACGCAACTCCAGCAATGCGCCGCCTTTACGGCACAGATGCGTAACGCTTCGGTGACGTTTCGGACCCATGGTGCGCCACATTGTAAATACGGCGCACCATGGGTGGTGGTGGCGTGGCGCACAATTACTGGCGCATCCCTGCTACTTTGCAGGGATGCGCCGGTAATTGTGAATCTGCCCCTTAGTGTCTAGCATTACGCAGTTCTGTAAACTACACTCATACATAATTTCTCAGGCCAATGAAATGAACACAAAATCGAAAACAATTAAGCATAGTAGCAACGCTACTGAGAAGAGAGCAGTGCACCTGAAATGCACAGAAGATTTTGAAATATAATTTACCTACAATGTAATCGGCAGCATTATTGCTCTTGGTAAAAAAAAAATTTGCAAAATAATAACACACAGAGCAGGAGAAAACAGAGTAGTGATGAAATAGCTACTACTACTCACCAAGCCCGGGGATCTCGATGACGAGCAGGTCGAGCAAGTCGCGTTCCGGGTCCAGGAGATCCATCCAACAGTGGGTGGCCTGGTTGTAGGTGCGCCGGACCCGAGAGTGAGAATACATGGCCCGGCACACCTTCTCCCACCGCTTCCGGCGCTCCCGGAGCCCGTTGCCGTTGCGATCTTGCCGCCTGCCATGATGGTCCTGGGGAGGCAGCGCTGTACATAGAACACTAGTGCGGCCACCTCCTCCGCGCTAAAGATCTCCCGTGGCATCACTAGCTCCCCCCTCAAATGCCCGCACGGGAGCCGGGCATGGGGTGCGGGACCCTTCCCCTTCTCGGGCTGCTTCCTGGCTCCCTTTACCATGGTCTGGGCAGAAAGGAAGGTAAATAATAAATAAGAAATAGAATAGGGAAGAAGAAAAGAAAAGAGTTAAAAAAAGTAGTTTAAAATTAACCAAAAGTAGCAGAAAACACAAAAATATAGAGCTAGAATAATAGAGGGATAGATAATAAGTAAAATAGATTAAAAAAAACTTCAAACAAGCAAAGGATGGCAGAGATTGAGAGAGGATACAGAAAGCATGCCCAGAACCATAGCAATGAATGAAAAACAAGATGGACGCGCCCGTTCACGACCGCGTGGGTAAGTTCGCGCGAGATTTCCCCCGCGATCACACGCGAACTTGTACTAGCGAGCTGCACACTTTGCGAGATTACATATAGCGCCCGTAAACGGAAATACGTCACGCAAACAAGATGGCCGTGCCCATGTACGACCGCTAGGGTAAATTGGCGTTGTTGCGCTACCAGCGGCTTGCGAAAACGCAAAAAACCACGCGAACTAACACGCCACAAAAAAACAAATCGCATATTCGCACGAATTCGCGGCTTCCGAATTCGATCTTGCGCAAATTCGCGCCCCGCGAATCCCGCTAAATTGCAGAAAAACGATTTTTGCAAAATTGAAAGCACTCAGCAGGTGCAAAAGTACAAGCTCATCATTAGTAACCATTCCCTGTAGTGCTTCCTGAGGGGCCCCTCCAGAGTTCAGGTGCCTACTTGCAACTATTCTATGACCCTGCTCTGACCCTCACAGCAGGCTCAGAGAATAGCTACAAGTATGCCACAAAGGTCCTGTAAAAAAAAATTACACTGCAACAGAAAGCAATTACAGATAAGGAAGCAGGTGCCAGACTGGAAGTTCAAATTTAGTGACACATTAATCAACCCCTAATTCATTCATGTCAGTTGAGGCAGGGCAGGTGTGCTAACGAATTTTGCAAAACTGAAAGCACTTAGCAGGTGCAAAAGTTCAAGCTCATCATTAATCAGGAAGCACTTACAGCTAAGGAAGCAGGTGCCAGCTCAAATTCAGTGACACATTAATCAGCCCCAAATTAATTCATGTCAGTTGAGGCAGGGCAGGTGTGTTTTTCCCCCCATAATCTACAGTGATGAACCAGAGGGTGGCAGTGATGTACCAGAGGGTGGCATGGGTGAACCAGAGGGTGGCAGTGGTGAAACAGAGGGTGCTGTGATGAACCGGACGTAGAAACAACATGGTCGCGACCGTTGCGACCCGACAAGTAAGTTCGCGTTTGCGAACTGGTAAAAAACCCTCGCGAACTGGCAGAAACCCTTGCGAACACAAAAAAAAGAAAAAATCCGCAAATTCGCGAAAGATCGCGGATTTTGCGGATTGCTAATTTGTGAATGCGCAAATTCACGAATCACGAATTGCCAAAATTTGCCCATGCTTAATTGATTGTTAAACTTCTTTGTTTATAGCTTTTAGTGGTTAGTTTAGGTGTTGCAGTCCTCTTTTGTTACTTGCAATCTGACTGAGTCACTCTGTCCTGCTGGTATTCTTTTTATTAGGATGCGTTTTGCTGTGCATTTTTGTGCCTTTTCTTACTGTTTGTTAATTGAAAAGTGTTCATATTTGTTACCTGGTTTAAGTTTAATATGATAGGTTAGTTGGAGGCTTGTTTGAATTTTTTTGCACCATTTATGGTAAACACTAAGGGCCCTATTATGAGGCTGGCAGTCCGACCACCGGAAAACCACATCCATCTATCTCAAAAGTTGGTTTGTATGTGGCAAAGAATACTACAGTACAGATATTAATTGCAAAAATTGTATCATATACCAATGCTGTCCGTAAGTTCTGCATCAAATACTACAAGAATGGTAGCATGTAATGTGTGATCATGAGAATGTGTGTTCAATCAAAGATCTGTACACTATACAGCCATGGTACAATACTGATCACGAAACTCATGATTAACTACATCTACCATGATGCCTTGCCTCTTCACCACCACCCATCATGCTAAAGGCCTCATCCCCTTCTCACCTGGCAGCCATCTTGCTACTAAAATAACTCCACTCAAGGAGCCCCACTCTTCTCACCTGCTAACAAAGTCTCATCCAAGTGACTACATCTACCATGACTCTTCACTTCCACCCAGCATGCAACACTCCTCACCCCCCTTCTCACCTGGCAGCCATCTTGCTAATAAACTAACTCCACTTAAGGAGTACAACTCTTCTCACCCTTTAACAAAGTCTCATCCAAGTGACTACATTTACCATGAGGCGTTGTCTCTTCACCACCACTCCATTTGAATCCATAGCTGACCCAGCAACTGCTGCCGAGCAGATGGAGGAAAGTCTGCAGAGTCCCTGTCAAGACCAAGACGATGACTTCGAATACCTCAGTGTCCAACAAGTTCCTGAAGCATTGGATGTGTATGACCGGCCTAGCACATCTGGGCACTCTGGCAGACCTCCACAGTTGGCCATTCTGGGACCACAACTCCTACCACAGCAGCAACAACTGCAAGAACATCTGTCCCATGACCACTGCACCTAGCACAGTGAGCACCCTTTCCTGCTCCCCAGTCATGGCTTCTCATAAAGCCACCACCACCCCAGTCAGTCAAGAGCAGGACCCAATCGGATTGTGCAGTATGTGTCTAGGGCAGAGAGCAGAAGGGCTAGAAATCAGAGAAGGGCCAATGTGGATCTCCAGGATGAGTCCACTGATGAGATGGGCACCCTGGCTGCCATAACACAGGTGTGGGCTCTGTACCAAGATTCGCAAGGTGCATTGGGCCAGGTTGTCCTTGAAGTCAGGGAAATGAAGTTGTTGCACCAGTCCACATACCAGGAGGTCACTGCCATCCAAGGCTATATGGCCAGTCTCAACAATGAGGTAGCAGACCTACGCACTGATGTGGCAGGGATCCACACCAAGGTGGCCAGCCTGCATTCCGAGGTGGCCTCCATGGCAGGGGTGCTGAGGGATATCAACAGCACCCTCTGCAGGGCTTTCCCCCAACAGCTCCCCCTCCCTGTATGCCAAGCTCATCACCACCAACAACCTCTACAGCTGCCACAGAAAGGGAGGCCCTGACTGAGGAGTTTACAACCGTAGGCACCCCAGGCTTAGCAGCTCCTGGTCCCCCTTACTCAGAAAAAGGGATGTCCTTGTAAGACTTCAGGAGGGAAGGGTGGCAAGTCCAGAACCACCTGCAGAGAACTACCTCACCACTAATGTCATTGCTGTGTGTGCCACACATTCATGTTGTTGACTTGACCTCCCCATATTTCCCACTCTGATGTGAGGAGTCTTTAGGACTTTGGTACCAGGAAACTAGGGACTCTACTTCAACATTTTCATCCACCATGATTGTATCCTCCTTCAAATGTTTATTTTCACTATTATTCTCACAATCACTCATTATTTTTTGTACTTGTATTATCAATCAAATATATTTAGATATCCCACAATAATCATACTATCCAGCGTATTCTTTTAAACATTGTTTCATGTGCTGAATCATCCATGGTCAAATAATATTGTGTGTTTGTAAAGAAAACATTGATTACTTCTATGGAAATGTAGTTGTGTCTGCGTAACAACAGGGCTATCCCCCCTGTACAGCAATAGCTCACATGAGGATAGACACACATCGTCTCATCAGCTACATTACTGAAACTGTACATAGAGAGACTGTCTTAATGTGTGACAGGTCAGCTATACATCTTCAGCAAGACTTGTTGCAAAATCTTAATTCTGTACTAACACTACTTTTACAACTTTGTATCAGAATACGAAGTAGTCACAAACTCACTTCATGTGAAGAACAATTATTTAATAAAAAAAATATGACATGCACATGTGCTTTGCCTCAAAATTCATTTAATCAAAATAACAGATGGAAAATAAGTACACTTACATTAACTAACCTTAACCCAAACATTTGTTGTGACACATGATGGCACACATATTGCTTTGGGAACAACACACCATGAGACAAAATACCATGAAAAACAAGGTACTTGCCAAACCATTGATACAAGCTGTCCTTACGAAGATGTGTCACACGCATTATCTATGACACAAAGTCCCAGGTAAAATCCATGTTCACTCCGTTTCCTCGGGACCAGCAACACATACCAGCGGAAGTCAAAACTCGATTATGAACACATGATGGTGCACAGACATACATGTGAACAATACAGTGATCAGTTTTGTACTAAATATATACACATACCGCATGTCTGCTTTTTCAGAGGGTCAACATTTTGAAGCAATGACACTACACGTTGGCGTCATTAATCACGTTGAAAAGGACATAATACAGCACTTTCCCCAGTCTAACCATGGTTTGATTCACTCAAAACATTTTCTCTTTCTGTAGTATAGGGCCTAGTACAACTGTGGACAACACATGTCACAGATATACTTACCTTCAGGAGACGTAATTGCGGATGAATTCCTGACGCACATCTGCACCATCATCCTCACCACTATCGCCATCATCACTTGGCATTTCCCACTGCCCTGCAGCTGGGTTCCCATGCTTTCCATCCTCTGGGATATACGGTATCTCCAGTCTCAGGGCAATGTTGTGGATGACACAGCAGGCCATGGTCATCTGGCATACCTTCCCTGGCGAGTATTGGAGGGCTCCACTAGTCCTGTTTAGGCAGCAGAACCTGGCTTTCAGGAGGCAGAAAGTTCTCTCCACTTGCCACCTTGTCCTTCCTTGTGCGTCATTAAAGCGCTGGTCAGCAGGCACTGTCAGATTTCTGAATGGCGTCAACAACCATGGCCGGCTGGGATATCCTCAGTCTCCTAAATGTTAAATATGGAGGTTGAAAATATTAATTCACACACTCATATCAATTTGCATGATATCCATGCATAATCATGTTAACACACATCACACTTACCCACAAGCCATGACCTCCCTGGATGGAAATGTGGCATCTGCCTTGTTATGTCACTATTCTGCAGGATGAAGCTATCATGGGCAGATCCTGGGAACTGGCCACAGACGTTGGAGATGTACAGATCGGACAAACAGACAAGTTGCTCATGGTTGTGCGGTGTCACTGAGGGAATATGTGCACCATCATTGAGTCCAAGTACAGGTGGGATTTGATCTAGCCCATAGAAATCTCCTTTCATTGCTCCCAAATCATCACAGCCAGGGTACTGGATGTAGCGGTGCATGTCTTTAAACAATGCAGCAAGCACCTTTATCAGGACATGACCGAACGTTCTTGTGACATCCCACTTGAAGTGACAACAGTAAACAGAAAAGAGCCAGTGGCCAAAAAGTGCCCAACAATAGGATTTATACTGTGGGTATATGCAATCTCTGGTTGGAGATTCCGCTCCAACTCACTGGTCAGCTCCAGGATGGTCAGGCAATCCAGCTGGTATTTCTGTAGGATGTGGCTCTCCTGCTTGGTCTGGAGGTCTGGGAATGGACGGAACTCTGGAGGGTGACTGCCTCCTCCCCTCCCAGGGTACCTAACTTAGAGAATAGTTGAACAATATTGGACTTGGTTAGCAACATCATAAAACTCTTTACATGTAAAGCATTGTACAAATGTCATTGCCAAATATTTTTAAATGCAGGAAACTAGGTACTGTGAATTTATTACTTGCCAGCCTGCCTTCACTATCAGTCCCCTACAAAGTCACAATTCACATTCTCACACCTTGATCATGCACTCAATCAAGTAAAAGTAGCTGATATGTAAAAGAGGGTGGCTTGGCTGACAAGATTAACTGGTACACCATCACATATTTTGCAAAGTTTTCCTACCTCCCATTTACATCTATGCATTGCACAATGAGTACCATGTCCAAAACTTTGACTGGGATTATGAGCATGTAAAAAAGTAAGCCTTAATAATTACATGTAGTGGTAGTGGTACATATAAAATAGTGAAAAAAAAGTAGCAAGTGGGTCTGAGGCCATTGCATACACAGCACATGACCGTTGACATGGCGGTTGCCTGAACTTATGCTACTACGAAAATATAGGCGAGCACTGCAAGAGAACAAAGACAGCACACTTGGCGGTTTCATTCACAGTAGTCTCCTTCATAGGATAGCATTGGCTACATTTTATGACGGTCGACAAATGACTATGTACGTTTACTTGTGTGCGCGCATATGCGCTGTACAAGTATGCTGCAATTCAAAAATACACTCACTTGCCTAAAAACACTCCTGTGAAATCAAACACCTTCCCTTGGTAGAGGTACTGAGAAAATAAGCCCAAATACTGGTATTGGACACAAAGCTTAACTAAGCATAAACGTAAACAAAACCATTTTTATATATAAAATATATGAAATTTATTAAAACAAAGCCTCTTAAGACATATAAAAATACATTGTCATTTCATAAAAATTTCAAACAGTGAAAACACAGTCATAGTTCATCTAAAATTCTCATACTGTAAACAATCATCTAAATGAAAAATATCACCTAAATTAAAACAGGTTATGCAATTGGAAAAAGGGGGGAGTGACAAACATAGACATCAACAATTTGTCATAAAGATTTGCACATCAAAACCCTCATTTCAGGCTCAATCCTAGACCCGCTTTGTTTTGTTGTTCGAAGCGGGTCTAGGATTGAGCCTGAAATGAGGGTTTTGATGTCTATGTTTGTCTCTCCCCCCTGTTGATAAGTACCCTGTTCCCCTGGTTTGTCAAGGGGTCTCTCTCAATCCTTTTACACTAAAAACACTCCTGCCATTACCCAAACCCCTAGTGGTCAACTGCTGTGTGTTACCTCTGGGACCAAACATGCCAGGCCAAACGGGTGCGAGGGCTCCTGCCTTCACAGAAGAAGATCTGGAGACCCTTGTAGGAGAAATCCTACCAACATATGGTCAGCTCTGTGGTTCACCAGAGGAGCAGGTGAGTTCTGATTGATGATTTGAGGATTCAGATGGTGTTCTCCCCAACTGTCAAAGTCAAACATACCCACTAGGAGGAGGTCGACAATCATATCCCTTACATCTGTCCATTTAACTTTCATAACTTTGTGTGCACAAAATGTAATAGCATGTGATAGCACTTAACTTGTATGCATTTAACAACCATTTTCTCGAAATATGTACAGCACCACACCTGATACCTCTAGCAGGGATAGTCAACTGGATGAATGTCTGCATGTGGAATCCATTGGCATAATCTTGTGAAACATGTCCAAGCCTTATGAAAATGGCTATGTACCTACACATACCAGTCAGTTGAACTGGGTTGGTGCTGAATCAGAAGAATGATGGTGTGGATAATGTGTGTGGACATCCACACGTCTCAAAACAGGTGACTCCTCATGAACTACTATGCTAGTGTGAAAGCATCCTCAAAAAGTTGTCACTATGAGCAATCCCATTCTGTCTGTCTTTTTAGCTGGGACATTGGATGTGCATAAAATACTGACATTCAGAAAAATATGTAGTTCCACTAGGAGCGTGATGCCTAACTCACAAGCAGACAATTCTTACAAGATTACACTATACCTGTTCCCTCAACCTGATCCTTTTAATAGTTAAAAACTTTCTACAATGCTTGAGGAACTTGAAAATGAAGTAACCCAATTAAAGCAAGAACTAAGCAGTAAGTTACCATCTGAAGAGTGGAAGAAAACTTTGAAAGACATCAACTCCCAATTAGATAGATACATGAAAGAAATTAACGAAAGAAAATTAATAAAGTTCAAAAGAGATACAGTGGACTACAAACTTGGCAAAGTCTATAACTGGGCTGAGATCTATGCCACCAGAAGACAACAACGACCCCAATACAATAGATCAACAGAAGGTGAGACCTCTTTATCCTATGATTCATCTCGCACTGGTCCCCAACGGGATACACAGTGCCAGACTCCCCGACAAACGGACATTCAGCCTACAACCTCTTCTTTCACACATATGACAACAGCTACCTCATCTTTTTTAGGACAAGGCACCGACCAAATCGGCGATCCAGGAGGACACAGTATAAAAGACATTCAACAACCGGTGGCGAAATCGACAAGGAGTCACAAAACCGAGTCATCAATATTTCTAAAACGAACATCAGCGCTATTGAGGCTAAAGTACTACAAAAGGGCATTTCTTTTGTCCCCCACCTATCATTCAAATGAATTGGACACCCAAGTTTGTTTTTACAAATTTATGAGATCTCTTAGACTTAAGCATTTCTTTCATAATATATGCAAACCACAAAACCGTGAAGATACCAGCACTCTTATGGACATGAGACCCAAAAGTTCTTTTCTCGTACCACTAAGTCACAAGATCCTCGATACCTTCGAAGTTATGGTTCAAAAGGATTTGCACACGATCTTCCAAAATCAACGACACCACAAATCTAATTTGTCCAAACATGAACGACAAGCACTGGCACAGCTGGCAGCTAATGAGGAGACCACCATTTGCAAGGCTGACAAGGGTGGCGCCCTCGTCAACCTTGACACCAGCTACTATAATGACAGCGTCACCATCTATCTACATGACGCTACACTATACATGGAAGTCAATTCTGACCCCACCAAGGAATTCAAAGATGTTTTACAAACTCTTATTGACCAGGCTGTACATTTGGGAACCATCACAGAACGAGACAAATCCTTTTTGTTCAAAGGTCATCCCCAAATTCCATATCTGTATATGGTCCCAAAAATCCATAAACACGCCTTAAGACCCCCATTCCGACCAATTGTGAGTACTCGTAACTCCATCCACGAGCCAATTGGCATTTATTTTGACAAACATTTACAAGCCAGGGTTACAAGTATGCTTAGCTATATTGAAGATACCATGGATTTTCTCATGAAAATCAGCAGCATTGTGATAGATCCCAATCAACCAGTTTATCTCTGCACCATTGATGTCAACTCATTATACACATCTATTCCTCACAACCTCGGATTACAAGCCATGGAATCAGCTCTGTTGAACACGTCAAAACCACTTGATCTACAAGTATTCCTCATGGAATTAATGCAACTCACTCTCCATCATAGCTATTTCAAATGCTTAGATGCATTCTTTACTCAACTTTCGGGAGTAGCTATGGGCAATTGCGCCACCCCGGCGTAGGCTAATTTGTTCATGCACCAATATGAAACGGATCATATTTTGACTAGGGGAGGCTGCATTGAGCCGAACTGTGTTCCTTTTTAACTGCGTGACGAGGAGTGAAAGAGGTGGGGAGAGGACGTGAGGATGAAGGTGGACAGTTCCCCAAAACGATGAGTACCGCAACGCTAACACCTGGGCTTGGACTTCAGCCCCCAGGGTGCATCGCTACCTCAGCACCTGGTGCGAGTTAGGGAGACGCGCTGACAACTCGTTTAAAAGATACTCCACCCTCCCCACGGTGCGGGTCGCGGCGCGGAATGGAGCCGGGACAAAGCCCGGGTCAAAGGGCGGGCCTGTCTGTGCCTGTCCATGGCTGTGAGTGACTGGACTGGGCAACCTCCCCAAGGACACGGGCACTTTCACTGTATTTGCATTTGATATGCTTGGGTAGTTGGGTATAATTGGGTGATTGCCCATCAAATCGATTTGGGAAGTTTTGAACAATAACCAATTATTGTATATTAACCCGGTTTGTAATTACGGCTCGGTCGAGCCCAAACACCTTGCCACTACCCCCGCGCCCTCCAAGGAGGATGGTCAACACGGTGCGTACTAGGTCTTCTAAAACTGGCAAAACTACTCCCCCCCCCCACCCTCGACCCCAGGCAAAGCATAAGGGCATCTCTTCCCCCTTGTCCATTCAACCTACAGCAATAGATAAGATGCTGCAAAAAGCTATTGGTGCAGTGTCATGTGAAATTGAGCGCGCCGAAAGGCGCTTATCACTCGCCCCGCAAATTGGCTCCTCTTCTACCCCTCAAGAGACAGAGGTCCACACTATAACCAACTCCCCTGGTGACTCCCCAATTTTGCAGGCAGAGGAGATCCCCTGTGGACAGCAGTCAAATATAGATGTTTTGCATTTAACCTCAGTTAGGGGGAAGTCATCTATTAAGGTTACAAGGGGGGTTTCATTGAGGAAAACTAAACGCAAGGGGGCAAAGCTAGGCAAAAACCCGCTGGTAAAGAACAAAGACAACTGTGGGGAATCAGGAAAAGATATAGAGCGGTTATTGCGACAGGAGGCACCCCCCAGATGGGCGTCCCAATTCATTTCAGATATGAAATTATATTTTGACCAACTCATTAACTCACAGATGAAAACCATCTTGAGTCGGTTAGACAAAGTAGTTACCCTTTTGAAAACGAGGGTGGGGATTAAGGATAGCACCCTGCACCCTCCGTCAACTGTAAAAAACCTGGGAACTGAGATCACACTCGCAAACCATCTCCAAATCCAAACCGACTCACTACCCCCAGTTCAATCAGTCTCGCTGACTGGTCCAGTCCTGCCACCAAATCCCCAGTATGACCAAACAACTAGTATTCCCTCTAGAACCCTCTCTGGCTCAGTGGAGGTGAACACTGTGCCAACATCTACTACCACCCAGGGATTAAATCCCATGCAGCCCCTTCCTGAGTCCCAGTCCATGGGCCCTTATAGATGGATTGCCTAAAAGGAGAGCACCTGTAAATTACCTTGTATCAACTTGGCCCTGGAGGCCTCCCCCTATGTTGTCATAGTAGCAGGGGTACCTGAGTTGAAGCCAGACCGCCCTGAATCTTTTGTGGAATTAAAGAATAAAGTTACGTTCTGGCTGAATAGGAACCCACCATTGGGGAATGACCAGGGGCAAATTTTGTTTGTTCGAAGGGTAGGTTGGCATGGGAATAGGCGCAAGGATATTCCAGGGGACTGCGTGGTCATTAACCTCAGGGACAGTATATTGGTCGATTACATTCTTAGGTGGGGCCCCACAAATCAATTGAGCCGTATTAAGGTACTATCCTTGGGTTATTTTTATCCGAAGGGCAAATCAACCTACAGCGGAGACTCTGGCCCACAGAGGTACAAAGTTAGCTCATTTGGTGGGCCAGGTCTTTATCTTACAATACCAGCCCATTTCTTCGACAACCATGAGACAATCAACCTGAGGAATAGGTTCGACCCCCTATCAGCGTTAGGCGAGCTAGACTGACTCGAGTTCAACCAACCTTCTTGCATGAGGCCGCAACACGAGGAAGCCTGTCCCTTTAAAGATCCATGGCCCACATTCTTTCCCTTGTATCCATCCCCCAATGTGCATATTGGTAGCGAAGAAGATTCCATAGGGAACAGTGGGCTGTGTAGGGGGGAGGACTCCCTGGTTTGTCCAAGTTTAAACAAAGGGGTTCCATCCAGGGAACCCACCTCCATGCACCCGCCCACTCACGGGGAGGGTTGTTCATCTTCACCATCCCCAGCCCGACCAAGTCAGCACATTTTTACTATGGCCTCCTGGAATATTGCAGGCCTCTCTTCAAGACTTGGCTCTGCCGATTGGGCAGAGTTTATTGAGACCTGCGACACCTGGCTATTTCAGGAGACCTGGGCATTAGCGCCTATTTTCTTCCCAGGGTTTCTTAATTACTCAAAGCAAGCAACCCCTGGAATCAGGGGCAGGCCATCAGGAGGTTTGTCTGTTTGGGTCAGACAGAACATAGGCTGGACTGTCCAGGAAGTTACCCTCGAGAGCCCAGACATTTTGGTCCTAAAGCTGAGAAGGAAGGGAATGTTAGATTTCTTCCTGATCAATGTCTATGCTAGAGGGATTCCAGGGGGCAAAATCTCACCAGAAATGCTAGACCTAGAATTTCTTTTAGGAACACTGGGTACCTCAAGCAATGTCATCATAGCGGGAGACTTCAATTGCACTTGTGAGCCTTTAGACAGCGATGATTTCAACAGGCTGGGAGAAGCTTTCAATTCCGCCAATTAAGAAATGGACGGAAGCAGTCTTACACCTTAACGGCCTTTGCTTAGCCAAAAGCCTCAGGGCCGTAAATTGGAGGACTTCTTCGGACAGGATGGCTACAAATACTTTTAGTTTGGGTCCTAGAAGCAGTCGTATCGATTACATCCTTTTAAGTATGCCTCTTTGGCCCACTCTGATAGACATGGAGGTTCTCACAAGATGCAAAAATGACCACGACCTCTAAGTCCTGAAGCTCAAACACCAGTCCATGACCACAACCTCCCACTGCCCCACTAAAACTATTACAGGGGAACTCGTCCTCTCTAACAACATGCGAAGAGTTCGATGGCAGTACATTAATAATAACGTAGAGACCAGTAACTTATTGAAATTATTGGTGGGTGATGCTCTGTCCTTTCTCCATGCCTGTGATTCCCAGGACCACATTAATAGTGTGATCACAGGGCTACATGCAACTTTATTTGGGGACTTAAAATCACATTTCACAAAATCTCGAACACAGACCAAGGGATCCCAACCCCGATGCACCTCCTGGTACAACGGCACCTGTAGGAAGGGTTACAAGACCCTGGCTAGAGCCATTAAGTCACGCGACGGCCCAGCCATTAGACTGGCCAGACGCCTATACAGAGAGCACCAACAGCTAGCTCAAGTTGCCTGGGAGGACCATTACTGGTTGGACCTTCTGGAAGCAAGTAAAGATAGGGACAAGTCAAAATTCTGGCATACTCTAAAATGGGGTAAGGGTAATATCCCTGCTGCCCCTGAGAATAATGTTCCCCCAGAGGTGTGGGTCTCCTACTTCAAAGGCCAATTTAGAGGCCCCCCTAGTGATTCTACTGTCCCAATAGAACAATCCATAGAGTCCAGTGTTTCATTCACAAAAACTGAAGTTTTAAACGTCTTGAAACAAATCCCCTGTGGGAAAGCGCCGGGTCCTTACTGTGTCCCAGCAGACCTTTTCACCTCAGATCCTGATACTTGGGCCTCCAACATATTGTTCTTGGCCAATGCTGTGTCTAGTGGAGCAACCCCACCCCCAAAACATGGGCAGGAGCGGAGATAATCCCAATATTCAAAAAAGGGGATCGCTCCCTCCCTAACAACTATAGGCCCATCAGCCTGATCGACAGTATCCAGAAAGTGGTGGCAAGGCTGGTCCTGGGCAGACTTCAATCTTGGATTGAGGACAATACCATCCTGACACCCCTGCAGGCCGGCTTTCGCTCCCACACTGGTACAGTCGATCAGGCTATCAGGTTCGCGGCTAGCCATTGGAAGGTTGTTACCCTGGGAGGAGGGTCGCTCTATGCTGCCTTCATCGACCTAAACTTAGACCTGGTTCCTGGGGCTAAACTGTGGCAGGCTCTTCAGCTGCTGGGTCTCTCACCAGCATTATTGAACATCATTGTTAGGCTTCACCATGCCAATTACGCCCAGGTACGATGGGGGAATCAGGGCAATGTTACGAGTAAGTTCAATGTCGGAACAGGAGTCAGGCAGGGGTGTGTCCAGGCCCCCACACTATTCTCTTTGTTTATCAACATAGTAACTCAGTATTTTGATAAGCAACCCACAGATGTGCCAAGAATTGCGGGGCTGCATATCCCCCTCTTGATGTTTGCAGATGACACTCTGTTGTTGTTGAGAACTCAAAGGGGACTGCAAGATGCCCTAAATTGCTTTGAGGCTTTTCGTCGAAACCAGGATTTCGTTATTAACGTATCTAAAACCACATTCATGGTCTTTAATAAGAGCAAAGCCGTTAGGGGGAGGGTTAGTCTTGACCAGGCCCCTCCAGAGCAAATAGATACCTTCTCATACCTTGGCTTAACAATAAGGAAGAACCTTTCTTGGAAACCCCATATCGACGTAATGAATTTGAAGCATTCACAATTGGCGGGGTCCTGCTTTGAGAGCATAAACAATCTAAATCCAAGCCCATTGCACCCACACTTCAAATATACAATAGGGTGGGTGCTTCAATTCTCTATATTGCAGAACTTTTGGGGCTTCAGCGACCTATCGCCCTTAGCTGTGGTGCACAATAACTTTCTCAGAGCACTCCTAGAGCTTCCCAAATCTACACCCCTGACCCCCTTGTACCTCGACACAGGCAGCAGGAATATCAGGGACCAGGCTCGATTTTGCCCAAATATACAATAGGGTGGGTGCTTCAATTCTCTATGGGGCAGAACTATGGGGCTTCAGTGACATATTACCCTTAGCTGTGGTGCACAATAACTTTCTCAGAGCACTCCTAGGGCTCCCCAAATCTACACCCCTGACCCCCTTGTACCTCGACACAGGCAGCAGGAATATCAAGGACCAGGCTTGATTTTGCCCAATAGCCTACTGTTGTCGACTCTGGACGACTCCAGAGTTGACACATTATGCACAGGCCCTGAGTGAAGTTAAGTCCATTACCACTTCCCACCATATTCCGTGGTTTAAAGACCTTAAACTATCCCTAGTAGCCATGGGCATGAGGTCCCTATGGGAATCCCCTTCTTCTGCGCACTTTCCGTCGAAGAAGTCTCTAAAAGAAGCCTATTGGAACCCCATAGAATAGCGGTGCCTGTCCCAGAGAAATAACATCACGATTCCTAGAGCTTAAAATAACCCCGACCCTTGAACTGTACTGGGACTTAATCACAAACACCCTGGAAAGAAAATTATACCATCAGTTCTGGGTGGGTTCCCTACCGCTGGGGTCTTTTATGGCCAACTGGGAACGGGGATGCGGAGGTGATTGCCCGTTTTGCCCTGAAGTGTTGGAAACAACTGCTCACTTCTTCTTCGTATGCCCGTCCTATAGAAACCCAAGACTAATGTGGTTGAGCCCCATCTGTAAAAACCTGGGGTTCAGGGTAGCCATGGCAGCCTTGAATGTTCTCAGGACAGATACGGAACAAGCAATAGTGGTAGCTGTGGCAAAGTATTTGGGATGGGCCTGGGTAATCAGAGCCAATACAATGAAACTTTCCCAATAGCCCATGCATTTGAAAGCCTGCTCTATCCCCTCTCTAGGAAAGTTGCTGTTATGTACATGAACTTCCTTCCTATTCTAAACCATGTATTCTGTTTTAATAGTTTTAACTGTTTTTATCTTGTTTTTAATATTGCTACTTGATTTTGAATATTGTTGCTTTTAATATTGTGATGTATTTTTTATGTTGATGTCTTTTATGATTTGTTCAAAATTGAAATAAAGACCGGAAATTGACTAACCCAGACTGGCAAGAACACCTGCATGTTTACTATCGATACATCAACGACATCTTTTTAATGTGGACTGGGTCCGAAAAAAAGCTACTTACAGCCATCGACCACCTCAACTAAGTCAATGAAAGGATTCAATTTTCCCATACCACCAGTTTATCACAAATATCTTTTCTGGATGTGGACATCAGAATTATTTGACAACAAGTTTCATACCTCAATTTACACCAATTCTACGCACCGAAATAACTATTTACACTTCACAAGTTTCCACCAAATGAGCTCAAATAAACACTTACCTTATTCTCAACTTTTAAGAGCTAATAGAATAGCATCTACTGAATGAATCTTTCAAAACAGACAGCTCTAAGATCATCAGCAAATTCATTCAAAGAGGTTATCCCAGTAGTATTATCAAAGCAGCGGAAGAAAGAGTGCAAACAAAAGAACGTTCACAGCTTTTAACAAGAAAAATCTGAGCAGAGACTACAGAGACACGTTGTGTATTTGTCTCGAAATCCTCTACTCACAGCACCAAAATTAAGCAATCTATCCTAAAACAATGGCAGCTGCTCCAATTAGAACATGACTTCAACAACATCTATCTAAGTCGACCCATCTTTGCTTACCAACCATCTAAAAACATTCAACAAATGCTGAAAACATGCAACACCACTCCTACTACATATAAAGCTACACTTCCTTGCCATATTTGTGGCAATTGTAACAGCATTATAACTGGAACCACCTTATTGCACCCTACTCAAGGAACTCCAATCAACCTTAAGGTGAATGCGACGTGTGACTCTACCAGGTGGGCGGAATTTGCGGAATCGCGTTACGCAAATCTCTGCGAAACGTTAAAAAATCTCCGCGAACTCGCAGAATTCCTGGAACACGCAGGATTGCTTGTTCGCGATGCTTTTTTAATGTTCGCAATTGCCTTTTGCATGCCCGGGGAAAAATATCTTGCGAACACGCATTTGTGTACGCGAACAAGCAAAAAATCTTGCGAAGTTGCGGAATGCAGAATTTTGGGCAATTTCGCGTTCTCCGCAGAACAGGGAATTCCGCAAATTCCGCAAGCGAAATGGAATTTACCGCCCAGGCCGAGTATCTACTCAAATGTCCGTGTGGCCTACCGTATGTAGGTAAAACAGAGCGGAAAATCAAGGTTCGACTCACAGAACATCGCAGTAACATTCGGATGAAAATCCTCAAATCATGTGTAGCAGCACACTACGTCAAACATGCCCATAATGTCAGCCAAATTCGGTTCCTGCTATTGGAGGTTGTCGAGAAAACCGAAGGCAGAGTCCACAAAAAATTTCTTTTACAGCGTGAACTGTACTGGATTCACAAATTGAACTCTCTACACCCGACGGGTCTTAACGAGAAACTTGAATATAGTTGTTTCCTATAATTTCCACTGGACTTGTATTGTGCCACCCTGATAATATTTCCCTCTGTCCTCATGTTATCTGTTTCCTTTTTATCTTACTTGTCATCCTCATATTCTGTTTGCCGGCTCGCAATTTATCTTTCTCACTTATTCATGCACCATTGTTCAACAATCTTCACTGAATCTTCACACTTTCCTCTCTTTTATTCTCATTGTTTTTTTCTTTTGTTGCTTCCTCTTCTTTTATTCTTTTGCTCCTTTTTCATTCAGATGACACACTTTTCATTTCACACCTGTACCTTTTCCCTTCACCATACTGCATTCTTTGCCTATTCTTGATTATTGTTGTGAGCCCACTTGGTTGTGCTCATTATGGTTTTCGACTGGTATTCATTGTTTGTTAGACTGTGTTGTCCCTGTGCAACTTTATTGTTTCCCATCGGGCTTACACTGCACTTTCAGTCCTCTTTCTATGACCACCTTTTTACCTCACTTTAAACACTGCGCCACGTTCTTCCAGGTTCCCATTCACCATTCGCGAAAACACCTATGGAGTTTACTCAGCTACGTTCACTGCTACCAGTTACGGTAAGTGACTTACTGATTGCCGGTTTTCGAGTACGGTCACTGCGCCGCGTTCTTCGGAGCTTTCTCCTACTAACCGAGCATCCACTAATTCTTTACTACATGTTACAAGAAGCGCTTTATTAGCTTGCCGCTCTGTTGCACTAGTGCGACTATGCGATACAGTTCCTGTTACCACAATAACATGCCAGCACCGGTTAACTAGAACGCATGCGCACCCCACTGTTTGCTCTCCTTTAACGGCACTCTCTTCATCCTGTTTCCGCGGCACCATTATTATGTTCACAACATTACCGCACCCGCCTGTGTATGGTGTTTGTTGCATTGGGCCACTCGTTTGTTCACTTGTTAGTTTACGCTTGTTTCTTGCAAACACGATGCACCATTTCGGTCACATTTCTTTTCACCCCTCACTGACCACGTTTAAGCCAGCAGGCAGTTAGCTCACTTGCATACCTAGGATATAATTTACTCAGATGCATCCTACCCGGGTTTCTTGTTATACATTTTGTATTTTGTTTCCTTTATAGAAATATTTCCCCTGAAGAAGACCTGCGGCTCGAAATGCATCGGGGACTGTTCCAAAAGTTGTGATGTTACTATCCTATATTATCATCAATATTGTGTTTTCATTACTCCTATTTTGATTAAAACTACCTAAGGAATATTTGAACCATATGATGGAATATGATGAATACCATTGGTTGAATTAAAACCAGATATCAACTGAATTATCAACGAAGTTTTATTGATTTCATTGACATAGCAATTAATTTTGCCCTCAGGAGTGCTCGAGTTATCATCCTTACACGTGTAAGGTTTCTAGAGGACTATACCTGGGTCAACATAGCTGATGTAACTTGTCCCTCAATATCATTCAAATCTGTTTTACACAGTTTTGCCATGTTACCAATCACAACTACTAATGTGTGATGTCATGTATATTTTCTTGATCCATTTTGTCATACTCTCGACACTCTGTGTTTATTTCTGAACATCAACTACATGATCATCAGGAGTCACATAATGCAAAGCATCCACATGTGCCTGACAATGGCTGTAAGACTCAAACTTATGTTTGTTTAGTCTGAATCATACATGCAACAGTACTTTAAAATCCAAAATGGTGAAGCTCTGTATGTCTGACTTTGCACAGAAGAACCACCTTCACGGCATGTGTCACTCTCAGAGGCACACAGATGAACACCATGGTTAATGCTTGAAATATGAGTCACTACACGTGGGAGCAATTCAATTTGTAAAAACATATTGGAACATGTTGCAGTAGTCGGATATATGTTGTGTTCTCCATGTATGAAGTGATAGTATTGGCTTTTCAGAACCATACTAAAGTATGGCATTGTAATCGCAACTGTACCTTACTGCCAAAGGTGTCTTGGGTGACCTCTTGACTGATTACACAGACTGTGTGTGTTTGCCCTGCCCTTTGTTTGGATGTGGAATTAGCTTGGCTCCTGGACCAAGAGAAATGTATCAAACCATTCAAAGCATATATGTGTGATGTGATCTCATGTATGTGTACCTGCCTGTCTACCTATACCTGCCTGTCTACCTATATCCTGTAGTAACAGACATTTTACACAAGTTAGTTCTCAAAAAAATTAATTCAACTTTGTCGTCATATGTCATGCAGGTGCAGTCTATTAGGGCTCTGTGTCATCCCTACAGGTCAAGGCCCAACTGAAGCAAAGGATTTGGAAAGCCATTGCCAAGAAGGTGTAGATCCAGGGAGTCTATTGCTGGTGCAGCTCCCATTGCTGGAAGAGGTGGAAGGACCTCAGGCGTTGGAGCAGAAAAATCACCCTAGTCCAGCTTCGAAAGTCCTCCCCACTTGGCCCATATTCTGGCTGTGGCCTATCCTAAGCTTGATGGGCAGTTGAGTCCCCAACAGCAGCTAGGAGGGGGTGAGTATAGCCCTGGACTCATGAATCAATACCTTATCACACTTGTAATATCACAAGTACCCCTACAAGGATCTATCTGTATTGTGACCAAAGCCAAGTCACATTACAGAGGACATGCCTGTGAGAACCTGGCCTGGTATGTGATGTCCACTGATATAAGTGGGCACCTTGCGCCAGTCCAGACAGCCCTTATAGTGGTTTAAGAGGTCTTAGACAACCTTAGAAAGCTCTCTAAGTGGTAGCTGTGGAGAGAAGCTTCTAGGCTTAGGTCAGAAGGAGTGTAAAGCAGCTTGTTTTACCAGAATACAATCTTATAGGATAGATTAAGTGAAAAAGAACCACACAAAGTATTTATAAAAATATATATTGATTATATAATACTCTATGACACATAGAAATATCTCCTACCCTGAGATATACACAATGCACACAATACTTTAGCAAAGAAACACAGTATATAGCATGAAATACAAAGTGGCCCGGGGTGGACCAAACCATTTACTTAGAAAGTGGTAAAAGAACCACGACTCGACACAAGACAGTGTTGAGAGGACGTAGAAGTGCTAGAACCCCAAGGAACCATCCAAGGTGAGTAGATAGGGACCCCACAGAGACCGTGTGCAGTGTAGGATCACAACCGCTTGCTCCGTACAACTCCATGTGTAAGTCGTGGTTGGATTTTTAAAGATTAAGGACTCTTCCCAGTGGGCCCTGAAGAAAGCCCATGGAAGACAGAAGGTTGGAGAGCAACCCCTCCTGTGGATACCCTAGTACCCATGTTAACTACACCAGGGAAGCCGGGTGCATACGTGTGAAGTGGTCACAGAAACCACTGTCGAACCCAATTCAGGACTTCAAGGAAGTGCCGCTGTTGAAGAAGGAAAAAGTGTCCGGTGGAATCCAAGGATGGATTCTTGATGTGAGATTCCTCCAAACAGAGGGGACAGAGCCTATGTCACTCCGGGGTGACCAGGCGACTCAAAGCCGAATGCCCTCTGATGTTGGGTGTTGCAGGATGAATGACGATGACCTTGTCTCTGCAGCTGTGAGAGCGAGGCGATGCTGAGGAAGAACAGGAGCTGTTCATGAGCTGTCCCACCAAGGATGTTAAGTGCTGCAGGGTCGGTGTCTGGTGGGAGCCCCAACAAGCCGTGGCAAAGGAAAGCCACGCTGGAATCAAAGAAGGAGCAATGTCGGGACCAGCAAGTCCCCGGGGACTCACCAAAGGCAGGAGAATCAGGTCAGGCCCGAGAAATCATGGGAGCCCAAGAGAAACAAGTATGAACTTTAAGTGGACCCACAGGCCGGAGGCACTGTAGTCACAAGAGGACCTCAAACAGCTCACCAAAAGAGGCAGGCCACGATGCACACGATGTGGTGTGGCTGAAGATTCTGATCACTGGAGATGCTCGAGGCTGGGGCTACTTGACGCCCAAATATATTCTTGCAAATAAGCCAATAAGCCTATGCAAATGCAAGTTAGACACAATGCACAGGGGTTCAGTTATTGAAACCTTCACTAGGTATACTGGCCTCAAACTTGGTGAGAGGGCAGGGCAGGCCAGGCCTCAGGAGCTGTGGAAAACCACCACCTGTGTTGCAGAACCTTTCAGACTCTGGAGGAGCTCAGTATCAGCAGACCGGTCAGCCTGGTTGTAGTGCCTGCGAATGCAGGGGAGTGACTCCTTCACTCCAAGGAAGATTTCTTCAAGTGTCTTTGATGCTTCACAGGCGTTGGAAGGTTGCAGTATGATGCACAAGCACAGACAATGCAGCAAACTGGAAGGGAGATTAAGTCAGGCCCAAACGAAGTCCAGCTAAGTCCATAGTGTGCAGACGGTTTAAGTGCAGTCAGTGGCGTCTCAATTTTATCCCACGACGAATCTAGGAACCTACACCCAGGGAAGCCCTCAATGAACGCTGGGTGGTGAACTCGGCTCTGCATGCAGAGTTTCCCCATTCTGCGTTACGCTGAGCTCGTGGAGTTCTGAAAAACTCTGCTTTATGCAGCGGAGCGGAGTTTTTTCCTTGCCCGCGTTCTCCAATGTCAAGTAGATGAGCGTAAGTGAAGAAAATCAACCTCCCGGCGACATTTTTCCTCGTTCGCGATCGCCAACATCAAGTTGGCGAGCGCGAGCGTGGAAAATAAAATTCCTGGTGAAATTTCTCAACGCGGGGGGGGGGTGTCAGGTTTCTCATTGCAAGTGGTCGAGTATGCTCGCAACCGCTCGAGTTGAGAAACTGCCCACGTGCATTGAGAAAGTTGCAGCTCGAGTAAAAATCTACTCGAGCAGCAGAATAGGTAAGCTTGCGCTGTGCATGGTGCTTTTCCCAATTATTGCACAGTGAGAACAAGCATCCGGCACTGTGCAATCACAGCGAACTGCATTTTTCTACTGTACTCCGCCGCTCGCGGAGCTCTGCGTAGTGCAACAGATTTTTTTTGCACTTCGCATAGCTTTGCATAGTTTAATTCTGCGAACTCCGCCAAGGGTTACCCTTGGACTCTGTAGGCTGTAGGGGTGTCCCGTTCAAGCAGGGGCACCCTCCTTCTTAGAACCAAGCACCCTAGCTTCAGGATTGCAAAAGCCTGCTATAGGGGTGAGATAGGCTTTAAGTGCAGTTACCCTAGATATAGGAAACCTATGTCTTTAGTAAGTGGTGCTAGCACCAAATTAGGCGGGCTGAAACGGCAGGCCTGTAGATCCATTTTCAATGGTCTCTCATGATGGAATAAAACATGCTTCAGCCCATTGGAGACCTCTGGGGTACCTATGCCCCGGGTACCTTGGTACTGATCCAGCGGGCCTAAAGAAATTCTGTCTCATAAGCATAACCCTACACCACAATACTCACCATAATTCATAAATTCATCACTAGGACCATAAATGACTGAGACAAGAATTGGCCAACTGAATCATGTGACCTAATTAATCAGAACTATTCACAAGTCTATTTATATTTATATACAACTGCAGTTTATCATCATCATGTTTATAAAATAAAGTCATTTAATTAAGTCACCTAGGCAATGGATTAACTAATGGTAACTAGACTCAAACTAACCAAGACCAGCTTGTCATTTTAAAATCTATTTTATTAACTTTATTATCAAGTAAAGAGCCTTTTCAATTAATAAATCTTTATTATCATTTAATAAGCATCATTTTATTTAGTGAAGGCACATTAGACTGTCAGTTTCAAAACGAAATCAGCATGAAAAGTGTTATAGCAGAAAGAATCTCATTCCCTAAACCCTATTTCCCTGACTAAACTAAATGGAACCTAAAGGGAAAAGCATAAGTTCAGATTTTTCTTACGTGAGTCAAAAGTCCATCAGCATCTCACGCTCTCAGGATTCAGGAACGAGCCAGCCAGCTCCTCCCAAGGGGCCAAGTTTTATACCTTTTCTCTATCTAAAACTAGTTAAAAGAATACTTTTTAAGTGACATACAGCACGCTCATTGGCTGTCAGACGTCAGACCACATGAAGTCATTGCCTCTTCATTCCAAAATCATGCTCTACTATAATGCCTTTGTCCATTGTCTGCAAGTGACATTAGCTTCCGAGGACTTTCGTAACATTTTATTGAATAACAGTTTGTTGCTTCCTCGGCTTGGCTTTTCCGCCATATCCCGTCCTTGGAAATATTATACAACGTGGAGCACTTCCTGCACAGTACCTCATGTTTTGTTCACTGAAGATTATGAACGACAAACCTTTTTTTTAATTCATTCTGTGCTGTGCTCGGCTCATCGTGACAGGATTTTCACATGAATCCAAACACCCTTAAAGGCTAGGCCTCAGGCCTCTTTTTCGAAGCACTAGTATGCAAGGAAACACAAGACACTAATTAATTCGAGTAATGAAAGTCATTCTGTACCCCACCCCCTTCACTAATGTTAACCCATTAGTCTATGTTACCTAGCCTTAAGCACGAAAAAGCAACATACCTTTGCCACATGAATGACGCAACATAGACAAAAGCACATTTAAAAATAAGCACATGCTATTATTTAAACAGCCGCAATTAATGTTGACAAAACGAAAAGACAAAGTTAGTTTATTATTTTTTAGACGTACTGGCAAATGCAACAAGAGCACATAATGTTAAACCCACATGTTTATGTAAATGCCATTATTCTAGGTTGAATTAGTACAAATCATGGAACACTCATTAATATTATTATTTTATTATGGAAGTTCAACTCAGCGAGTGAAAACATAATTAATTTTAAAAACTCGCTTCATCAGTACCATATACTGCGGACTTATAAGGGTACCCCAGTATCCAATCTGTGATATACCTAAGTATTGAACACAACAGTTTAGAGAGAAAGCAGATAGACTGGTGTCTTGATTAGCAAGATCTCAGCCAGACTAGTCAAAATATAGCTTAGCACCAAGCAAAAAGTGGGGGAAAGCATGCATAAGGATCCTACCTTCCTACATACACCCGCCCCCGCTTCCCCCTATGAAAGGAGATAAGGCTAACCTTGCCCAGTTTAGACTATTTCCTAAGTGGCCATATAAGGAAGGTCCTGCACTAGAACACATACTCCATATCCAATGGTCCACTGAAAAGTTCCTCCCCTGTAGGTTATTGGATCTTCTCAAAAATTTGGGGTGACTACCTGTAAACTCTTTGAGCTAAGGAAGAGACTGGTGGAGTGTCTTATTAGGGAAGTGAGGCCTAACAGCGTTGGTCTCAGTTTCCTCAGAGCACTGGCCACCATGGAGGCTTTCTTTCTATGACTGTCTTAAATCTATCTCTAGGTGTCAACCTCTAGCTCCCTACGCCTTTAGCTTGATCCCTTCTGGTTGGAACAATGGAAGACAAGTAAAGTTTTTGGATAGCTTTGTCCCAGGTTTTACTTTGCCCAACAAAGTCCATCGTGGGGATGTCACTGCCTAAGGGATACCTCAGATTGCTGAGGTATATCCACCTAGCTGGTACTATTAGGCTGGGGGTCCCTAATCTGTTGATGAGGTAATCCTCTTGGCAGGGGGTCCCTAGGGATCCACTGATATCCATGTCCTCTGCAGCCCTTGGCTGACTGAGGCTGGGTAGAGAGGGCCAGGATATCTGCTCCAGACTGGGTACCTCCTTGGAAGGTTCCCCTGCCCTCAGTGGAGGGGGGAAGTCATATCTGGATCCACCAGATGCTGGTGCAAAAGCCGTTTTTGACAATTATTAAGGATCTGCTCCTTCATCATCAAATTGTACAATCCTAAGTAGTCATGCACTTTGCTGCCATGTAAGCAACCTTCCAGAGCCCTTGTGGCACTATCCACAAAATCTACCCAGTCCTGGGTCTATGCTTTTTGGGTGTCTCTGAGCTTACTTCTGTATTGCTCAGTGTTTAAGCCAAACCCATCAATGAGAGCACTTTTCAAAACTGAGTAAATATCAGCATCCTCTTCTCTAATAGCGAGGAGCTTATCTCTACCTTTGTCAGCAAAGGAGAGCCACAAGATAGCTGCCCACTGCCATTGAGGGACCCTCTGAACTTCACAGGCCCTCTCTAAAGCAGTTATCCATTTGTGGATGTCATCCCCAACATGTTAGGGAGAGACACCCTTGTTCAAGTTTCTATGGTCAAAAAAAGTTTCTCTAAATCTAGGGACACTGTTGCCGCCACCATGGGACTCTAGTCGCAGTTGTTTCCTAGCTCTCTGGACTTCTAGGGACTCTTTGTCCAGGGCCATCTACTCTTGCCTAGGCCTAAGCCTAGGTTTCCCAAGCTTGAGAAGTTGGTATTCTCCATCCAAAGAGTTATCCCTCTTCCTAGAAATTGAGTTCCCTATAGACTGTCCTGAGCAATTGGATTCTGTAGAGGAGGATCTAGACCTCCTTGGTCTACTCTGCACTCTCCCAGGAGGAACAAAGGGCCTCTTCAAGGCCATCTGCAGCATCCTCTGAGAGATCTACATTATCGAACTGGAAGTCATCCAGCTCCACCTGGTCAGGGTTAGATTCAAGGTCAAATAGGGGACCCCCTCATGGCCTATCTTCAGTCCCCTGCCCACCCACTCTTTCCTGTTCATCTGACCCACTGGCTTCCCTGAGGTCATCTAACAGCCTTCTGCCCTGAGGAACTAGAAACCCTGTTGGAAGAGGTCCCCTTCTACTACAGCCAACTGTACGGCTCATCAGACGAGCAGGTGAGTGCCTCACATTCCTACAACACTCTGTTGCTCGGCACATCTTTATGTAGATCTGGTTGGAATGGTACTTATGTGGCCTTTGGGTATTGTATAAGATGTTATAGGGGCTATGAAGGCATGCAATTGTGCAGTGTTGTGATACATCAAAAAAGGTATGTTTACAAATTAAATTCATGATTCAGTTAAATCTCCTGAAAACTACACACACCATGTGGCATAGGGTGCTGTAACGGCTGGATTTTCGGACCAGATAGAATCAGCTCACCAAGACACCACCAACCCAGCCGAAACGCAACCACCTCCCTCCTTAGGACCTATTTACAACAGGTATCTGTGTTCCTACCTAAGGATGGGGAATTAGCAATATACAAGCTCATATCATCAGAAACACCACTAAATCTACAGGGATTACTAGGAATACTCACTGATTACTAAGGACGTCTATGCCCTACACCACACTCATACCTTATAGTCTCGCGGCAACTCAGACCCAGACTATGTAACCCTCCTACTCATAGTGAAGGGGGCAGTTCCCATAACTTACCATTACACACTGGCTACACCCAGTGCTCGCTCAAGCCACAATCTGGTGGGTATAGGCACTGTATCCACCCAGTGCTCTCACTATTACACAAGCCACAATCTTGTGGGTATAGGCACTGTATCCTCCCAGTGCTCTAACTATTACACAAGCCACAATCCTGTGGGAATACACATCGACTACAGTCAATGCTCTCACTAACGCCACTTTCCCTAGAGGCGATCTCATTACACACTGACACACTCAGTGCTCTCACTAATGCCACTCTCTCTCTAGTAGCAATCTCACTATACACCGTGTCCCCCCGGTGCTCTCTCAAGCCACAATCTTGTGGGTATACACACTGACCACAATCAGTGCTCTCATTAACGCCGCTACACAACGACAATCACTTTCCTATGAATACCTTCAGCTCTCTCTCTCTCTGTTGGGAAGTTTCTCTCATACATCTAATATCTACTGGGGATGTAATTGTTATATTTTATGTGGTACACAAGAATGGCCAATTCACACTGTGCAAAAGGTATTATCAAACACAAGCTCTCCTCTCCCCCTCATTGTTCAGTTACCATTTACCTGGACGGGATTCGCATCCGTTCATATAACAGCATCTGACTAGAAGAAAGGTTAACTTTATTATAATACCAACATCTGCACAGCTGTTCATTAAGAACTGGGGTTGCTTTATTCACTAACAATATCAACAATATAATACTGCACTATAACACATAGCCTGAAAAGTAAAAGGGGAATAGACACATACACAGATCTGCGGGGTCTCTTTATTATAATGGAAAGCTTTATTACTATAATACATCCACATATAACTGACAGGGACTATAGATAGCTAAAAAGGGAATGGATTATACTGCACACCGCTGAAAGAAAAAGGATTAATCAGTGTAACATTACAATAGGGAATCTAGCCTAGGAAATAAAAGACAAGATTACTGTTTAAGTGGGCACTAATATAACAGGACAGATATCACCTGATTAGTATGAAGTCTTGTTCTAGCTGTCATCTGGGTTCCTCTCTCGTCTGTGCCTTGGCTCATCTCAGATTCTCCCCTGCACTCTGGACACGCATCTGCGCTGATCACTGCACTGGATTCCTCTCCCCCACGAACTGTCTTCACCTTTCCGCTTCAGTCTAATGATATAGTTTCTGCCGCTCTGATAACCGTTCGCTCCACTAGCTTCTTCACTCTGTCTGATAATCCCAGCTCCAATGTCCAACTCACTCCAGCTGCTCCCACAGACTAATCCACGATATAACTTCAGTCTCTTCCAAAAGGCATCACTCCAGACTCCAGCTGTTAACTGCCTGCTCCAGCTCCAAACACCATCTGCTCACAACTGCTTCTGACAACTCCAGCAACCAACTGACAGCTCTCTTTCTCTGTTCCAAACACCAACTAACTTCTCTCTCTCCAAGAACCGACTGACCTCTCTCTGTTCCAAACACCAACTGACTCTCCGCCTCTTCTGCACTTCACTAATATGGAATGCTCTCCCCTCATGGAAATTTCCAACAGAGGGCTGCCTCCCACCGAATTCCTGTGCCAGCTCCGAGGCCTCCTGCGCAGCCTGCAGTGACCATCTGCATGTTACGTCTGGGCCCAAGAGACAAACACATTCTTTTCGATAAGATCCAGTCTCCGCTGGTTTTCCCCTAGCACATAACAGGATTAACTATAAACATCACCTTTACCCTGCAAGCATCTCAGTCTGCAGGGACAGAAAACAAAATGTAGTCTCTCTAGTTCTGTGCCTTGTAGGCCCGAAAAGGATGAAATAACACTTAGCTCTATCAGAGTACATACACAAACCATACCAATATGTAATATAAAGTCAGGACTACAGGATCCACCCTCTACTATAGGTAGGATGATGAAAGGACACATAATTATGTCAAAGCCAATAGGCAATAGATGGATTAGAGTCAGGAATAAGGGATTATCATCATATAAAGCCGCTATCCTCTAGTTTATGCTTCTAGGTCTGAAAAGAGGCCTAAAAGGACCAAAACAAGCTAAGAATAAGGATCCAGGATGGTAGCAAGCTTAAAGTCACCATCACTCCGAAATAGAGCCAAAAACACGGTCACTACACTCCACCCTTGATTTTAATTTGCTAACATCCGTAAACAACAACAAACAAATAAATCAATCAATCAATCAGTGACACTTATAGAGCGCGCTACATACCCGTAGGGTCTCAAGGCGCTGGGGGGGGGGGGGTGCCGCTACTGCTCGAACAGCCAGGTCTTCAGCTTCTTCCTGAAGGAGAGGTGGTCTTGGGTCAGGCGCAGGTCGGTCGGGAGGGAGTTCCAGGTCTTGGCGGCCAGGTAGGAGAAGGACCTTCCTCCTGTAGTCGCTCTTCGGATGCGGGGGACGGCGGCGAGGGCGTGGTTGGCTGATCGGAGGTGGCGTTTGGGAGCGTAGAAGTTGATCCGGCTGTTGAGGTAGCTCGGGCCTTGGTCGTGTAGGGCTTTGTGTGCGTGGGTGAGGAGGCGGAAGGTGATTCTTTTGTTGACGGGGAGCCAGTGAAGGTCTCTCAGATGTCCGGTGATGTGGCTGGTTCGTGGGATGTCGAGGATGAGTCTGGCTGAGGCGTTCTGGATCCGCTGGAGTCTCTTCTGGAGCTTGGCGGTGGTACCGGCGTAGAGGGCGTTGCCGTAGTCCAGTCGGCTGGTGACGAGGGCCTGGGTGACGGTCTTCCTGGTCTCGGTGGGGATCCACCGGAAGATCTTCCGTAGCATGCGTAGGATGTTGAAGCACGCCGAGGAGACGTTGTTGACTTGCCTGGTCATGGAGAGGGAGGAGTCCAGGATGAAGCCCAGGTTGCGTGCATGGTCTGTCGGTTTGGGTGCGGTGCCCAGGGCGGGAGGCCACCAGGAGTCGTCCCAGGCGGAGGGGGAAGAGCCCAGGATGAGGAACTCCGTCTTGTCAAACAATGATAAACAAACATCAACATAATCTATCAACAAAATCAAAAACAAAAAGACTCCCTAAAGTGAATGACAACTAAGGAAATACCACCTAAAACTTGATGTAGGGAATATAAATCTGACAACCAATTGAAAACTAATCAAAGCACCCTTGACCTGAATGTTGAAATGTAACTAAAATTGATCTGATAACAACAGAAATTAACCAAAATACCCTTGAACTAAATGTGCCTCACCTTCTAGTGATAACTCATGAAATCTAATGATGTGGGGACATGTCTGTGGAATAAAAACAACAAAGGGCCTAAATGAGGCCTACCTACTTCGGTCAACTTAAGAAAGGATTTGGTAAAATCTGACAAATAAACATAACAAAGGGTCCTCAAAGTCTGGGCAACTATTACTAATAGATCTAGGACATAACCTGACTCAAAGACACACCTCCCAGGACAACTTAAAGTCTAAGGTGACCACCCTTGGAACTAATCCCACTGTTCTAAATAAGAGTTGATGGATCAAAGTGAAAGTGTAATAATAGGGAAACAATGACAACCCCATCTCTACAAAATAGCTGGTGTAGCACTATGCATATCAAGCAAGAAAATCAAAAAAGTTATCTAAGTGTGGTGTATATATTCTTCTAAAAGATAATTCAGACATAAATAGTCTGTCCAGAAATCCCTATAGCTAAAATAGCTAAAGTATAAACTTAAACATGGAAAATTGAGTAATAGTAGACCATGCCAAAGGCAATAGGCAAAGGTCATAAGTCATCTAACTCAGGAAACAGTTTGCACCTAATCCCTCTGTATCAATCTGTGGAACACATGTGTGCACCATCATTTAAAACATTGCTTTCCCTTCATTGGCAAAACTGTTTTACAGAAAACAGGAAAATTATAAAATAGGTGAAAGATAAACAAGTGTAAAGTCAATCGGTATCAATAATGAAATAGCGTAGCATACTAAAATCAAAATATCATGTATCACAGGGCATCAGATTATTAAAGCAGCTTATTAATTATATATTGCACCCTATGACTTTCAAACAACATTATTTGCATATATGAAAAGGAATCATTGAACCAAAGGCCAAATCATGAATGTGGCACTGCATTTTTTAAACTGGAAAATCAAAACCATGAACAGGACTGAGAAATTTTGGATTGGGGCCTGTTTGTGGTAACTGCAAAAGTGCATAACGTCCATCTGAAATAGAAACATGGGAAAAACGCAAGACTCAAGAATGCAGGCCAAGGAATTACAATTCAGACTCCTTTCGTAAAGAAACATCATTATAACCAAATAAAAATGGGTTCTTTTAGATCATCACTTGCAAAAGTCAATTAATAAATTTCTTTTTTCAAAAAATAGAACTATTAGCTTTGTCAAGAACATTTTTTTGTTTGTTTAGGATATGTAGTTTTAACCTGACTGCTGAGGCAGCCAACTGTAGATTGTGATATCAATTTGAAAAGTTCAGGCAATATAAAAAGTTCTAATCCATAGTTGGTTTCTCCTTAGGAAAACAGTTCATTCGTATATCCTCCATCTTCATCTGTATCCTTTGCCAAGGAAGCACGCCCTCCAATCTGGTCGTAAGTCATCAGGTCCAGGCACGTCAGCGTCCGGTCTGGGTCCAGGCTCGGGGGGTTTTGGGGGATGGGGGCACTCATCCGAAAATAATAAAAATGCACCACTCCAAAATAAGAAAATACACACTCATACAGGGCCCCCACATATCAGCCATCTGAAACGAAACACAAGCATCATCAATCTTGCAAAAACAAATTTTCCATTCAAAAAGCACCCCAATTGCTTTTCATTTCTGTAAGAAACTTCCTAATTCATTAAAAGAACTCTTCTAAATCCAAGGAATGATTTAAACATTCTACCTATACCATATTCTCTAAATTTGTTTGGGCAAAATCTAATTTTTTCATACACAGCCAGAAGGGCTGGGGCGGCTAACTACCTCTCACTCCTTTGAGAAACAGCCCCTCCCTCCAAAAAGATGTCCGCGCTCAGAGTTTTGAATCAGCTCCAACCATAACAATCAGGAGACGGGCTGCTCTCTGCCTCGCAGACCCATCTTTCTCGGCAGCTCTCTGCGATCTAAAATTGAGTCGCTGCCAATGCTGAATTCATTGCAAGAGCGAAGCTCCTGCCAATTATTCTGTTTACATTACTGAAAGGAAAACTATTCATTTGCAAGCATCCCATATCTCTAGTCAGGGAAGCTTTCTGTGCCGACTGTATTTATCTTACTCCAAGGGCCAAGCGTCTGCCAATTATTCTGTGTACATTACTGAGGGGAAAACTATTCATTTGCAAACATCCCTTATCTGAAGTCAATGAAGCTTTCTGGGCCGACTGTAAGGAAGAGCAACTTGACCCCCCCTTATATAAACATTTCTCTGCGGAAAGAACTGAATCATAGCCAAGAATAACAAACTGGGTGTCTCTGCTCTCATAAGTCACCCACGGGGCACCTCCACCCATTCAAAACTCTGTAAGCGGAGAACTGCTAAATATTTGTCAAAAATAACAAGGCAAGGGCAAGTCTGCCTCGCTGCAAAAAGAGCCCCTCCTTCAAAAAGCTCCTGAGAGCCTGGCTGAGCTATCATATCAGCCAAGGTAAAAAAACAAATTCCTTCTAACTTGAAACATACCCGTTCTCAGGCTTTAAAGAAATCCTGCCTTTAATTCGAAACACTGCACCATTATTTCTAACTAATTTAAGCAAATTAGACATGGTAAAAAGCATCCTAAAAACACGAATTAATAAAGACATTTTTTGTAACCTAGACACATGCTAGCATTCTCAAGTAAGAAGCAAAATAATTCTGTAGAATCTAAGACAAACTATATATCATAATGTACTGGTACTTGCTGAAAAGGAAAACATTAAAATAACATTACATGCAGCAACATGGAAAATCACGAAACATTTCTTAAAATAACATGTGAAACACCATCAATTTAAACAAGGGGAAAAAAAAGTTATACATGTAATCAAGAATTCATAATTTGGTGCGCAAACTTTTCTGTTCTAATTATTAAAAGGGTCAGATTTATTTTTTGCATATAGCCTTTTTTCCTAACTGAGTGGGTTTACTCTCATGCTGGTCTGCTTCATATCAGCGCAAAATACAGAATCATTTGCATTAGAACTCTAAACAAAAAAGGGCAGCTTGCTTTAGGGAAATAATTACTTATATTTTCTACATGTGCAAAATACACTACAGAACATTTTTTAAAAGCACACGGTTGCATTTCACTTTTTAAAGCACATTCTATGATGGGTCTATTTTATTTCCACAACCAACCGTCTCTGAATGCTCATGTTAAAACACCCCCTTACAGTCCGACTGGTTGATTTATAACATTCCGACCTCCGAGTCAGACACATTAAATCACGTGTTCAAAGGCAAACCCACACAAACTCGTGGACGCATTTCAAACAGTATGTTAAATGAACACTGCTTTTTTTTCTCCGTGCAAGATGTGATCCTTCCGTCAGCTAGATGTCAAAGTACATAGGCGAACCCTGCAACCAATCAAAAAGTCAAATCAAACCATCATTAATCCAAACAGTCACTGACTTTTAGTGTCAGCTCACGTAACAATGCATGTTAAACAGCATGTTGAAATAAATACTGCCGTCTCAATTCAAGATATTAACCCTTTGGCAGCTCAAACACAATCGTTCCCCAATGTCTGCAGATACATGGGGAAGTCAAGAACTTATCTCTCCACGTTTTCATATAACACGTGCGCACATCTTCAAAATATTTTCTCCAAGCACTTGAAAGAGATCCAGCTCTCTCCTGCCTAACGTAATGATAACATGCTATGTACAAGCCATATTCACAAGGCGCTATTCACAAGCCATATTCACAAGGCGCTACAAGTCATATTCACAAGGCACTACAAGCCATATTCACAAGGCGCTATTCACAAGGAACTCAATGATAACATGCTATTCACAAGCCATATTCACAAGGCGCTATTCACAAAGAACTCAATACCTCAATGATAACATGCTATTTACAAGCCATATTCACAAGGCGCTATTCACAAGGCGCTATTCACAAAGAACTCAATAACTCAATGATAACATGCTATTCACAAGCCATATTCACAAGGCGCTATTCACAAGGCGCTATTCACAAGTCACATTCACAAGGCGCTATTCACAAGGCGCTATTCACAAGAAACTCAACAAGTCATAATAATGACATGCTATTCACAAGCCATATTTACAAGGAGCTATTTACAAGGAGCTCAACAAGTCATATTACACTGAATACATTTCACATTTCACAGCATAAGCAAATGCAGCAAGCCATTTAATAGGCAATTTACAAGCCTTTTTCATACACATATGTACAACTGCATCATCATCAAGATGTAATTGGCTCCCTCACATACTGTTACCCTTCAAGCCTGTCAGTTCAAACAGCAAGATGAAAAGCATTTCTTCCACACTGCATCAGTCAAATGCCATGATGTACTGCAATCTCCTTACACTCCGATTGTTCAAGCTCATAGGTCAATTTAAAAGTAGATTTCGACTTTCTCAAAAACATTGTAACAAACAAAAAGATATATACAATTATAAACAAATAATATACAAAATGAACTCCATACGTGCCGAGTGCAAACCAACAAGATAGAAACAATACAGCGCACACAGGCTACATAAACAATTTGTGACGCCAGATGTAACGACCGGATTTTCGGACCAGATAGAATCAGCTCACCAAGACACCGCCAACACAGCCGAAACGCAACCACCTCCCTCCTTAGGACCTATTTACAACAGGTATCTGTGTTCCTACCTAAGGATGGGGAATTAGCAATATACAAGCTCATATCATCAGAAACACCACTAAATCTATAGGGATTACTAGGAATACTCACTAATTACTAAGGACGTCCATGCCCTACACCACAGTCATACCTTATAGTCTCGCGGCAACTCAGACCCAGACTATGCCACCCTCCTACTCATAGTGAAGGGGGCAGTTCCAATTACTTACCATTACACACTGACCGCAATCAGTGCTCTCTCAAGTCACATACACACTGTGTCCTCCCAGTGCTCTCACTATTTCATACATACACAAGCCACAATCCTGTGGGTATACACATTGACTACAATCAATGCTCTCATTAATGCCACTTTCCCTAGCGTCGATCTCATTACACACTGACCACACTCAGTGCTCACTCAAGCCACAATCCTGTGGGTATACACATTGACTACAATCAATGCTCTCATTAACGCCACTTTCCCTAGCGGCGATCTCATTACACACTGACCACACTCAGTGCTCTCACTAATGCCACTCTCTCTCTAGTGGCAATCTCTGTCCTATGAATACCTTCAGCTCTCTCTCTCTCTATTGGGAAGTGTCTCTCATACATCTAATACCTACTGGGGATGTCTCATATATTTTATGTGGTACACAAGAATGGCCAAATCACACTGTGTGAAAGGTATTATCAAACACAAGCTCTCCTCTCCCCCTCATTATTCAGTTACCATTTACCTGGACGGGAGTCACATCCGTTCACATAACAGCATCTACCTAGAAGAAAGGTTAACTTTATTGTAATAACAACATCTGCACAGCTGTTCATTAAGAACTGGGGTTCCTTTATTCACTAACAATATCAACAATATAATACTGCACTATAACACATAGCCTAAAAAGTAAAAGGGGAATAGACACATACACAGATCTGCGGGGTATCTTTATTATAATGGAAAGCTTTATTACTATAACACATCCACATGTAACTGACAGGGACTGTAGATAGCTAAAAAGGGAATGGATTATACTGCACACCGCTGAAAGAAAAAGGATTAATCAGTGTAAGACTACAATAGGGAATCTAGCCTAGGAAATAAAAGACAAGATTAATGTTTAAGTGGGCACTAATATAACAGGACAGATATCACCTGATTAGTATGAAGTCTTGCTCTAGCTGTCATCTGGGTTCCTCTCTTGTCTGTGCCTTGGCTCATCTCAGATTCTCCCCTGCACTCTGGACATGCATCTGCGCTGATCACTCTGCACTGGATTCCTCTCCCCATGAACTGTCTTCATCTTTCCGCTTCAGTCTAATGATATAGTTTCTGCCGCTCTGATAACCGTTCGCTCCACTAGCTTCTTCACTCTGTCTGATTATCCCAGCTCCAATGTCCAACTCACTCCAGCTGCTCCCACAGACTAATCCACGATATAACTTCAGTCTCTTCAAAAAGGCATCACTCCAGACTCCAGCTGTTAACTGTCTGCTCCAGCTGACTGCTTTCTTCAGCTCCAAACATCATCTGCCTTCTCTCTCCAGCTCCAAACACCATCTGCTCACAACTGTTTCTGACAAATCCAGCAACCAACTGACTGCTCTCTGTTCCAAACACCAACTCACTGGCTGCTCACTGTTCCAAACACCAACTGACTTCTCTCTCTCCAAGAACCGACTGACTTCTCTGCACTTCACTAATATGGAATGCTCTCTCATAGTGGAAAGTTCCAGCTAGTAGCCTCCTCCTACCGATTCCATGCTCCAGGCTCCCTGCTCCAGACGCCCCCACAGTGATCAACTGCTTGTTTCGTCTGGAGACCTGAGCCCAGGGACATTTCCTGATAAGATTCAGCTCCGGCCGGTTCTCTCCAGTTTGCAAAGAGCGAACAACACCTCATAACTAAAACATCACATTTACCCTGCAAGCATCTCAGTCTGCAGGGACAGAAAGCAAAATTGAGTCTCTCTAATTCTGGGCCTTGTAGGCCCGAAAAGGATGAAATAACACTTAGCTCTATCAGAGTACATACACAAACCATACCAATATGTAATATAAAGTCAGGACTACAGGATCCACCCTCTACTATAGGTAGGATGATGAAAGGACACATAATTATGTCAAAGCCAATAGGCAATAGATGGATTAGAGTCAGGAATAAGGGATCTATCATCATATAAAGCAGCTATCCTCTAGTTTATGCTTCTAGGTCTGAAAAGAGGCCTAAAAGGACCAAAACAAGCTAAGAATAAGGATCGAGGATGGTAGCAAGCTTAAAGTCACCATCACTCAGAAATAGAGCCAAAACCACGGTCACTACAGGTGCACGGTACAATGAATGTGTACATGTATTTACACTTAGGTGATGTACATGTATTTTGTATCAATTGTTGTAATCACATGAAACAGGTAATTATTTGAAAGACATTGGCTGTAAAATTATTGTGCATGCACATACACCTACATTTGATGCCTTGTGTATGTACAGGCCAATAGTGATTCATCCACAAGAGTTAATCCGCCTGCTGTATGGTCAAAGTCTGTACAGTTGAACACTGAACTGGGATTTGCAATATGCATAGCTGACAAACATATAATGAAAACTGGGATGTTCCCATGCTAATGTGAGACGACTGAGTTTCACTTTAATTTTCTGACGACTTGAAAGTTCTGGCTCATGATCAGGGCTGTCTGTGGTTATTGAGTTCCCTTTACTTATGTGATTTGAGTTCAATAAATTTAGGCTGGGTGTCCACAAGTTAATTTCAGCACCTACACGACATGTTAGGGGGTTGCAGCAACAGTATGTGCGATTACATTCATTACGCCTTGACACTCTGAACACGCTAAAGGCCACGATGTTCCAAAATTTTGTAGGCTTAACTTACATCAGAGTGCTGTTTGATCATATATTTTGAAGGTCTGCATCCAAGACAGACACTGAACATCCTACAAACTTGATAGCATGTGGAGGAGTTGATTCCTTGTATCTTATACATGTGTGATAGCAAGGTAGTCTTACACTTTATTTAAACATATTTGTATCCGGTGTAGTCGGCTCCTTTGAGAGACAGGTCTGTGTAATTCCAACTGTTGCTTATTACTTACTTACATACTTTCGTGAAGGCATGCAGCTTTTGATTTGCCTTGCAGAGGGAACTGCATTTGTCTTGATGTAAACCAGCTATGGATGTCCACGTTCAAGATGAAAAAGACCAATCATTGACCCTGGGGCTGTTGTGCCATGAACGTATGGTTCAGTGCTGCGGTACAGCATGGCTTCTGGACCTAAACGAGCATTGGTTCCTGTCCTTTAGGCCAGAGTGGCATCATTGCATACAACCCTCGTTCTGCTGTCTGTTGTATCCATAGAAATTGGCAGAGGAGCAGCCCTCGCAAAATCAGAGACCTCATCTCCCCATATGTAACAACAATATGTCTTAGGCCTGCACAAGACTGCCTCATGAGAACTTTAAGAACTAAGAAATCAAAATAGGGAGGCAGATATTTTTCATACCTGGTCCTGAAGCTGCAGAACTCTATGCCCGGGAGCTGAGTCTGCTTGAAGAAGAGCCCAGCATTTTTCATTTGCAGCACTCTCATTCAGTGCTGGGAAGCCCTTGGGCAGCCAAGCACTTTACAAAAACCAAATCATGAACATAAACATTTGTGTCTCGGTCTGCCAATGGGAGCGTCTTCTAACCTGAATGTACGGTTGGCTCCCTTGGATGCTTCCTCATACTTCTTCATAAATAACTTTATTCGATTCGAAAAGAATCATAAAAGTATACCATTTAAACATACAAAAATTCACAAACTGTATTTCTTATCCAAAGGCTCAGGCAAACAGCATACCAGAAATCACAGACACATTATCAATGGACATTATCATTTATATAAAACTTGTATAAATCATTCCAATAATTCTAAAAATACTAACCTGCTAAAATACATCTAAAAAACACATTTGATTACTTGTCTCCAGCATACACCACTTCTGCTAAATGCTTTTTATAAGCATGCAGAAATTCATCCAGTCGGGGTGCTATGTCATTGGAAATGCATCAGCGTGAAATCCTTCCCTATGCAGTGGCAACAGGCTGGGAACATACATGCTCAATTAACTTGCTTGGACCGCCACTGTTAGTACCTCCTACAGCATTTGCAGGTACCATCAATGATGCATCGAGCATTTGTCACACTGAGTTGTAACTTGGCTCAGTGGTGAGAGTGAGACCAGTTTGAAGATCTCATGATACTTTAAACCCGCAGAAGCTAACTAGATATTTTATCCGTACCAATTTTACAGTTTATATTCATTTCAGTATTCTGAGGCTGTAACACAACCTGACCGTCGTCAGCTAAAACCTGACATGCTTAGTTGCTATCTGCTTTCCTACCCGTTCACCATGTTTTGTGGTTCAGGTGTTAGAACATAAGCACTAGATTTAGAAGGCGAATTGTAAGCATTTGCTTTGATAGAATGCTATTTAGCTGTTGCTCATTGATGGTGTCCATTGAGTGAGCAGTAGCTATCAAGTATGTCCATCATGTCAATATTTATGCAAACATTTGTGAGACTTATTGACATTATGTAGGTACCATTTAAGTCTGTGTAAGCGACATAAAACCAAACTGCAACATTTATCATTTAATGTGCCTTTTTCTTCTCAGTTTCTGAAAATGGTGATTTTTGGGACTGAGCCTTGGACAATGACTACTAGGATTCACAAAAATTGTTTGATGTGAGTCAAGATGACATACATAGGGATGTATGATGTTACCACGAGATCAAAATGATTGCGGTACATCACAACACAGTTTTTACAACGCAAGTCGTTACCGCGACTTGCGCTGTTGGGTGCTGGACTTAGGAATAGTATAATTTACTATTCCAACTCCAGCCTACGTACAGTAGGGAAGGTGTTGGAATAGTAAATCTACTATTCCTTAGTCTAGAGCGCCCTACAGTGCAAGTCGTGGTAACGACTTGCGTTCTAAAAGCTGCGTTGTAATGGTACTGTGGTGTTTTGACCGCGTCGTAAAGGTTGTTTACCCATAGATAGGCGTATATGTATATGTGCTTGGACATGACCAATTTTGCATAATGTGTGTCCTGCGATTATGTGTTCAGAAATTGCATATTGGTACCATCTTTTGTATTGATGTAGCCAGGCCCTCTTACGAGTCTGGGGGTCAGAGGACTGCTAGACCCATAGTGGCGCGACAGTGGCAGATCCAGCCATTGCCGCACCGGCAGTCTGACCACTCGATTATGACTCTGGCAGTCAGACTGCCCCGGAACCACCGGCTCCGCCAAGGAACAGCTGTTCCCTGGTGTTGGAGCAGCTGTTAGAGGCTGTAATATGTTTGGCGGGACCACCACGGTCCCACCAAGCATATTACAGGGTCCCCTGTGTCTCAAACATATGTGTATGTACCCAGGGGGGCATAAGACGTGCCCCCCTGTGTGCATGCTCATAGGTTCCTTCACTTCATGGACTTTAGAGTCCATGCCATGCAGGGACCTAGTAGTGCGGCAGTGCCTTTAAAAGAGGCACTGCCATGAGACCACTTCGCCGCCCATCTGCCAGACTACAAAAGAATTGTAATCTGGCAGGCGGGTGATGCAGCAGTTTGCACCGCCGCACCCCCAATCTGTTTTCTCTAGGAGTATTAGATTTACTTCTTGATCTTGCTCTTTCAGGTAATCTTAAAAATCTGGGTGAATTTTCATTAGATTCTCTAGGAGGTGCACTAGCAGAGGTTCCTGAAGAAACTCTTGGGGTAGACTGTGAACAACTTGGCTGATAAGGTGGTGGATTAATACGAATTTCTTCTAAAACCACATCATCTAATTCTTCATCAAGATGACCTTTCCTTCGGGAAATCTTTTGACCTGAAGTTTCAACAACCATCTCTCTTACTGGGTACAAACCCTCATACATGTCTGCTTTTCTCCAACGACGCACTCTATCCTGATGAGTTTCCCTATTTATGTCAAATTTTGGGCCTCTTGATATTCCTCTGTTTTCTCGTTCAAGTTCCATCATTTCAATTTCCCATTCAACTAAAGCTTCAAATTGTGTAGGTCTAGGCTTTGGCGTAAGAGCCATCATTTTTTCTCTCAAGTTTTTCAAAACTTTAACATTAAATGATCCGTCTTCTGGCCACGCTAATACACCATCATCTTTGGTATATTGCATCCAATTTTCAAACCAGAGGACAGTATGATAACCATATTCACCTTCCATGTATGCTGCGTGTGTTTTGTACTTATGAAGTAATTTTCCACCACACGTTTTAATTTTCTTATCGGGGCTGAATACATTTTTTAATTTCTGAAACCATGAAACCTTCTTTTCCTCCTTTCCGTACCAATAACTCATGTTTAAACACTATTCCGTTTAATTTAGAAAAGATCGTAAGTATTTCTTTGTTGTTCCGCTACTCTAGCCAATCCGTGCGCGAAACTCACCAACAAGCCAATCAGGTTAAGCCACGTCACTACCTTGCTCAACCAATAGGAGTACTGCTTTCAGAAAGAACCAATCAGCTAACAGCTCGTTTCAGTCACGTGAACCAATCAGTGCGCTTGCTGTGACGTATGTCAACCAATCGTAGCGCGAACCCTGTGACGTATACTGCCGCTGCAGCTTCGCTGTCTCCGCTCCACAAACTCACCCCTCCTTTACAAAATATTTTCACAGCGCCATTTTAAAACAATCCTTTTCAATGAAATTCAGTTAATAACTACAGAAAAACAAATCATTTGCCTGTTTCGCTAAACAAAGTAATAGTTTTTATCAATCATTCGAGTTCTCACTCTCGTGAAATAGACGTCGCTATTTTCACAAATTCATTTTACGCATTCAAACGGAAAACCCTGACCATGTATTCATGAAAACTTTGGCAGGACTTTAACCAACCAATAGAAATCCTCAATCGCCAGTAAGAATAGATGACGCTTCCTTACCCTTCACTCAAGCTTGGAAAAACCCTACTACTCTTGTCACAGCGAGTTTTAAAACGGGCTCCTAGGGCCTGATTCACAGAACTAACTTAGGACAAAATCCTAAACTTACTACTTTTGGTATTCACAGAAGTTAGGATTATGTCTTAAGTTTGTCTTAAGACAAACTTAAGACAGACTTAAGACAGACTTAAGTTAGGATTTTGTCTTAAGTCTGTCTTAAGTTTGACTGAAGACAAACTTAAGACAAAATCCTAACTTGTGTGAATACCAAAAGTAGTAAGTTAAGGATTTTCTCTTAAGTTAATTCTGTGAATCGGGCCCCTAGTCCCTATACTCAAAGTTACAATTTCATAGGCAATCCTCACTATACATACAACCTGTCATACCTAGAATCCCTAAACTTGTGCTGTATGTCCACAACACTAGTGATATATCAATATCACCAATTTGAAACAGAACAAATGAACTGTGTAACTTCACCTGTCACACTACTCTGCCGGCAACTTAACCAGGCATTTTCACACTGCTGGAAAAAACCTTACGACTACATATAACAACTGGACAGACTTAACATGTGTTAAACATGTATCCTATGTATTTAATGAAGCATGTTAGTTACCATAGTAACCATCCTCTGCTAACAGAAAATTGATCCAGCGGGCCTAAAGAAGTTCTGTCTCATAAGCATAACCCTACACCGCAATACTCACCATAATTCATAAATTCATCACTAGGCCCATAAATGACTGAGACAAGAATTGGCCAACTGAATCATGTGACCTACTTAATCAGAACTATTCACAAGTCTATTTATATTTATATACAACTGCAGTTTATCATCATCATGTTTATAAAATAAAGTCATTTATTTAAGTCACCTAGGCAATGGATTAACTAATGGTAACTAGACTCAAAATAACCAAGACCAGCTTGTCATTTTAAAATCTATTTTATTAACTTTATTATCAAGTAAAGAGCTTTTTCAATTAATAAATCTTTATTAGCATTTAATAAGCATCATTTTATTTAGTAAAGGCACATTAGACTTTCAGTTTCAAAACGAAATCAGCATGAAAAGTGTTATAGCAGAAAGAATCTCATTCCCTAAACCCTATTTCCCTGACTTAACTAAATGGAACCTAAAGGGAAAAGCATAAGTTCAGATTTTTCTTACGTGAGTCAAAAGTCCATCAGCATCTCACGCTCTCAGGATTCAGGAACGAGCCAGCCAGCTCCTCCCAAGGGGCCAAGTTTATACCTTTTCTCTATCTAAAACTAGTTAAAAGAATACTTTTTAAGTGACATACAGCACGCTCATTGGCTGTCAGACGTCAGACCACATGAAGTCATTGCCCCTTCATTCCAAAATCATGCTCTTCGATAATGCCTTTGTCCATTGTCTGCAAGTGACATTAGCTTCCGAGGACTTTCGCAACATTTTATTGAATAACAGTTCGTTGCTTCCTCAGCTTGGCTTTTCCGCCATATTCCGTCCTCGAAAATATTATACAACGTGGAGCACTTCCTGCACAGTACCTCATGTTTTGTTCACTGAAGATTATGAACGACAAACCTTTTTTTTATTCATTCTGTGCTGTGCTCGGCTCATCGTGACAGGATTTTCACACGAATCCAAACACCCTTAAAGGCTAGGCCTCAGGCCTCTTTTTCGAAGCACTAGTATGCAAGGAAACACAAGACACTAATTAATTCGAGTAATGAAAGTCATTCTGTACCCCACCCCCTTCACTAATGTTAACCCATTAGTCTATGTTACCTAGCCTTAAGCACGAAAAAGCAACATACCTTTGCCACATGAATGACACAACATAGACAAAAGCACATTTAAAAATAAGCACATGCTATTATTTAAACAGCCGCAATTAATGTTGACAAAACGAAAAGACAAAGTTAGTTTATTATTTTTTAGACGAACTGGCAAATGCAACAAGAGCACATAAAGTTAAACCCACATGTTTATGTAAATGCACATTATTCTAGGTTGAATTAGTATAAATCATGCAACACTTATTAATATTATTATTTTATTATGGAAGTTAAACTCAGCGAGTGAAAACATAATTAATTTTAAACACTCGCTTCATCAGTACCATATACTGGGGACTTATAAGGGTACCCCAGTATCCAATCTGTGATATACCTAAGTATTGAACACAACAGTTTAGAGAGAAAGCAGATAGACTGGTGTCTTGATTAGCAAGATCTCAGCCAGACTAGTCAAAATATAGCTTAGCACCAAGCAAAAAGTGGGGAAAGCATGCATAAGGATCCTACCTTCCTACATACACCCGCCCCCGCTTCCCCCCATGAAAGGAGATAAGGCTAACCTTGCCCAGTTTAGACTATTTCCTAAGTGGCCATATAAGGAAGGTCCTGCACTAGAACACATACTCCATATCCAATGGTCCACTGAAAAGTTCCTCCCCTGTAGGTTATTGGATCTTCTCAAAAATTTGGGGTGACTACCTGTAAACTCTTTGAGCTAAGGAAGAGACTGGTGGAGTGTCTTATTAGGGAAGTGAGGCCTAACAGCGTTGGTCTCAGTTTCCTCAGAGCACTGGCCACCATGGAGGCTTTCTTTCTATGACTGTCTTAAATCTATCTCTAGGTGTCAACGTCTACCTCCCTATGCCTTTAGCTTGATCCCTTCTGGTTGGAACAATGGAAGACAAGTGAAGGTTTTGGATAGCTTTGTCTCAGGTTTTACTTTGCCCAACAAAGTCCATTGTGGAGATGTCACTGCCTAAGGGATACCTCAGATTGCTGAGGTATAGCCACCTAGCTAGTACTATTAGGCTGGGGGTCCCTAATCTGTTGATGAGGTAATCCTCTTGGCAGGGGTTCCCTAGGGATCCACTAATATCCATGTCCTCTGCAGCCCTTGGCTGACTGAGGCTGGGTAGAGAGGGCCAGGATACCTGCTCCAGACTGGGTACCTCCTTGGAAGGTTCCCCTGCCCTCAGTGGAGGGGGGAAGTCATATCTGGATCCACCAGATGCTGGTGCAAAAGCCGTTTATGACAATTATTAAGGATCTGCTCCTTCATCATCACATTGTACAATCCTAAGTAGTCATGCACTTTGCTGCCATGTAAGCAACCTTCCAGAGCCCTTGTGGCACTATCCACAAAATCTACCCAGTTCTGGGTCTATGCTTTTTGGGTGTCTTTGAGCTTACTACTGTATTGCTCAGTGTTTAAGCCAAACCATCAATGAGAGCACTTTTCAAAACTGAGTAAATATCAGCATCCTTTTCTCTAACAGCGAGGAGTTTATCTCTACCTTTGTCAGCAAAGGAGAGCCACAAGATAGCTGCCCACTGCCCTTGAGGGACCCTCTGAACTTTACAGGCCCTCTCTAAAGCAGTTATCCATTTGTGGATGTCATCCCCAACATGTTAGGGAGGGACACCCTTGTTCAAGTTCCTATGGTCAAAAAAAGTTTCTCTAAGGGACACTGTTGCCGCCACCATGGGACTCTAGTTGCAGTTGTTTCCTAGCTCTCTGGACTTCTAGGGACTCTTTGTCCAGGGCCATCTGCTCTTGCCTGAGCCTAAGCCTAGCTTTCACAAGCTTGAGAAGTTGGTATTCTCCATCCAAAGAGTTATCCCTCTTCCTAGAAATTGAGGTCCCTATAGACTGTCCAGAGCAATTGGATTCTGTAGAGGAGGATCTAGACCTCCTTGGTCTACTCTGCACTCTCCCAGGAGGAACAAAGGGCCTCTTCAAGGCCATCTGCAGCATCCTCTGAGAGATCTGCATTATCCAACTGGAAGTAATCCGGCTCCACCTGGTCAGGGTTAGATTCAAGGTCAAATCGGGGACCCCCTCACGGCCTATCTTCAGTCCCCTGCCCACCCACTCTTTCCTGTTCATCTGACCCACTGACTTCCCTGAGGTCATCTAACAGCCTTCTGCCCTGAGGAGCTGGAAACCCTGTTGGAAGAGGTCCCCTTCTACTACAGCTAACTGTACGGCTCATCAGACGAGCAGGTGAGTGCCTCACATTCCTACAACACTCTGTTGCTCGGCACATCTTTATGTAGATCTGGTTGGAATGGTACTTATGTGGCCTTTGGGTATTGTATAAGATGTTATAGGGGATATGAAGACAAGCAATTGTACAGTGATGTGATACATCAAAAAAGGTATGTTTACAAATTAAATTCATGATTCAGTTAAATCTCCTGAAAACTACACACACCATGTGGCATAGGGTGCACGGTACAATGAATGTGAACATGTATTTACACTTAGTTGATGTACATGTATTTTGTATCAATTGTTGTAATCACATGAAACAGGTATTTATTTGAAAGACATTGGCTGTAAAATTAATGTGCATGCACATACACCTACATTTGATGACTTGTGTATGTACAGGCCAATAGTGATTCATCCACAAGATTTAATCCGCCTGCTGTATGGTCAAAGTATGTACGGTTGAACACTGAACTGGGATTTGCAATATGCATAGCTGACAAACATGTAATGAAAACTGGGATGTTCCCATGCTAATGTGAGACGACTGAGTTTCACTTTAATTTTCTGACGACTTGAAAGTTCTGGCTCATGATCAGGACTGTCTGTGGTTATTGAGTTTCCTTTACTTATGTGGTTTGAGTTCAATAAATTTAGGCTGGGTGTCCACAAGTTAATTTCAGCACCTACACAACATGTTAGGGAGTTGCAGCAACAGTATGTGTGATTACATTCATAACGCCTTGACACTCTGAACACGCTAAAGGCCATGATGTTCCAAAATTGTATAGCCTTAACTTACACCAAAGTGCTGTTTGATCATATATTTTGAAGGTCTGCATCCAAGATAGACACTGAACGTCCTACAAACTTGATAGCATGTGGAGGAGTTGATTCCTCGTATCTTATACATGTGTGATAGCAAGGTAGTCTTACACTTCATTTAAACATATTTGTATCCGGTGTAGTCGGCTACTTTGAGAGACAGGTCTGTGTAATTCCAACTGTTGCTCATTACGTACTTACATACTTTTGTGAAGGCATGCAGCTTTTGATTTGCCTTGCAGAGGGAACTGCATTTGTCTTGATGTAAACAAGCTATGGATGTCCAAGTTCAAGATCAAAAAGACCAATCATTGACCCTGGTGCTGTTGTGCCATGAACGTATGGTTCAGTGCTGCGGTACAGCATGGCTTCTGGACCTAAACGAACATTGGTTCCTGTTCTTCAGGCCAGTGTGGCATCATAGCATACAACCCACGTTCTGCCGTCTGTTGTACCCATAGAAATTGGCAGTGGAGCACTCCTCGTAAAATCAGAGAACTCATCTCCCCATATGTAACAACGATATGTCTTAGGCCTGCACAAGACTGCCTCATGAGAACTTTAAGAACTAAGAGATCAAGATAGGGAGGCAGATCTTTTTCAAACCTGGTCCTGAAGCTGTGGAACTCTATGCCCGGGAGCTGAGCCTGCTTGAAGAAGAGCCCAGCTTTTTTCATTTGCAGCACTCTCATTCAGTGCTGGGAAGCCCTTGGGCAGCCAAGCACTTTACAAAAACCAAAACATAAACATAAACATCTGTGTCTCAGTTTGCCAATGGGAGTGTCTTCTAACCTGAATGTACTGTTGGCTCCCTTGGATGCTTCTTCATACTTCTTCATAAATAACTTTATTCGATTCGAAAAGAATCATAAAAGTATACAATTTTAACATACAAAAATTCACAAACGGTATTTCTTATCCAAAGGCTCAGTCAAACAGCATACGAGAAATCACAGACACATTATCAATGGACATTATCTTCTAATATAAAACTTGTATAAATCATTCCATTAATTCTAAAAATACTAACCTGCTAAAATACATCTAAAAAATACATTTGATTACTTGTCTCCAGCGTACACCACTTCTGCTAAATGCTTTTTATAAGCATGCAGAAATTCATCCAGTCGGGGTGCTATGTCATTGGAAATGCATCAGCGTGAAATCCTTCCCTATGCAGTGGCAACAGGCTGGGAACATACATGCTCAATTAACTTGCTTGGACCGCCACCGTTGATACCTCCTACAGCATTTGCTGGTACCAGCCTCGGCGGGTCTTGGGCTCAAAAATTCCACAGACCTGATAATTCTCTCCTCAGTGCCTATTCCAATCATGGAGTCCCACTCTGCAACTCTGGGCAATAGCTTGCTTAATCTCCACAACGGCCCCCACAACGCTAAGGATGCCTGACTTCACCTTGGGGGTGCCCAGGAGTGGACGCCTCACAGGGAAAGCCAGGATGGGTTCCACAGCGGTATTCGAACAAGCGCCTTGAGACCCTTGAGGGTGAGTAGTGCGCTATACAAGTATCAATTTACATTACATTTACATTTACCATCAATGATGCATCGACCATTTGTCACACTGAGTTGTAACTTGGCTCAGTGGTGGGAGTGAGACCAGTTTGAAGATCTCATGAAACTTTCAACCCACACAATCTAACTAGATATGTTATCCGTACCGATTTTACAGTTTATATTCATTTCAGTATGCTGAGACTGTAACACAACCATCAGCTAAAACCTGACATGCTTAGTTGCTATCTGATTTCCTACCCGTTCACCATGTTTTGTGGTTCAGGTGTTAGAACATAAGCACTAGATTTAGAAGGCGAATTGTAAGCATTTGCTTTGATAGAATGCTATTTAGCAGTTGCTCATTGATGGCGTCCATTTGAGTGAGCAGTAGCTATCAAGTATGTCCATCATGTCAATATTTATGCAAACATTTGTGAGACTTATTGACATTATGTAGGTACCATTTAAGTCTGTGAAAGCGACATAAAACCAAACTGCAACATTTATCATTTAATGTGCCTTTATTTTCTCAATTTCTGAAAATGGTGATTTTTGGGACTGAGCCTTGGACAATGACTACTAGGATTCACAAACAATTGTTTGATGTGAGTCAAGATGACATACATAGGGATGTATGATGTTACCACGTGATCAAAATGATCGCGGTACATCTCAACGCAGATTTAACAACGCAAGTCGTTACCGCGACTTGCGCTGTTGGGTGCTGGACTTAGGAATAAGGGGCCCGATTCACAGAACTAACTTAAGACAAAATCCTAAACTTACTACTTTTGGTATTCACAGAAGTAAGGATTTTGTCTTAAGACAGACTTAAGACAGACTTAAGTTAGGATTCTGTCTTAAGTCTGTCTTAAGTCTGACTTAAGACAAAATCCTAACTTCTGTGAATACCAAAAGTAGTAAGTTTAGGATTTTGTCTTAAGTTAGTTCTGTGAATCGGGCCCGGTATAATTTACTATTCCAACTCCAGCCTATGTACAGTAGGGAAGGTGTTGGAATAGTAAATCTACCATTCCTTAGTCTAGAGCGCCCTCCAGTGCAAGTCGTTGTAACGACTTGCGTTCTAAAAGCTGCGTTGTAATGGTAGTGCGGTGTTTTGACCGTGTCGTAAAGGTTGTTTACCCATACATAGGCGTATATGTATATGTGCTTGGACATGACCAATTTTGCTTAATGTGTGTCCTGCGATTATGTGTTCAGAAATTGCATATTGGTACCATCTTTTGTATTGATGCAGCCAGGCCCTCTTACGAGTCTGGGGGTCAGAGGACTGCTAGACCCATAGTGGCGCAACAGTGGCAGATCCGGTCATTGCCGCACCGGCAGTCTGACCGCTCGATTATGACTCTGGCAGTCAGACTGCCCCGGAACCACCGGCTCCGCCAAGGAACATCTGTTCCCTGGTGTTGGAGCAGCTGCTAGAGGCTGCAATATGTTTGGCGGGACCACCACGGTCCCACCAAGCATATTACAGGGTCCCCTGTGTCTCAAACATATGTGTATGCACTCAGGGGGACATAAGACGTGCCCCCCTGTGTGCATGCACATAGGTTCCTGCACTGCAAGGACTTTAGAGTCCATTCCATGCAGGAACCTTGTAGTGCGGCAGTGCCTTTAAAAGAGACACTGCCATGAGACCACTTCGCCGCCCATCTGCCAGACTACAAAAGAATTGTAATCTGGCAGGCGGGTGATGCAGCAGTTTGCACCGCCGCGCCCCCAAACTTCAAAAACTTGTAATCAAGGCCTAATTAGTGTTTTAGAGGCAGTTGTACCATCATTTGTAATAGCTATTTCCTAATTGCAATTATCTACGAATCGCATTAGAAAATCGGTATTCCTAAGGTGTGAACCTTTTTATTTCCAAATAGGGATTCTTAGTGGGTCACATATCAACTTTTCTCATGAATTTTAATGAGGCAGTGTTAGACCTGACATCATTGGCTTGAGTCTCTCCTCCATTTTTCTGTTTGCCTCTACTGTTTTACGATGTTTTGCTGGTATATGCTTTGGGCGCCGTGTCACTGCTGATCAGTGCCATAGCGCAAGTGCTCCCTATGTTAAAATGATGTATCTATTGTATCCATGTTTGGCTTATTTTGTTTACTGTCAGTCCCTAGTCTAGTGCACCAGGAGTGCCGGGGCTTGTAAATACAAATGCCGCTCGTGGGCTTGCAGCACGTGTTGTGCCACCCACAGGAGCGGCCTCGTAAAAGAATGTCTACGGGTCGGTCATTGCGAGACCCACGTGCAGTCTTGCACTGTCACGCCGGCTGTGCAGGTATACCTACTTGCCAGCCCCTCCAACCTTCCCTTAACTTCATGTTAGTCACCCCTATGGTAGGCCCGTGGGCAGGGTGCATTGTAAGTGTAAGGTAGGACAAGCCTGACCAAGTTGGCATGTCCTGATAGTGAAGTGCCGCCATCTTCGTGCTTCACTATTGCGAGGTAGCCTGCCCTCCATTGCTTAGAATGGGCCGCCGGGATTATTAATGCTATGATCCTAGCTGGCTCGGAGAGTACGGTGCAATGTCGAGTTTGGTATCCCTGAACTCGGGGTTTAATTACGCATCCGTTGGTGTGGATGGTTTTTGGACTCTGGGTTCGAAAGTAGTACTTTTAGAAAGTGTCTATTTTCTTGTCTAACCATATCTGGTCTCTGCTGGTCTTACGTGTGTGTGACAGGAGCTGGGTGGCTCCAAGAGGTCTGGATGAGTCAGTGTGGGATGAGTGGGACATTTACGTTGAGAGTAGGGGGAGAGTAGTTGTTGTTAGCCTGCCTTGCCTGATACAATGCTGGCTCCACCTCCTGCCAAGCGACTGATGGCTCTGTGCCTGCCATGGACGATCCTAGCCCCACCTCCTGCCAGGAGGGCGATAGCTCTGCTCCGGCCAGTATCAATGCTGGCTCCACCTCCTGCGGGGCGTCTGAGGACCCGGCCCGGCTCAATGAATAGGCCAGGTGCTACTGCCTAGCTCCACCCACAGCAGACCCAGGGTGTTGGGAAACCCCCGGCATAGACAAAGGGATCAAAGACGAAAAGAGGTATAAGAGAAGGACCCCTTAACTAGGAAATCAGATCACTTCTGACAAGGAACCCTGTAACCAAGGACAAGAGGCCAGCTGATCTAAGGACTGCCTACCCCTTCTGCCAGAGTGCTGTTGTTGGGGGAATCCTGCAGTGCTTCTTTATTTTTGCCAAGGAACCAGGAGAGAGGAACTGTGTGTGGACTCTCACGCTTGCTAAGAAAATCTCCAAGGACTGGAAGAGTGCCAGTCTCCTGCTGAAGTCACAGGGCTAAAGGACTTCATCTGCTAAAAGTGCTATTTGCTGGAAGTGTGAATCCAGCACCTCTGAAAGGACCAGCAATCACGACGATCGGACACTGGGCCCGACCGACGCCAGCAGCAACGCCAGTGAGTGGGAGTACGGCTCTAACTCCAGAGGACCTCGTGTCTGCCCCGCTGCTGATCGCATCAACCGTGTGCCCTTCGACGCCGTGAGCGCTGCTCACTCTGTGCAACTGCACCATCGACAACGCCTGCTGAGGCCTGATCGACACCGAAGACACGACGCCGGATTGCTCGACGCCGCTGATCATCGTGTGCTTCATTTTCCTAAGGTACTGTGTTGTTGGGGGTCCGTGTGACTCCAGGCCCGACGTAGCGCTCCTCGCGGTCGACGCCGAACCTGTGGATTATCTTTGCCCCAGCGTTGTGTAGCTCCCGTGTGAGTTACCCTGTTGCTAAGAACTGTGTTTCCAAGAAGAAGATTTGCTTGATACTAAAAGACTTTTTCGTGCTACAAAAGAAACTACCTTTGAACTATCCTTTTTCCTTCCCAAACGTCTTTATTCCGATTGTGTACAGTTTTGCCGTTATTTTGGTCTTGTGCTAAGCCTTATATAAAAATACTTATTTTTATAATACTACGGTGTCGTGTCCATTTGTAGTGTATTCACTTTATTACTGTATGTGGTCGTAATTGCTTAACACACAGCCTCTGAGATAAGCCTGTTCTGCTCTGCCAAGCTACCGAGGGGGTGAGCAGGGGTTATCGAAGGGTGTGATCCCCTTGCCCTGACTAGAAAAGGAGTGTCCCTATTTGTCAGAAGTGCATACCTCTGCCAACTAGAGACAGCCGGTTCTAACAGGCAGGTTTCAATTTCTGACCCATTAGGAATGTCTGCTATCACAGGGAGAGAGGCCTGCTGGTTTCAGCAGACCACCATGTCTGTGGTTGCTTTTAAATAAAGCAATGGTTTTCCTTTTATAATGCAGCCTGTTTTCCTTAAAGGAAAACCTGATGTGTTTTAAAAAAGAAAATGAAATGTTTATGTTTCATCTCTTACATTCTCAGAGGGAAAGGGGTCCCACAGGGAGACCTTCCCATTTGGTAGTGAGTAGGCCTGGGCGGTAAATTCCATTCCGCTTGCGGAATTTGGGTATTTTTGCGTTCCACGGAGAACGCGGATTGCCAAAAATTCCAAGATCCGCGGCTTTCATGAAATTCTTTGCTTGCTCGTGCTTTCAAAATGCGTGTTCGCAAGATATTTCCCCCCGAGCACGCAAACAGCATTCACGTACAGGAAAAAAGCATCGCAAACGGGGGGAACAAGCAATTCTGCGTGTTCGCAGAACTCTGCGTGCTCGCGGAGATTTTTTACAGTTTCTCAGAGCTTTGCGTATCGCATTACTGTTTTGTGACTGAAATTGGGCCACAAAACAATAATACCTACCATTCCAATTTGGTTTTTGGAAGAGACGTCCTAAACAAACGCCTTCCAAATACCCAATTTGTATGCTTTTTCAATCCCAAATAGTGGTTGGCTAGGATCTTACTGAATCGCTATATGGGATTAATACATACCAAAATGCGAATCAGGCTATCTACAAATGCAAATAGTCTTGATCCATCTAGCCCTTAGTTAATTATTTCATATAAATTAATTTTATTTTGAGTTATTTGTTATGTTTATATGGAGTATAAATTTAACACAATATTGTGGGTTTTATTTAGAATTCTAATAATGTTCTAGTGTACGATATTTTGGTTTTTATGATTGGTATTTTGTTTCATTAAATTTAATGTGTAGCCAATATTAATTATTTCTTTATTTTTTTATGATATTGTTGTAGTATAGATATTTTTCCTACGATATTTTTGTCATTGACGTGTGTCCTTACTGTTTGATTATAGGGGCACTATGTTTATTTTTTCAATATTTATTTGATGATATTTATGAATTTTGAAGTTGTTTTTTCTTAATATTGTGTCATACAACCATCCATCTGATGTTAATAAGAATAGTTGCTGAGGTTTGCAGTGCTTCGTCTGCAGTGGTGTCTCTATAGCTGTTCTCTGTAAATGTATTACTTGTAATGACCTGGATCAGCCAAGAGAACCCTGAATTGTGATAGGGGTTCTAACAAATCCACAACATAAGGAAAGTGGCTTAAAGGTAGCAGCATGTCTAACTAATTTGCAATTATCTGTAAGTATGTTAATGTGTCTGGGGCCTATGATCAAAAGTATTTTTGAGTACAGGAAGCAGTAACCCATAATTACTACTTTATGTGCTTATAAATGGTATTCGCAAATTTCCAGGTGAGATCTTCAGCTACAGATTCGAGAAGTTGTGAGTGTGATCTCCACATAAGGTTAGTTTGGTTTGTCAGGATTAATATCCGTTTCTTTCAGTTCGTAATATGAGGGACAGAGACAATTCTGTTTGCAGCAAGGTTTCTTTATTTTTATTCAAACGACAAGGACAGCCGACACGTGTTTCGCCCCCTCTTGGCGATTTGCGCCGGGGCTTTCTCAAGGCTGTTGAAGAGGGATAAAAGAAAGTTTTAAAATAATGTGGTCCAAGAGCAGTTGACCCCAAGAGAGACCCGAAAAACACCAAGTGTGTGAGAATGATTAGATTAATTCTTTAATACCAAGACGCCTGAAGAGACGATATCTGTGCTTTAGAGAAAATTAGTGCCTAAGTACAATGCAGTAATCAGGAAAAATCCAAAAGGACCGTGAGGCAAGAGGAAGAAATTCGTGGGTGAGTTAGTAGTACTAATTTTCAGATAGACAGCAAGAATTGGATGGGCGTGAGCGACAGTGTGAAGAGGAAATATCATTCTGTTTAATTGATCAAAGCAAAAAAGCCCCCAAAGTGTTAAAGCACAACAAAAATTAATAAAGGAGAAGCGATAGGCAATGTAAACAATAAGATGCAGTCATAGTACCTAAATGGGTTAAGTCAAATCCAAGGTTCCTGTATCATGATTTGTACATTGTCCATATAAAAATATAGTTCTTCAATAAAAACATTTCCTGTCAAATTTAAACAGAACAGTTCATGAGTGCAATAGAATTGACATTCAGTCATGTATGTAACATATTGAATCAGACATTGTGTCAAGCAGAATCGTGTTATATGAAGTTCTAAAGCAATTAGAAAGAGACAAATTTCAGACCGAGATGCCCGGGTTAGTGCTAGCAGAAATTGGTCCAGCCCGTTGATAATAATGTCTACGAATTGTATGTTGTACTGTTTCCACGGAAACCCAACCATCAAAACGATCATATTGCATCAAAAGCTCCAAACATCTGGTTTTTCATTTGAATTGGGGTATCTGTGTTACAGAAATCTATGTTTGCCTCCCCTCAGCAGTATTTAGTTAGTTGTAGATCAGAATGACTCATATAAATAGGTATTTGCATAGTCTATACTTCTTATTTGTACATCATTTTTGCATATATTAAACACATTTTCTCGCATTCTGTGACTTAATTGGAAACATATGTACTCAAAATCTTCAGCTACACCTGTCTTATCTCTCATGTGCCATGTTCTCTGCTACAAGTGCAAAGATCTCCTCACATCTAGAGATGCGTTTTTATAGTAAAATTTGTAGGGACAACAGGGAGTGTTTACAAATGAGGAATAACTACTACCAAATGAGTGGGAAGCACCTGCAGATACTATACAGACCCTCCAGGATATCGCGATTTCGCGATTTCGCGATTTGCCGCGAAATCGGCACTTTTAAAAAAATGCCGCGATTTTTACAAAAATGCCCGCGAAATCGGCATTTTTGTAGAAATCGCTGCATTTTGATAAAAGCCGCTATATCCTGGGGGGTCTGGGGCCACTTATGTTGTTTTTTGGGGCGGGCGGGAAGGACACAGAAGCACTAAAGAATAACTGTCCGGGCTTAATGGGGCATTAGCAGCTCACTGCGAGGGGCTTTGAAGTGCCCCTCCGGCCTCTGGCTCCCCGCTGGAGACCCTCCCAGTGACTTGGGTGAGGCCCCACCCTCTCCCCTGGAGCCGAGGGTCGATATGGTAAAGAAAGGGCGATTGTTCGCTGACCTGTGGGAGGAAGGCCCGGCAGGAATACAACATGTGCAGCCAACATTCCAAAGGGGAAAATCTACATGGGAATCCAGGAAATAAGATCAAGGCAGATGTAGTGCAGACTTTCTACCTATTTAGAAACATAACATTTCGATATAAAATGGTGTACATAACACCTGTGACAGCACATGAGAAAGGAAAGTTAGCTTATTTTTTTTTTTTACAATTATCCAGAACGTACCTCAATGGATATGATAAACATGCCATCCTGACCCTTGTTGAGTGTACCAGCGCTGAGACGGAGATTTTGTTCTACAAGGCTACTCCTGCGAGATCCCGACAGACACTTTCCTCATAGTAAAGCTGAGGGAACAGACAAACTACTGCTACATGCATCGTTCAAAAAAAGATAAAGTGCATGGTTAACGAAAAGCTCATGTGCAGAGGTTATTGAGAGAATGCATGCATGACTAATAGAGAGAACAAGCAATTGATTGACAGATGCTTGCTGCCAAGACATAACAGGTGTGCAGAGTGATGTCATCATGTGGCCTAAGTTTAAATCAAAAGAGGCGGCAAGCAAATTAAACATAGCCACAGGTTCACAAGTGGGCTATCTTTAAGCATGTGAATTACTTAAACCTACAATCAAGAGTGTTTCTATGGAGGAATGCTTAAATTAGTATACATACACAGCTTCATGTTGTTAAATAACTAAAAAGAATAAGATATCTGTGTTTGTTGTAGGAAAAATGGACAGATAAAATGCCGCAAAATTGCCGCTAAATTTCCATATTTGTGCCGCTAAATTTCCATTTTTGTGCCGCTAAATTTGCTAATCCATGCCGCTATATCCTGGGGGGTCTGACTATAACAAACAAAGAGTTGTTCTTCACAAACTTACTCGCAAATATACTACTGTAGTGCTACTAATAGCATAGGGCCTGATTCACAGAACTAACTTAAGACAAAATCCTAAACTTACTACCATTTTGGTATTCATGGAAGGCACTTACTCATTTTGGTATTCACAGAAGTTAGGAGTCCTAACTTTAGGACTCCTAAATGCCTTCTGTGAATACCGAAAGTCTTAAAGTTAGGATTTTTCTCAGTTTAGTAGAAGTAAAATTAGGACTCCTTGAGAACCGCGAGCAAACAAAAAATGCCTGCTACGCATTTTTGCACTGTGCTACAAGCAATTTGTGTAGCGCGTAGTTGTGCAAACTATGCACACTCCGCGAGCATAGTGTAGTGTTCTGCCCAGGGTTGATGTGAAGGAGATGATAGGATAGTTGAGGGCATCTCTAGAGGCACAAGCTGATCACAATGATAACTTTGTAGCTCCTGGACAGGGGGTATATTTTCTTTTATGATGACCCATTCCTAACCTATTAATGTTGTGTCTGCAAAACGTCTGTCCCAGCTGTTTCCCAATTTACCCCTGTGTGCAACTGTCTCAGTCTGAGGGGTAGTAGGTTCAGTTATCAAGTGTGAGTCAGAGAATGGTAAGGAAGGTTTCTCCCCAATCCACCCCTGTGTGTCGGGCACAATGTCAGAGTTGAGGTATGGGCTTTAGATTTAGGTTGAACTTTAAACTTATGATTTTTGCATTGACTTTCCTGTGGGACATTTGGACTTAATTTGGACTGTTTGTATCAGGCAGTTTGCCGCTTCTAGCATATTCTTCATTTTCACCTGTAAATGTTATGTTATGTTTGTTTATGTTATGATATGTTATACTATGCTGTGTTATAATATGTTATGTTATATATGTTATGGTATGGTATTTGATAAGGCCATGCGGTCCTTGTGTGCTTTCCTTAAAGTGCTGGAAGCCGTGATGCTAACAGTTGCTGCGGCACTGCCTTATCAAATAACATCATGCTAAATTGTGTGTTGCTAGAAGGTTCCACCACCACTCGGGATACAAAGTCTGCAACTTAACCGTAAGACTTCCTTCTTTTGAACTGTTTTGCTCTCTGATCAAGGGGTCTTGGATCTTCACATGAAACATCCTCTCCTGAAGATGGTCTCATGGATTTACTTCAGAAGAGTCCGAAACGTTGACACCCTAACCCATTTTCCTTTTAGTCTCTGTTAAGACTGTATTTGGGAGATGTTCTTCATATGTCTAGGACAATCTCCAAACTGTAAACTATTGGAAATGAGTTATGGCACTGATAACTACTAATACCGAACTGTGAAGGATTTTTCAGTTCTGATATCAATGCATTTGGAGTACCTTTTCTTTTGAACCCCTAATGAAACCATCCTTCTATGAGTGAAATATAATGAATTAAGAAATACACCCGGTTGCAATGATTGATTTCTCTTTTTTTTTAAATAATACAGACCATTTTTCTTTGAATTGGTTTCTTGATGTCATGATGGGACATCTTGTGAGTAATTAGAGATTTCCACCTAAATATACTTTCACATACATCCCTCGTAGGCATTATTACCTGACACTTTTAGAAAGTTAGCATTTTCTTGTCCTAAAAATGTGATGCCTACAGCCTGTATCCTGGGTCACAGGACTAGGTGTAGCTGGCAGTCGGTCTTTGTATTTTGCTTCCAGACAGTGAGACAAAGGGGGAATAGGTGATGGCAGGATGGGCAACCTCTGACTTGATGAGGGAGAAGGTGTCACCTACCTCACTTGCACATTACAAAGCCTCTGCCTGAGCACACTCACTGAGGGTTTGACATTAGTTGTTTGTTTCCCCAGACAAGCTGGGGCCAGGGCAGAGTGCAGGAAATTCCAAGTACCTTTGGGAGTTGACACCTCCAGAACCCTCTCCTACTTCAAAGTGGGTGCCAGGTATAAATATTGGACCCTTAAATCTAAGACTTCACTTCACCTCTAGACCTGTGGAAGACTCAGAAGGAGTGATGTGCTGCTCTGCAAGATGGACTGCTACTGTGATGCACTGCTACCCTGCTGCAGTCGTAAAGACTAAACCTGCATCTTGAACCCAGAATCACCAAAGTGACTCCAATGACTAGTTAGCTGGCTTCCTGATCGGAGCCTTATGGACAGAAAGGGCTCCAACCACCTTGAACCGAGCACTGGACTCAATTTGCTGTGCGTCCTACTTCCCACCTGGTGCCACACCAGTTCTGGATCATTGGAAATTGGCCTGAAGGTGCACTGCCAGCTCAGCTATGGTCTCTTGGGCAGAAACCATGCAGCGTGATGCATCTCCTCGCAGTCCTGCATTGGAACCGCCATTGCACAATATATCTACGATACAGGACTTCGCATTGCAGCCCGCAGCTCCTCTGAATTGCTTGCTGCTGCACAATGCATCCCAGACGCAGGACTTCGCATCACAGGACTGCATCCTCGATGACAACACAGGACCTTGCATCACTATTCCCGTTAATGGCCACATAGGACTTCGCATCACTGCCCGCAGCTCCTCAGAAGTGTCACTGCACAACGCATCCTCAATGTGAGATCTTGCAATGCTTCGCAACCAGGATTTGATATACTTTGTTAAGTTGTGTTATATTGATTTGTATTGCGAACTAATCACCGAAGAGTGTATACAGGCGCTTGAGCAGATGCATAGGTGTGTGGTCCCCAAGGTGCTTATATCAAGAGCCAGGTCTTCAGCTTCTTGAACAAGTGAGGAGGAGGCTCTGATGTGTTGAGGGAGGTCCTTCCATGTCTTGGGTGCGATGTAGGAGAATGAGCGACCCCCAGTTTTGTTTAGGGAGCCTAACTTGGCAACTGTACCCGGCCCATACTCCACCCTGATATGTCTGAACTTGTGACTTTGTCTTGGTCTGGCACTACCTGATAACCACAGTTGGTGCTTTGTGCTTTTAGGCACTGCTTTCACTTACATCTTGAAAATTGCATAACTTTGGTACTACATTATTGAAATTGTGTTATTTTGGTGTCAAATCATTTATGAAATGTTACTTTATTTTTCTAAATTGATGTGGGATTTTTCATTTTGTATTTCTACTTTATTACTGCTTCATAGATACATTATACATTGTCTCTGAGTTAAGCCTGACTGATTTGTGTCAAGCTACCAGAGGGTAAGCACAGGTTAATTTGAGGTTTGCTTGTGTTTCACCCTGACAAGAATTGTGGTTGCTGCATGAGTAGGGTTTAACCATTTTCATACAGTAGTCAACTAATATACTTATTGGTGGAGTGCTGAGTGATAGAGAGTTATGCGTGGCAGAAACAAACATCTGTAGCTGTCTAGCTTGTGGGTGAGAACTACCATCTTCCGGAGTGGGTGTTTGAAATGTTAACCTGGGGGTGGGTCTATGTCAACAAACTCTTCATCCTATGCAGATGTGGAGCCTGCAGTGATGGCAGCTTGTCAGATGATAAGGTTCACACTTATGATTGCCCACCATCTCCTGCTTGTAAATGATATATCATCATCTTGAGAAAGGTGAAAAAAATATAAACTCATACATTAAAGATTAATTAAAGGACATTAACACATATGTTGTCAGCAACATATAGCACTTTAGAACAGTTACATGAGAGATTACTTAATCATATGAAGTTAATGGTTTACCCATACATGAAACTGCAAATGATAGATGAAGGCATTTCACCTGATACTGCCACAATTTCTCCCTATGTGAAAGTTACCCTCCATGTCTGCTGCTGGACCAGTGTCCTCAAAAACAGTGGTGATAAGGGCCTGATGTAGAGTTTTGCGGAGCGGGTCCTCTTTGCAATGGCAACAGAGTACCCTCTCTGCCAAACGGAAGTTCTGCACACCTGAATTACAAACATGCAGACCTTAAGTATGACAGAGATGGAAACTACTCCATGTCTGCCACCAACAAGATCAGCTGTGTTGTGACCTATCCTGGTTTTTTGGAATGGAATATAGGTATGGAAGAGTGGAGTGTGAATGGAATGTATTGTATGTTGTGTGGTGGAATGCATGGGGACAAGAACTCATGCAGTTTGGAGGTGAGACATCTGCTGTGTTTGTACGAGGACAGAAGAAACAAAGGAAATAGAAAATACTTCAGTCTTCTCTACAGAATTTGGTGATGATCAGAAGCTGCTCTGGTACAGAGGACCTAAACAGGGAGAATTCCTTTAAAGGAGGAATTGCCTTTCTGCCCGGATTGCTGAGACACACTTTTTTCTGCAGAGCTACACGTATGTGCGGAGTATAGCTAAGCTGGCTTCCATCACAATCGCACAGGTAAAAAAAATATTTTTTTTACATTTTGAAGCCTTTATAGTTGGCGAGTGTGTGTGACAAGGGGGTTTTGGGGGGCAGCCGAGCCACAAGGTCTGCCCGCGGGGAAGATTGGGAGGGGGAGAGGGGAAAGCATGGAGGCAGACATCTTTGCCGTTTTTGGGCTGCTTGGGAATAACCCAAATGCAGCTCAAATTAAAAACACAGCCCAAAGGGATATAGGGGATAACAGCGCTTGCCCAGCCACCATTTTAGGGATGGTAACTTGGTGGCTGGGAGCGCTGCAGGATAGTTTTTTTTTTGCCCCACCGCCTTCCCTGGGTTTCGGTTTTTGGGAGGCTTTGCCAAGTTGGAGTTAGGTTTTTTCAGGGCTGGTTTTGGACCAGGTGCGCAGGGGTTTTTGAATTGTATGTTGTCGCTTGGAACAGGTGCTGGCGGTTTGGTTTTGGAAGTTGGCCAAGTTTGGCTTGAGTTTTTGGTAGGTAGGCTATGTTGGGGAGTTGGTTTCAGGAAAGGGGAAAGGTTAAACAGGTTGGGGATGTTACATTGGTGCTCATTAGTTACAGTTGCAAGAAGACGGATAGGAGGTTAGGTTTTGGGGGTTTAAGATGGTCAAAGGTTTTGGGTTAAGATTGTGTATTAGGTGTATTTATGTAATGTATTTGCATTTCATGTTTTGTGTTTTGCGGGGTGGGGGGTGTTTTTATCATGTGTGGATTGTAGGGGTGGAGGATAAAGACCAAGGGGTCAGGTAACTCGATGTTTAGAGAGGTTTCAGTTTTGTAAGGCGAGGAGCCAGTTTATAAAGTTTGTGATGTGCACCTGTTTCAATAAAGCGGCCTTTTACACACACAATACGGTGGTCAGTCTGGTTTGCCCCCCTTTATCCCTCCCAAGTGAAGCGGCTGGTGCGTGAGGACCAAGGTTACGTGAGGAAGAGAAGCATGTGTTCCTGTGAGTAGCATCACAGCGCATGTTTGTGGTGAACTCTGTGCACTCATTGGTTTATTGGGACTCAAGGAAGAACGTCTGTTCCGTGTGTGGTGATAGTGCGCCCCACCGAATATAAAGAGGACGTACGGTGGCTGCCTCATTCATCTGAAAAGCACAAATTAACACGCATGGCGGCCATGTTTTGGGAGCAGCTGTCGACATTATAACAGTGACAGGCACCCTTGAATAATGTACAGCCTGTCAATTTATACTTATGGTTTTCTAGTTCAAACAGCCACTGGCACACTATTGGAATACAAAAACTGTCCCAGCAATCCGTTTTGACAGCGACAGGCACATTCTCCCTGACCTTTGGAATTGTGAATCATTATACCCGTTTAGGGACACTTTATCCCTGCATTTCATTTCATTTAACTAGCAACAGGCATGCTTTGGAGTATTCAATGCCTGTAATTAATTTATGCAAACAGCGACAGGCATGCTTTCTATTTTCTATGCCTGTCATTGATTTATTGAAGGCACGCTTTTAACAATTTTTTTTAACTCTTAAAAGTCAAACTGCCCGTACATTTGTTTCCAATTTACATTGTATTTAAGTAATTTTTTAGCGGTAGGCTTAGTTACGTATTAGGAAAAGTTTGGAATTTGTCACCTCCACAGGCGTTCTTAGCAGGAGGAAAAGGGGAACGAACCTGTGTTAAAATGGAATGAGTGGAAGGAATATTTTGAGAAGTGCATTTCCACTTTGGATGAAGAGGGGGTATTGACATCTGATTGGATGAAAAATATTTCATTACATTGTTTAGGAGCTGGTGGTTTGAAAATATACAATTGCATACAAAAGAAGTTAGACCACAGGGGTAAGTAAATGTGTACAGACATGCATACGAAGACTTACATGTGTACTTCAATCCTACAGTGTGTGTATCTGTAGATATAGATTCTTAAATAGGAAACAAGAAAGAGGCATTGACGTGTAGATTTGCTAATTTACACGATGAGTTGATAGGTGATCAAATTGTCATGTGTTTTGCTAATTCTAACATTCAAGATAAGATATGGACTATGGACGCTCCAGGAGGTAGTGGATGTAGTAAAAAAAAGCAGAACTGACCGGCATGTGTGCCAAGGCAGCCATTTCAAAGAAAGTGGACAAAATTGGTGAGGAACATTAGAAGGGAGTTGTGGCAAAATTACAGGAGAAGAAAAAATCTAAGAATATTTTTACATATGAACCAAAGAAATCATGAAATAATTGAAAGTTTTTGTACAGTTTTTCATTCTACATTCAAAGTACATTTAGCAAATGTCTGAAGGTGTCCTGCAAAGAACCAAAAGTGTTCAGGGTGTGTTATAATTGGTCACTTTCAGAAGGCATGTAGAAGACAGAAAGGGGGCATGAGGGAAGTTAATCTTCTCACACAGGATTCAACTCCAGAGTCTGAGGAATCGGAAGATGACAATGTAAACATGTGTGTTGTGAATGTTGATGAAGGGGTACCTTAATTAGGAGAGCAACAAAGGAAAAGACCCAAGTGCCACATCATCATAGGGGGTACTTATCACGGTTACAGCTGATTCAGACTAACCTTATACAATCATTAACAAGAACATTTGGAGAGACATGTTTGTTCTGATCCTAGGTGAGGTTCTGCAGTCCACAGATGTTCATCCCAAAACATTCATGGGGGAGGACATTCAGATGTTGGGAGAAAAGGAATTAGATTTTAGATTTAAAGATAGAGAGGCAGCCAGACTGTCAGTGTAAGGCTGGGGAGATCATGGTGAGTTGGGGAAAATACTTGAACCCAACAGTCTGGAACCGGTTTTAGTAGTTCAATATAACAGTGGGCTGGAAAAGGATATTCAGAGAGTGTAATGGCAGGGTTTTTGGCTCTATTTAGCAGTGATATAGATCTTAATCTTGCTCACATCTAGGATAGGTATTCTTAGCCTGTGTTGGCCCTTTTAAGCCCTTTCTTCCAGACCTAGAAGAGGATAGCTGCTTAATATGATGATAGATCCCTTATTCTTGACTCTAACCTGTCTATTGCCTATTGGCTTTGACATACTTGACACATTGGTATCGTTTATGTAGGTATTCTGGCAGAGCTAAGGGGCATTTCATCCCTTTCAGGCCTACATGCCTAGAACTAGAGGGACTCCATCTTGATGGAGCTGAGAGGCTTTTCAGGGTAAAGGTAAAGTTTATAGTTAAAGCTGTTGTTCGCCCTAAGCGAACCGGAGAGAACCGGCCAGAGCTGAATCTAATCAGGAATTGTTCCCGGGCTCAGGTCTCTAGACGAAACAAGCAGACTGTTCACTGTGGGAGCGTCTAGCGCAAGGAGCCTGGTGCATGGGATTGGTGGGAGGAAGCTGCTGGCTGGAACTTTCCATGAGGAAACAGCATTCTATATCAGTGAAGTGCAGAGGCGGAGTCAGGGAGTCGAGTGGAGGTGGTGGAGCCAAGCAGTCAAGTGGAGTTGGCAGAGCAGAGAGGGTTCAAGCTAGAGAGAGCTGACTTGAATTGAAGGAGCAGAGAGTGTTGGTAGAGTTGGAGGAGTGGAATTGCAAGAGTAGAAGAGACAGGACATGCTTGGAACAGAGAGAAGACAAACAGACAGTCAGTGAGCTGGAACTGAAGGAAGCAGTCAGAAGCAGTTACTTATCAGGAGGAGGTGTGAATAGCTGGAGTCTGAAGTAATGCCTATTAGAAGAGACTGACGTTATATCATGGATTAACCTGTGGGAGCAGCTGGAGTTAATTGGACATTGGCACAGAGATCGTACCCAGAATGAACAAGCTAGTGGAATGAACGGTGATCAGAGCGGCAGAAACCATTAGATTGAAGTTGGAAGGTGGAGAGAGTCCGTGGGGGAGAGAAATCCAGTGCAAAGTGATCAGCGCAGAGGTGTATCCAAGAGTGCAGGAGAGAGAGAGAGTCTGAGATGAGCCAAGGCACAGACGAGAGAGGAACCCAGATGACAGCTAGAACAAGACTTCACACTAATCAGGTGATATTGATTCTGTCACATTAGTTTACTTTACACTTGCATCTTAATCTTGTCTTTATTCCCTAAGCTATTGTATTGCTAATCTTTTCCCTTTCAGCGGTGTGTTCTATCTATAGTCTTTGTCTGTGTAGGTGTTTATATTGTTATAATAAAACACCCAGTTTGTAGTAAACTGCAATGTGCCTTGTATTCTTGTTCAATCCAGGTAAATGTATCTCCTAGGTGGTTATTGTTTATATGAATGGATGAGTAACCCCAATCAGGTAAGTGGTGATCACATAAATAGGGAGCGAGTGGACCTATGATGCCAAGAATAAGAGGTACATTATATTAATTGGCTAACTCCTAATATTGTAGTAGCAAGCCCTTAGTGAATAGAGAGAGAGAGACTTCCCAACATATAACTGAAGGTGCTCATAGGAATGTGGTCGTCGTTGATATGCGGCGTTAGTGAGAGCGTTGGGGTGGATTACCAGCGCGTATACCCACAGGATTGTGGCTTGTGTAAGTGAGAGCGCCAGGGGGGATTACTGGCGTGTAGGTTTGCCGGATTGTAAACCGTTTGGAAAAGAGAACATTGGGTTCTGCAGGCCCATGTGTAGACGCACCGGATTGTGTGTCATATCTGCCCTGGGGTAGATTAGTCTGGGTCTGAGTGGCCGCGAGACTATAAGGTATGAGTGTAGTGTAGGGCATGGATATTCTTAGTAATCAGTGAGTATTCTTAGTATCCCTATAGATTTAGTGGTGTTTCTAATAATATGAGCTTGTATATTGCGAGTTCCCCATCCTCAGGTAGGTACCCAGGTGCCTGGATAGATGGTCCTGAGGAGGGATGTGGTTACGTTCTGGCTGGGTTGGAGGGGCCCCCAGGGGCTGATCCCATCTAATCAGAAAACCCGGCCATGACAGAGAGTATCCAAAAGTATTCACAGGTGCAATTAGTGAATTAAAGGGGTTCCAGCATAAGATCAAGGTCATGCTTAAATGAGGTGCACAAAGTGAGGAATATCCTTATAGCCCTAAGGAAGGATGTCAAGGGTGAATTGGATAAGTTGTGCACCAAAGGTGTAATAGAGAAGATTGATGTAGCAGAATAGGTTTCACCATTGGTAATTGTCAGGAAAGCAAATGGGAAACACAGGCTGTGTGTTAAAATGAGGGATTTGAAAAGGAACATAATAGTAGACCACTTCCCATTGCAAAGAATAATGAAAATACTCTTGGTCACTATGGGAGTCAATTGTTTCACTACTGTAGACCTCACTGCTGCCTACCACCAGGTTCGTCTACAGAAGAAGAGCAGGAACTAACTACATTCATTACTCCTTTTGAATGTTTTAGGTTCATGAGAGTGTCTTGCAGGCTAGCGTCTGCTGCGGCAATGCTTCAGCAAATTATGTTCGAATTGTTTCAATATGTAAAAGATGTTATGTCCTTACAGGACAACATTTTGTTAATAGGAAAAACCAAAGAAGACCATGATATGACAGTTAGAAAAGCGATGGAAGTGTTGAGAGATAAAGGGCTGACAGTAGAGTTTAATAAATGTAAATTTGATCAACAGGGTATGATGTATTTAGGTCACGAGGTGTCAGTTCAAGGAATTGAGCCACAAAAAAGAGGTACTTGAGGCTGTGGAGAAGTCCCCCGTACCAGTAGCAAGGAAGAAGTAAGAGCATTTATAGGTCTTTTTGAGTTCTATTCTAAGTTCATCAAAACTTTCTCCAGCAAGACGGCTGCTAAAAAACAAATATTAATTTGATTGGTTAACTAAGTGTCAGGAGGAATTTATGTCTATCAAACAGGAAATGTGTGTGGCAATGTATTTGCAAGGTTTCGATCCAATGTTGAAGGTGATTGTCATGACTGACGCTAGTGGGAAAGGCATTGGTGCGGTGCTCACTCAAAGAAATGAGGCAGGAGAAGAGTGTATAGTAGACTTTGGGACGCATACGCTCACACCTACCAAAGAGACATTTTTGGTAAAGGAATGTAAGGCAGTGGCGTGTGTGTGGGGGGGACTTAAAGCACTACAGTCCGTTCATTTGGGGAAGTCATGTACTGATGAGATGTGACCATAAACCGCTTACAAATGTTTTGTCCACTAAGGGTTTATACAATGCTTCCCCCAGGTTGGCAACCTGTAAAGCTCCTCAATTTTAAGTATAGTGTACAGTAACTGACAATGGTGCTGTGGAAATATTTATTAGAGTGATTAAGGGTGCCATATAGACAGCAAAGAGTAATGGTTTGGAGTGGAAGGTAGAATTGTTTTGGACAATATAGGCATTCAGAAGTGCACTGTGTACTTCCACTGGACACAGTACTTTTGAATTAATGAGATGCAGGACCTCTTTCACAAAAGAAAACATTGGGTGGATTCTGAAGAGAGAGCTGGGAACCTGATGTGGTGAAAGGATGCGTTGATAAAGCTAATCAAGTATACAAGGAGCATTGCAATATGAAACATGGTTGTAAAACAGTCAAGTTGCAAGTAGAAGATGTGGTAAGATTTAAGAAGACAGGAGTGTTAAGAAGTAGGCCAAACAGGTTTTCGAGACCACATAAAGTGGTTATAAAGTTTTTGCAATGCTGCATTGTTGAGCAATGGGAGAGTATGACATTTTAGTGTGTTGTCTGTTTCCAACAAAGCATGTGTACATAGTAATGCAAGGGGAGGAAGAGTATGTCAGTGGTGGGCAGATGATAGAGAAACCAACAGTGGTTCTAACGCAGCTAGGGAAACCAATGTAACAAGGGAAACCACCACAAGTGGCGAAGCGGTTAATGTAGTAGGGGCAGGAAAATGTGGCAGAAATGGGAAGTAGGACTGGAAGGTAGGATTGGAGGGATTCTAAGGAGACCAACTAACTGAAAGACTATGTATGTCAGTAAGGTCCTAGTGAATTTGTGGCAAGCAAATTACCTTTATATTCTGTTGAGAGATCTTTTGTTATTTATTAAGAGATGCCTTGCCAAAGGAATTTCTTTACTTTGCAACTGTATTGTGTATTGCATATATATAGCTTATGTCATCTTTTATTTTGGTGTATATCAAAAAGGGAAAGATATGTTGGGACCTATCCCAGTTTTTGGAATGTATTGGAATATCGGTATGTAAGACTGGAACGTGTGAATGGAATGGAATTGTTCGTTGTGTGGTGGAATGCACAGGGAAAGACCCAGTGCCGGTTGGAGGTGAGACATCTGTTGTGTTTGCACCAGGAAAGAAGGAATAAAAGAAATAGAAAATACTTCTGACTATGATTCTGCTCAACAAGCTACTTTCTCCAGCAGCAACTTCACCACACTCCCAGTATTCCAGTTCCATAGTTGCCAGGTTTCATCATGCCACATTCCATACAATATATCACAAATATGAAGAACAAAAAATAAAGAACAGTATCAGTTACACACATACTCCTTGATTGGCCCTATAGATTAATGGCCATAAATAGAGTGTCTGCCGACAAATGTCCAGTTTTTACTTTCACACTCTGCCATCCAAAACGTGGTGGTAAATGAAAGTAAACCACTTTATTGACTCCCACGCGTGAGAGAAAACACACAAGGTGAGGGGGCCATTTCTTTTTTATTTCCAGAAAGAAAATTCAACTTTTAGATTGTGTTTTTGAAGAAAAATAAACATTTGAATGCATGCTGTATGGCCCCATCATGTTAATGGAGCCCCATTGCACACTTTCAACCCATTGACTGGAATGGCTGTGACGGCTTTGTGCTTCACTCCAGCTCTCCTGCCATGATGCATGTTAGGGGAATACCAGGGAAGCGTTGCTCCTGAGGCAGTGTTAGAGTGAGAGGGTGAGGCGAGAGGAGAAAGGAGAAAGGAGAAAGGAGAAAGAATCCAAACCAGACTTGGACAAGACCCATGTGACCACACTTACAAGTGCAAGCAGCAGAACGTTACATTCCATGGTCCACAGTGCATCCCAATGAACAGAAAGCATGATAGATTTGAGCTTCGTGAGATACCCCAGGAGACAGCAGTGAGCCAAAGGAGAAAATAAATGCTGGTGGAGCGCATGGTGCATAAAGGATTGACTTTTTTCTTTTTTTTTTAAGACCTGGTTAGGTAGTGTGGAAGTGTTCTGGTATTTAATGCACAATAGTACTCTGGGACTACAAATACACATGCCCCCTCGGTCGCGCTGAGGGCGTGCGCTGACATTCAAGCTCTGTAGGTGAGCTGAGCACTGTAAGTCTCTGTGGTAACTAGATAGCTGAGCATGGTTTAGCCCGATATTTTAATTGCTTTTAGAGATTTGAGATGCACTGCTGAAATTTTAAATATTTGTTGAAATTAAACAGGAATCAAAGTAGGATAAATTGTGGTTTAATGTCCAGCACAGCATTTACAACCTCTCTGCTACAGGTCCAGATCAGAACTCCCTTTTCAGCCTTAAGCACCTTCTAGAATACATTATCACATTGGAATAATAACATGGTGTGGAGGCAGGCATCTGAAGAACCTCAAGATGTCATGTAAGCAGATGTAAATAAATATATAGGAGACAAGGTACAGAATGTAACAATATTGCTGTCTATTTGCACATTTTGCGCAACTGCTGTTACTCACGATCTCTTTCTACTGCCATAACACCCTTCACCGGTGCTCCGGTCCACCACGGGGCAACCCGATTGATGTGGAGAGCACTGGCGGCATATGTTTAGTCACTTCCGGGGTGGAGCCACTGGTTAGCGCTCTAGACCCCTGGGACTACAAATACACATGCCCTCCCGGCCGCGCAACGGACGCGCGCAAGCCTGTCTGCGTCATTCCCCGGCGGGCCGGGGCCAGGGGTAAGTCCCCCTGTCATTTTCACGTCATATTGAGCCGAAAAGCTGAAATCACTCCGGGGAAACTTCACTTTGGACAAAACCACGCTGGCCACTTTGGAACAAGAGGGCTTATTTGCCGATAACAACAGCAGTCAAGGTCGCACTGCTCACCTACCACCTTATAGCGCAGACCACGCTCCCTTGACCCTACCAGAGTTAAAAGTTAATACTTCACCTCATAACAATTCTGGCAGTCTAAACATATATTACCTGAACACTCGATCCCTGGTAAAACACCAGCTAGAGATTTTTCCCTTATAGACTTAAAAACACCTGTTATTTTGTTCCTATCAGAAACCTGGCTGTTACCCGTATCCACTCCGGACATCCTAGCGGCCATCACAGAGCCTTATTATATCCTTCAAACAGATAGAGAAATGGGCAAATCGGGTGGGGGAGTCGCGGCTATTATTCATCAGAAATATCAGTTCACATCACTAAAAACTCTACAGGTCCCAGCAGTTGATTTCCTTACGATTAAACTAGAATCTGCCAAACTCTCCCTACCATGTATCGTAGTATACCGACCACCTCAACATATGCCTACTTTCCCCCAGCAACTCAGTGATTTGATCGCCCAATTAGTGATTAACCACACCCAGATCCTAATAGTGGGCAACTTCAATTATTGTCCGGGGGGATGCTAGAGGGCGCACTGCAGAATGGCCGCACTGTCGTGAGGCTCCTGCTGCCCGGAGCTATCATCCGCCTAGGGATCCTGATTACCATCGCTGCGTCCTGATCTGACCCTATAGATCTACTGGGACATCGACTGACCACCCACGGTCCGACTCCTGGTCCAATCGGAGGTTGCTGGCCGAAGTTACGAGGGCTCCAAGTTTCCCCCACTCGCGCTCTGGAGGTCGGGTGTTCCTCAGCCCGGCGTCATCATTCATGCCAGCCCCTGGCTCTACACGTGGGGTGTAGGCCCTGTTCTGCCCCTCTCCACCGGGCACGCGCTCTGGCCGGGCAGGCTGTTGGATTCTCCTTTCCATTGGACTGCTTTCTCGGTACCTACATCTGCCTGCCCAGGTACCATTGCTTACGGAGACACGGCGGATCTCCTTCTGGTCGTCTGGGGGATAACCCCTTTGGTCTGGGAGCGGAGACGGCCATTTTTTTGCCGTTGGGAGTGGTGGGGCGCGCTGGCCTGCTCGTGCCCCCACGGTTCGGTTTTTGCCCATGCCCTTTGTCCGGCCTACATCCTAACTCCTATTTGCTTCGTTCTCCCGCTGCACTATTAGCACATTATTATGGGGAAGCCGGACGCTAAACAATCCAAGTTGTCCTTTGACTCTGGAGTGGCTAGGAGGGGAACGCGATTGCTCCAGGATGCTGGGACTTCGCAGTCACCCCCCCCGCCTGTCGCTGATAGTGTGCCGCAGCCACCACCACCGGACTTTCCCCAGATGATGCAGGAGATGAGGCAGGGGTTTGCCACGATAGTGGACAAGGTGGACAAGATATCATCGCGCATGGATGCGGTGGTCCAGAAGCTGGACGTGCATGAGGAGCGCCTGACAACAGCGGAACAGCGCATTTCGGACCATGACGACACGGCAGCTACCCATACCACCCAACTGGCGAGAATGGACAATATACTGCGGGTCATTGCCGCTAAGAATGAGGAGTTGGAGGCGAGGAGTAGGCGCAATAATGTTCGCATTGTAGGTGTGCCGGAGTCCACAAATGTGGGCAAGATGGAAACTTATGTGGAGAGACTGCTGGTGGGCGCCATTGGGTTGGAGGCATTCTCATCCCAGTTCATCGTCGAGCGAGCGCATCGGACACTGGGACCTCGGCCGGCCTCTGGGGCCGCTCCGCGCCCCATCATTGCGCGTCTTTTGAACTATCGTGACCGGGACGCTGCCCTCCAGGCTGCCCGCACTAATCGGGCCCTCTCCTTTGATGGGGTGTCTTTCACCATGTACCCCGACTTCACGCCGATGGTGCAGGACCAGCGTCGCAAGTTCCTGGGGGTGAAAAAAAAGAAACTTTGAGACCTACAAGTAGACTACGCTTTGCTTTACCCTGCCAAACTTAGAGTGACGCACCAGGCTAAGCAACATTTTTTCACCAACCCACAGCATGCTGAGGATTTTGCGAAGCGCCTCCAGCGCGAACGGGCGGCTGCAGATCGAAGAGGCGATCGAGACCCTGAGGATGAACATTCGGCGGCTGAGGAGTAGGTCGCCTGATTATGGTGACTTTGTTCTTTGTTTTGCCATTTTATTCTTTTTTGATTTTTTTGGGTGTTGAAACATTCTGCACGCATGCCTTCTGCACTGACTTCTACTGACTTCCTTGCCCGCATTGGTGGCCTAACTGCTATCCGCCTTATTTTTGTTGTTGCGGGGGCCATGTCTTGCCTGAGGTGGGGATGTACGTATGGCTTCTTGTGGTCGGTGTGGCGCCAAAGGATGGTGCTATCTGGTTTCGCGCTCTGGGCACCCACCACCCCGCGCTGCGCCTGGGGCCGTTTGATACTCGTTGGCTCGTACACTGGCGTGGTGTGAGGGAGTGGTGTCGTGCACCTCTAGAGGGTTCCCCGGAGGGTGTACCCCATTTGTACCTTTAGTTTGGATTCTAGTCTTTTGTTGGGTGACTGGATGTATGTTGTGGTACGGGGGGGGGGGGGTGGGGGTGCGCATGGCCTGATAGTTGGGGTGTCATCAGGTGGGTGGGCGGGGTGGGGACGAGGCTGACCATGCTTGCTTGCCTAGGCCTCATGGGTCAATGTAGTGATCGCTGCTACTGTCTGTGTGCACGGGCGCGGCTCCGTGCCCGCTGCTTCGGTTGGTCCATCTATCCTCTCGACGCTCTTGCCCCCGTCCGCCATGGGCCCGGATGGAACGGCCGCCATCTTTGGCGGCCACGTGGCGTGGTGCGCTTGGCGCGAGGAACGCGTGTGCGAGTTGTGGGCCGTATGAGCTGGGTTGGCTGCGTGCTGCGCGCGATGTTTGCTGAGCGCTTGCTGCATGGATGGTTCGGCTGGGGGGGGGTTGTTGTGGTTCTGGTTACTTGGTTTGGAGATGGCTGGGATGTGTGTGGAGTGTGTGCGGGGGGACGACTGCTCCCTGGGGTGGGGTCCTGTCGCTGGCTGTTGCTGGGAGTCGGATGTTACGTATTTGCTTGGTGGGTCCTGTGGGATCCGGACACTGGCTAATGTCGACTGCTGTTATGGACCAGATATCGATTTTGTCCTGGAATGTACGGGGACTTAATGATGCCAGGAAATGTCGTAGTGTGATCCAGTATTTGGACAGGCATGCTATTCATGTTGCCCTCCTCCAGGAGACGCATCTGCGACCCGCTCCTTCCCCCGGCTTTGGTGGGAGGTGGGCTGCGGCCAGGATGTTTGCTTCATACTCTTCTTATGCTCGCGGGGTTGTCATCCTTGTTAAACGATCGCTCGCATTTCAAGAACTGGGATCTATGGGGGATCCCGAGGGGCGCTATGTGCTACTGTGGGGGCGGCTTGGGCAGGACACTGTGTTGTTTGTTAATTGCTATGCTCCCAATGTTGATACGCCAACCTTTTTCGTTACATTGTGGGGTCATGTGCTTGCTGTTGATGCCACTTACATTGTGTGGGGGGGGGATTTCAATTTTGCATTTCATGCCCAGTTGGATAGATCGGAAGGGAGTCCTCAGTATAATGTGCAAGCTAGAGAAGTTCTGCGTGGGGTTGTGGAGGAGGCTGGTTTGGTCGACAGCTGGAGGTACACCCACCCTGCTACTAAGGAGGGTACTCATTACACTACACATGCGCGTTCGTGGGCGAGGCTGGACTATGTGTTTCTCTCTAGAGGGTTGGTGGCTGGCCTGCGGGAGGCTGCACATCTGGCTCGTACATATTCTGATCACTGTCCGGTGAAGGTCGTTTTATCTGTCCCCGGGCTGCACAGGCCGCGCCCGCCTTGGCGCCTTTTTCCGACTGCTTTGCTTGACCCGGTGTTCAAGGAGGAGCTAGGCGAGGAGGTGGAGGCGTTCTTCCCTAGAAACAAGGGCTCTGTTGACAGTGTCGAGGTTATATGGGAGGCGTTCAAGGTTACGATCCGGGGAGTCACAATTTCTAAAAGTTGTGGTATGCTAAAACTGATTGTACGGACCCTCGGGGGCTTGGAAGCTGAATTGCGAGACTTAGAACGCAGGATGCAGGTTGACTCTGATCCCGATCTTCTGGCCCAGTTCCGTACTAAACTCTCCGAGTATGAAGAGGAGGCCGCCAGAGAGGCTAAACATAGGGGAAAGTACTGGACGGCGAGACGATACTGTGAGGGGGAGCGGCCCGGTAAGGTCCTCGCTGCCCTTACTAGGCATCCAAGGCTGGGTCGGACGTGCTAGAGTTGGTGATGCCGGATGGCACTCGCTGTCGGGACACTGCGGAGATTCAGCATACTTTTATTGACCATTACGCACACCTTTACACGACACAGCAGACTGGGGAGACACGATATGGCGGATTTCTTGATGAACTGGCACTTTGTTGGTTATCGGATGATCACCGAGCGTTCTTAGGTAGGCCCCTAGAGGTGGAGGAGGTCAGGAATGCCATCATGTCTTTGAATAATGGGAAGGCCGCCGGGCTGGATGGCCTTCCTGCTGAATTTTATAAGTGCTACGTGGACATCATGGCCCCTGTTCTCCGCGAGGTTTTTGAGGAGTCCCTGGAGGAGGGGCGTCTGCCGAGCTCCATGCGGGAGGTCGCTATTACGTCGCTGCTCAAGCCGGGGAAGGACCCGTTGGATGTGGGTCCCTATAGGCCCCTCTCATTGCTCAACTGCGATGTTAAAATTCTCGCTAAGGTCCTGGCGTTGAGACTTGCCGAGCTCATGCCCGTCATTGTACTACCTGATCAGTCGGGGTTTGTGCCCGGCCGTGCTACCTCCCACAATCTTCGCACCTTGTTTTCGCTTGTGTCGACCATTGCTCCTGATATTCCGGTTGCCGCCATCTTTCTTGATGCCACCAAGGCGTTTGACTCCGTTGAGTGGGGCTATCTTATTGATGTTCTCTGTCGTATGGGCTTCCCCCGGATCTTCATCTCATGGGTTAAGCTCTTATACACTGATCCGATGGCGAGGGTGGTGGTGAATGGGGTGCTATCCCCCTCGTTCCCTCTCACAAGGGGGACCCGACAGGGATGCCCCCTCTCGCCCCTCCTATTTGCCATTGCCATTGAGCCTCTGGCCTGCAGAATTCGTCAGCTCCACCAGCAGAGCGCCTTTAATTGTCTTCAGCGGCAGGTCGGAATTTCTTTATACGCTGACGATGTCACGCTTTATGTTAAAGACCCTGAGAACAATCTTAATCCGCTCTTGCGGGAGTTGGTCGCTTTTGGGGGTGTCTCCGGCGTCCATATTAACTGGCGGAAGTCCCAACTTTTCCCCCTTACTGCGGCTGTAGCTAGGTTTCCCCTCGATTACCCTCTGGAATGGTGTGATTCGGAGTTGCGGTATCTCGGCATTGTCGTGTCATTGGATAGAGAGGAAACGGTTCGGCTTAATTATGGTGTGGCTATTACTAAACTTGCAGACGACGTCACAAGATGGATGTCCTTGCCGCTCTCCATGGCTGGTAGGGCGTCACTTATCAAGATGGTAGTTTTGCCCCGCTTTTTGTACCTCTTTCAAAACCTTCCATACCATCCTGGTGCTTATTTCTTTCGCAGACTTCGCTCTGAGCTCATACGATTGTTCTGGGGGGGCAAGCAGCCGCGGGTGGCTTGGGCTACCCTAACATTACCCTATCCTGATGGCGGATTCGACGTCCCTGACTTTGAACTTTATTACCTTAGCGCTCAGACACATTACGCATATCACTGGATGCGCCCCACGCCGTTTATGCCCCAAATTGCTGCTGAACATTGGGTTGCCCACCCGCTCCCATTGGAGGGGTTAGTATTGGGCAAGGTGTCAGATGTGGACACGCCTCGTACGACGGTGACGTGCACGGTCGATGCTTGGAAACGGGTGGCTCAATTGCTGGGCGTCTCCTTTCTTTATTCGCCGGTCATGCCTCTGGCTTATCACCCTGATTTGTCTCTGTTGCTGGAAACGGGGTTTCAACGGATGTGTAGGCGGCTCGGTATTCTCACGTGGGGTGACTTGTTTCATGAAGGTGCCTTCCGTACGCAGGCTCATTTCTTCGGAGTAGCTGCCTGCTCCCCTTTGGAGCTGTTTTATTTTGTCCGCTTGAGGCAGGGCATGCGCGCATTGTTACCAGATTTCCCTTCGGAGCCGGAGGTTACCCTCCCCCTCCACGTGCTGTTGGTTTCAGATGGGCGACACCTGGTGTCGAAATTATACGGTGCTATTCGCCGACAGCGTTCGGTCCCAGTCAATCGGGTGCGCGAGCAGTGGGTTGCTGAGTTGTGCGCCCCTATTACTGACGAGCAATGGCAGTACTGCTGCGGACTCACGGCCAATATTTCCTCCAGCTGTCGCCTTAAGATTATCCACTACAAATTTGTCCAGAGGTACTATTACACCCCCGCGAGGAAACTTCGGTTTCACTTAGCGGAGGATGACCGATGCGCTAGGTGTCGAGCAGAAGGCGCTGACTTTCTGCACTTGGCTTGGAGTTGTGCGGGGGTGCTGGAATATTGGACTCAGGTCCATGAGGCCCTGCAAATTATGGCGGAGGATGGGGTGACATTTGAACCCTTGGTGATGTTGCTGGGTTATTCTAAGGACGTGCCTGCCTCTCATCGCAGATTTGTTGACGTGGCCCTGCTGCTGGCTAAGCGTAGGGTTGCTTGTTGCTGGGGTCGTGGCAGGGTGCCGCGCTTCCAGGATTGGTTGAATGACCTCATATACTGTCAGGACCAATATAACATCTACTCTGAATTGATGCCTGTCAGATGCAGACCGAAGGACTTTTGGAGCCCGCTCCAGGTGTACCTCCTAACTAGAGCTGTGCAGGATTCTGATTCTGAACATGGGGACCGTGTGGGGGTTGGTTGACAGCAGTATGGTTGTGCTGGGATTTCATTTTACAATTGCTGATCCTTAAGTATCGGGGGAGGGTCTGGGCTGCTGCCACTTTCTGCGAGTTTCCGGGGGCTGTGGTTCCTCTTATGACAATTGGATGGTAGGAATTGCGATGGGACCCCTGTTAGGGTTTCTCTTGGCACTCCTATCTGAGTCTCCTTTGTTTTATTTTTTGTGAGCTAATAGAGTATGTTCGTAATGTATTGTCTTATTAGCTTGCCTGTGCATCCTGGATCATTTCTTTCTCATATGCACTCTCCATTTCGTAATAGCTACATGTGTTGACTGATATGCTACCCTGTACTTGAATCTTCTATTTTTTTCGAATCTGACGTACCAATGTAATGGCCAATCTATGACTGTATGAATCGTGTATGCACTTCCTTTGTCCTTGCTTATCTCCAAATAAAGGTTTAAAAAAAACAAAAAAAACTTCAATTATTGGCCGGGTGATGCAAAAGAAAGCTCTACTTCCTGTGATCTAACCGATCTCATGGTCAGCCTAAACTGCTCGCAGCATGCATTGGCAGTGACCCACATTAAGGGGCACACACTAGATCAAGTGTGGTCACAAAATCTAGACATTACGCATTTCCTAATTTCCCCCTGCATCTGGTCAGATCATCATCTAATAACTTACGTGATCTCAAATATCCACACTCCCTTGCTCACACGATCATGCAGCATGAAGGACAGAAATTGGAATAGGGCAAACATCAAGTTATTCCACTCACTCCTTTTAACTACGCCCCCGTCTCAGAACAGATGCCTATCTAGTCAAGCAGAAAATTTCACTTCCTGGCTCAAGTCAGCCAGTGACATGACTGCCCTTCTGAAAATGACTAAAATAAAAACAGCCCATGATGCCCCCGCAATGGTTTTCACCTGCCCTGAAAGAACAAAAACTTAGACAAGCTGAGCGTAAATGGAGAAGGAATTATCTGCCGGAAAATAAAATTAACTATACGTCGCTCCTCAAAGCTTACAAGACTTCCATTCTTTCTTGCAAAGCTGAGTATTTCTCATCAACCATTCTGAAATCCATGAATAAAACCAGAGACATCTTTTCAATTGTTGACGAATTGGTCAAACTTCAGAGAGTCTCTGCAAAACCAGTCCACTCACAGCATTTATGCGACTCTCTCAATAACTACTTTTTTGATAAGATTGCCTCTATCATAGTTAGCATCCCATGTAATAGGAAGGTCAATATGGCAGTTTCTTGTCAAAACCTGACATCCCTAGATCAAATTACAGCCATTACTAAAGATAATTTTTTAACATTAACCGCAAAAGTCAAGTCGGGCTCCCCCCTGGACTGCTGCCCACCCCATATTCTCCGTGAAGCCTTCTGTGTCTGTTCAGATCCCCCAATAGCCCTTCTTAACACATCTCTCAGAACTGGAATAGTCCATGATTCTTTGAAAAATGCAGAAATTCTAGCCATTTTAAAGAACCCCGGGCCGACCCTCAAGTATTGAGCAATTACCGCCCCATATCTCTTCTGTCATACTTAAGAAAGATTTTGGAGGCACATGTGGCAGATTGTCTCAGTACCTTTATAGAGGAGTCAATGTTCCTCAACCCTCATCAAGCCGGCTTTAGGCCAGCCCACTCAACAGAAACAGTCATCCTGACAGTCATGGATGAACTAAGAAACGGGGCCGATCATGACTCCCCTCAGGCTCTGGACCTTTCTGCTGCTTTCGACACGGTCGATCACTCCATCTTGATCGACCGTGTCCACAGCGCAGGCATTCAGGGCCCAGCTCTTGGATGGATAAAGTCCTTCTTAAAGGACAGATACCAATCAGTCCGCCTAGGAAAGTTTGGCTCAACTAAAGGGAAACTCCAATGCGAAGTCCCTCAGGGATCTTCCTTATCCCCCCTTTTATTTAATCTGTATTTGCAGCCCCTAATCCAAGCTCTGAAAGAAAAGGAAGTCTTAACGTTCAATTACGCAGACGACCTGCAACTAATATTCAACATCCTACCGACTAGATCGTCTGAGATAAATCTACAATCCATAATGACATTTATCAGCAATTGGATGAATGATAACCAACTAAAGTTAAAACCCCGATAAAACGGAGCTAGTTCTGACTGGTGGCCCCTCAAACCTATGGAACATCAATTTTTGGCCCACATCTCTGGGCCTGCCCCCCACCCCAGCGTCCACTGTAAAAAGCTTAGGGATCCTTATTAGCAGCGACTTATCAATAAAAAATCAGATAAAATCCGTAGTCTCGGCTTGTTTCTTCTTCCTACGTAAAATCAAAAAAATTGAAGATTTCTATCAACAGAAGCCCTTACCTTTGCTGTCCTGGCGCTTAAAATCTCACGATTAGATTACGCCAACTCCTCCCTCTATGCGGGTATTCCCGCGTATCAAGCCAGATACTGGCAACTAATTCAGAACCACGCCACCCGGCTTATCTTTCAACCTCTGCTGAAACAACTCCATTGGCTGCCGGTGGCTCAGCGTAGCTCTTTTAAACTTGGATGCATAAATCATAAGGCGCTACAAAACAAAGGCCCAAAGTTCATTGCTGAAAAAAAATCCATAAGTACACCCCCCCCGCATCCTTCGTTCTTCCAGCCACAACCTCCTAATTACTCCTAGGTTCAGGCGCGCTAAACACGGGGAACTTAGGTTCTCTACGTTAGCTCCTAAACTCTGGAACTCTATTCCTCCTTTAACACGCACCACCAACGCTCATCTTCTTTTCAGACAACAACGGAAAACCTGGTTATTCCTAAAAGCTGACAATGAATAGCTCACTGACTTAGCTTAGTCCGGCCGTGTTCCTGTAGCGCCAAGAAACCAATCTGGTGAACTATGTGCTCTATAAGAACTTTTAACATTAACATAACATAACAATAGCAGTGATATTAGAAACAGCATGTACTGTAGGTGCATATAACATGCACAGTTTAGTGACAGTGTAATCTGGCGGTACTTATATAATTTGGAAATAAGGGGGACCCCTACTGCTAATGCATACACTACCGGTAGAGAGTAGAATAGACAATTTTTCAGAAGAACATGTGGTAGTGAGCTTAGTAATAAAGCCAAAAAACCCAAGGAAACAAAGAAGCTAATTAGCTCAGTGAAGTGACATGTAAACCAAATTGATAGGACAAAACCCAATGATTATATTCAAAATAGTTTGTGGTTTATTTAAATATTTTCTACATTTTTTTTGGAAAGAATCTTATTTCTAAAAGATACATGTAAGTATTTAAAACATCACTAACATATAATTTGTGATTTCATATACAAAAACACGTAAATAAAGAAGATGAGAATTAAGGAATTTAACACACAAAAAACAGACAGAGTACAAATGACTATGATGATAGCTCGGGCTAGCGGAGTAAGCAAAGCGGTGGGTGGAAACTCTACGCGCGTTTCGGCATTTGTCTTCCTCAGGAGTCCGTCATTTGCTTTAAGACAGAAACATAACACTGCAAAACATATAAAAATCATGTCACATACAATTGCATTGAAAGATTTGTATTGTAATTATACAATTCTAATTGAAGACTTGGGTCTAGGTCTAAATGATATACATTAACATACTATACAGACATGTTTGAAACCATTGTGTGTCAATCGACCTTGTATCTCTGAGCAGTCATATCTTACAAACAAACAGATTGATTTATATAACTGGAAGATTTATTATTTGATTGATATTAACGTACAACTGATATATTCTATTTTGAGACATTTATAATCAAGCTCTATTTTTACAGTCCATTATTATATTTTGTCTGAGACATTTTTTAAATCAAGGTCTGTTTTTTTAGTCCACTGTGTTCATATCTGGATATATTGAACAGAACAATCTAAATGAACTATTAGAGAGTCATTTATGATATAAGTGAAAAGGTTAGTGAATTTAGTTGTAAAAGCAAAAGATAAGGGAATAATAAAGAAAAAGAAGCAAGGAAAAAGAAATTAGGGAATATAGCAGATTGCTAACATTATCTTGTTAAAAGAAATTTAGAAATATGGATTGAAGGTTAAAGTTAAGTGTCCTTATGAGATAAGGGAAGACTAATAATAGTTTGACCTAGACAAATTCGAGGTAAACTAATTGAATTTACTTACAAAAACAGAAGGTTTACTTTTGTTTTAAGAAAAATCTCTTGCTGGTCAGTCATGAAGGTAAGGATATTCTCTGTACCTCGCTAGATGTAAAAAATAGACAGTTTTTATGTAGCAAGCTAATGTGGAACATATTTTTGGTATTCATAAGCTACTAAGTATTAGTGACTAGTTTAGAAAATGTCGATAACTGCTCATCAATATGGTAGGCTAAAACATTTTTAGTTGCCACAAATATTAATTTAGACGATTAAACCATGTGAGGAACCATATAGATATCTTTTAGCATATTCATTCCTTTTCTAATCTTCTTTTTGTTATTATTAAGAAGATAGTTCCATTAGAGGTATTGGAGAATTGACTATAGTTGTAAACACTATGACATAAGAAAAAATATAAAATTTAAAAAATAGATATTAACTGATCGTAACTGGAAAATGTAAATATTAAAGGGAGGTAGAAAGCCTAACATCTAGGTTTATATACCTTATTGGTTATTATAGTTGCCTTCGTAGATAGCAGAATATAGGACGCAATGATATGCCCGGGGTGAAGTAGTGCCAAGCGTCAAGCTTGTGTGTTGAACAAATCTTGGGCGGTAACTGACTGTGAGTTTTGAAAAAGATTAAAAGAAATGGAGATATGCAAAAAACTTGATTAAATCCAGATACATAGGTATCTGACTTTGATAGAAAGTAAAAAAAAGGAAAAAATAAATTAAAAAAATCTGCTCCTCTAAGGTGATATATATAATGTGAAGTAGCATACCTGATATATGTTAGCCGCTATAGCAGAAATGTGAATATTCATTTATATCTGGTTTTCTTTGTTTGCCAACTTTTTACCTAAGGGAGAGTATGTGGTATATTAAAATATCACTAGTTTACGTTTCTACAAATTGTGGCTAAGTGTATTAAAGACATTTTTTTACATACCCAAATGAGAAGCGGGCATTTAGATACATCTGGATGCTGAGCACGCCTCGATCCAAATAACTATCTAGGAAAGGGCATAATTACAATTACCGACTGCTGATGATAAAATCGGTAGGAAAAGCTAGCCGGGCTTAGTCGGATTTGTCTTACCGATGGGAGGTCGAATGAGTAGCTTCACCGGGGGTTCTGGATGTTCTGCGCCTACGCGTCGCGGGAAACAAATGAAGAAAAAAGTGGTGCTATATATAGTGCAACTAAGATCTTAAATTGGAACCGGTGTGTTTGATTACCAAAAGGCGCGGTGAAAGACAAAAGGTTAATTGATGCATGGGGGGGTATGTCTATGTTTGGTCACATGAACCAATGAAACTCAACTCGTAGTTCATAACAGGGCGAGGAGCGGACGTTCCGTGTGTCATTCGCCAACGAGTCAGCTGTTGAACCAATCGAATTACGTTTGTAGTTCGTTAGTTAAGACTGCTACATTATGTAAACAAATAAAGAGAAGAGGAATAGCTCCCTCAGTGGAATGTTACTGCGAACCTGAATATAGGTTCACAGAAAAGGGGAAGGGCGGGATGGGGGAGGCGGCGGGGGCGGCCAAAGGAAGTTGCTCTCTATGGTGGATAATATTATATGAGCTCACACGTCAATATGAATCCATATGTAGTAAATGAACTATAGATACGTAAGTATGAAACCATAACTACCGTATGGTGGTTAACTTGATGGGAAGTGAATAATTGTACATGATGGCGATAGTCGTGCAGGCAATGAACCCATAGATATTTGTTGGTGTGTTAGGTCTTAATACACGTTAAGCCTTAAGCTTAAAATAAGGGTTCAAAAAGCAGGAAATGCTCGGGCGGTAACCCTGTCATAGCACAAACGATAGAAAGATGACTAAGTGCATGTATTATATATAGTGTGTTTATATGATCATGGGATAGTAATTTAACAACTTAGAGCTACGTGGAATGGTAGCCATTTATCAGAAGCGATAACGTGATGATAAAGATAAAGCATGAATACGCATACTCAATTATCGCAGAATCACAGAATTAAATACACATTGGTAATGTGGTACCAGGACCATGGCAATCGTGTATATTCTGGTGGCATTTATATAGTATTTATGTATCCACAAGTGCCAACTGGTGATTCAAGAGATGAAATACATAAGATGTATATCCAGTGTATATATATACTCATAGATTCCTTCTGGTGATTATTAAGATGAGTTAAATTGATTTAAGTATATACAGAAACTGTCGGTAATGCCTCAGGAGGAGATATATTATATGATCGCTTGCTCCCATGGGATTTCAGAGTTGAGCCCCATGTTTGCTGTGTTGAGGGAGAAGATCCAATATACCTCTTGTTTTTTACGAATCTTGTCAGGGCATAATCCTGGTCTGGGTTGTATGTTTTCGAGAATGAACCACCTTATATCCTCAGGTGTGTGTTCAAATTCCAAGAAATATGCGACTAATGGAGCATTGATTCTCTTCGTACGGATCGCAGATTTATGTTCTGTTATTCTTTTATTGATGGCTCTGGAAGTTTCACCCACATAGCCTTTCTGACAATGGCTTAGTATTAAATATACTACGTTATTGGTTTTGCAATTAGTCATTGTTTTGCAAACAATTGTAATGTTGTTAAAAGTGAGATCTTTTCTTTCAATTGCTTGTGGACAAGTCTTACAAGTGCCGCATTTGTAATTGCCTACGATAGGATTATTACTGGTTATACTTCTTTGTATTGGGTTAGGTTTCATTGACATTCTTGACCTAACTACTAAATCTTTTATGTTCTTATTTCTTTTGTAGGCAATGACCGGTTTGGGTATGTGGTCGTCCTTAGATTTGCGATAGGTGAGAGCAGGAGTGCTGCCCTCAGGTTCAAGGTGTGCACACTCTTTGTTATGGACCAATGTTAGTCCTCTAGTTGCATTCTCATGTTTCAATACAGAATCTTCGAATACATTATTCTTTATCTCATTCTTTTTTTATTGTGGTTTTTAATGATATTTTCTCATTAAATGCGTGTTAGCAGGTTCCATTACTTCAACATTTCTCATTCACCCAATGCATTTCGGGTACAAATGGACCCTTCGTCGGGGTCTCTACGAAAAGAATAAAGAATACATAATGAGCCCCAAGCTATGTTCATGCTATCTCAATCACATATCACGTTTTCGTTTACAACGTTTTCAGGAAATCACAGGTAAATCATACGAATTCGTAATACTTAATGTCTCTGTCTGATTTCAAAAAATATGCTAAAACATATACGAAACGTTTTAGAATTCCAACTGTAAAAAAATCTAAATAAAATTTCGTGCTAATCATAAGTAGCCCATCTGAGTGCCTTGCTAAGTACGTTATGCCCACGTTCACTCGACATTACTCGCCAGTACTTACTGAAATGTTTGGCGTGAAAGCCTCCTGCCGTCTAATCCAATCCCTGCCGCATTGAGTTCCCACTGTGAGCATTTGAACTTATACCTTCTCTGATTGGTTAAGAGTCCGGTCACGTGATCGTTACTTTTCAACGAGTGATCTGACTATGTTAGTTTAAACTAAATCCTTAATAAACAATCTAAATTGCGTTACTATTTACTCTTATTCAATCTGTCCATAGATGACAAAAAAAATATATACAAAATGAACCTCCGCTAAGTTGATATAGTATCACATGCACGAAGCTTTCATAATTGAACCACATGGTAAATGAATGAATGAATTAAGCTTTATTTCGATATAAAAACATATCATAAAAGCTGCACTTCATAACAACAGTAAGAAGCATAATTGGCACAAGCAGTACAATAACAACATTTTTAACAATATACAGTATAAGAATAGTCAAAACAGTTTTTAAAAGGGAAAAAAAGCACACTACTGTATCAACAGTTTTTTTGCAGTTCTTAAGCGCCAGGCCCAGCCTAAAAATTTTGCCATACAGCAGGCGAAAAAGGGTCTCGCATCAGTGCACAATATGCGCAGTGCTTCTAAATGAGATCTCGTTCCCAGACTCCTACACAAGGGTCTCAGCCACAGCTTCCTAGGTGCTGCATAGGTATTACATTCGAACAACAAGTGTGCGACAGACTCAACCCTCCTTTCGCAAAAAGGACAAAATAGCACAGTTTGTAAGGGCGGCTTCCAGGTTGAGGTAAAATGGCCAAGAGGAAGTACACCTAACCTGAATTTAATGTACAGTGCTCTGTCACCTGAGTTGTGGATAGAATCCAAATAGGGTTCCCTAAAAGGGAGTTCTTTAATTAACAAAAACTGGGCGACAGATTTACAGTGATTAGAATTGCACCTTCTTTCATTGTCCACCCACGACCAGTATGCCTTTTTTAGTGCTAGTTTTGAGGGAGCGGATTTGTTATCCCAAGCATCTCCTAGCCCCAGTTTGTAGAGAAGGCACTTAACATCCCTAAGCCAGGTAATCTTGTAGCATCCTGGAAGGGACAGAAGGTCTTCCAGAGCATCTGCGTAGCTGCGGAGTTCAGGGACATTCCAAATTCTAGACCATAATAAAAGAGGGCGTAATTTTGCTTGGTCACATATTGGGCGGGAGCCTGCATCTAGCAAAATGGGGATTGTAGGAGTGCTGTGGGGCAGTCTCATAAGATCTTTATGAAAATTATTATCAATGGAGGCCAAGGTATCAATTTTCTGTGAGCCCCACAGTTCCGCGCCATATAGTGCTGCGCTTACAACTCTTGCCCTGTAGATATCTAGGACTTCCCCGATAGGTTTCAATGGCGAGGCACGCTGCTGTTTGAGCAGGGCTCCAGCTACCCTTTTGTGAGCAAGAAACACCTTCTGGTGGTGTGCCCTCCAACTCATAGTGTCAGATAATCGTATGCCCAGATAGTCAAATTCCTTGACTCTCTCTAGGTGGACGGAGTCTAGAACGGGGGGAACAACTGTTTTTTTGGGGGGGTTGAGGACAAGAAACTTGGTCTTGCCTATGATTATGGCCAGGCCTTTGTCATCACAGAAGGACTTAAAGCTGGATAGTAATTTTTGGATGCCCACTGGAGACTTAGAAATTAGCAGGGTATCATCCGCGAACAGGAGCGTTGGAATTTTCTTCCCCGCCAGGGTCGGTGCATCAGATGGATCTTGTGAGAGATGCTCCACCACTCCGTTAACATAAAGAGAAAACAGAGTGGGGGCAAGCACACAACCCTGGCGGACGCCCCTGTTCACCGGAATGCGAGGTGTTTTTTCGCCCTGTGAACCCCATCTAATTTGGGCAAAATTGCTATCGTGGAATTTTATGAGTAAGGCTAACAGGTAGGATGGTAAGCCCAACTCATTAAGGACATTCCACAATAAAGCTCGTGGGACCAGATCGAACGCTGTGCGTAGGTCTATAAAGACCAAGTACAAAGTGCCCCCTCCCAACACCACAACTTTCCAATAGAGCATGAGGAGGCGAAATGTCTGCTCAATGGTGCCAGTTCCCGTTCTAAAGCCTGCTTGGAGATTGGACAGTATCTGATTATCCTCTGCCCACTGCAATATCCTGGTCAGAACAACTTTACCCGCCACCTTTTGAGTTGAGTCCAGCAAGCTGATGGGGCGATAGTTTGCCGGATCGTCTCTGAAGCCTTTCTTAAAAATAGGAACTACTTCCGCTCCCCTCCAAGAATTGGGGAAAGAGCCTCCCAGCAGGGCCTCATTTAGGAGGGAAGTGATCAATCTGCTCCACAAAGCCGGATAAGTTTTTAGCAAGTCGCCCGGAATCCCGTCAGGGCCAGCAGCTTTGTTGGAAACAATGCCCTTAATCGCATTTTCTACCTCCTGCCTAGAAAATGGACCATCATTACTTGTGAGGACAGTTATAGGGCAAGGTGAAGGAGCCAAGATATGGTGGCAAGCCCCCAGCGGGATGGAATACAACTTGGAGAAGTGTTCCAACCATACAGCGCCGGGGATGTTGCACGTTAGTTGCTGGTCAATGGGCTTTTCCCTGGCTCTCAACAGATCCCAAAACTCCTTGGCGTTTTTCCTTTTGCTTGCTTCCGCTAAGTCCCGCCAGAAGTTTAGATCATATGCCTCTTTTGCTTCGGTCACAACTTTTTTATAAATCTTCCTTGCAGCTCTTACATTGTCTGGCTCTTTATTTTTTACAGCAGAGATAAGAGCCCCCTTTGCTGCTCGGCATTTCGAGGAGTACCACTTGGTTCTGGTCGTGGAAGCACCTTTTGCACCCACCTTGGTGCTTGATTGGGAAATAGTAAACAAATCACTCAAAGCCTCTATGGTCTCTGTAAACAATGGTAAGGTCTTTTTACCAGTGGGGCTTAGTGTGTCGAGCTTGGAATCAACCTCTAGCAGAATAGACCCAGCTTGTGTTAGCCTCTCCTCGTCCGCCGAGACTCTTGCCCACTTCAAACGCCTACTGCAGTTAGAGGGAGCGATTTCACGTGATGTTTTCCACTTATGGTCTGAAATAGCATAGGCCCCATCTTGCCATGGAAGGGTGATCGAAAGAGAAAGTGGGTTATGGTCACTGTCACAAGATACAATGACCTCCATGTCTTGGTGGAAAGACCAAAGATTAAAATTAAGCATGACAAAGTCAATTCTGGAAGTTCGGCCCGTCCTGTTGTATGTATGGGCTCCCATAAGGTCCGATTTAGAACGGCCGTTAGCTGGCCTTAAATTGTGTTCCAGACAAAGGGCATTAATATCTATTGCACTTTGGGTCCATTTCGGGATCGGATCGATGGTTAAAATAGGGATACCTCTCCTTGAGTCCTCTTCAAAGGTATCCAGGATGTCTTCCCTGGACAGTGGCTCAAAGCAACAGTTAAAATCACCCGCAAGAAGGACATAAGAATCGATGTTACAAGAGGCAAGTTCGCTGCTTAGGCCTGTTGATGATAACCGTGAAGCCCCACCATTAGTACCCCTCAGGTAGATGTTGAAGACTTCTAGGGTCCTCCCTCCTTTGCGATGCAGTGATAACCATTGTAGGTCAGGTGATTTGGTGGACCTTTGGGTAACACTTAACCTTAGATCAATGCTAATCCAAATCAGGAAACCGCCAGAAGGGCGACCTTTAGAGCCAACTTGTTGTACGGCTGGAACAAAGTAGGTCGTAAACCCCACTCTGTGCCTTGGTTCTTGGCACCAGGTTTCCTGTAAAAGGCAGATACTATAGGGTTCTAGAAAGGCAATCCAGTCTGGATTCTCGAGATTGCGGGCAAGCCCAGCCACATTCCAACTCAGGATCTTCATTAACGGCGCACCGGAGGTGGGCTGTGGGAAGGGATGAGTAGGTGGGGGAAGTTTGGGTACAGCCCCTCTAAAAACATTTACACAGGGGACAAAATGCTGCGGAGCAAGAGCTTTGGTAGTATCAATCCGGTTCACCTCTGCTGCGCCCCATCGGGTTAATGGTCGGGGAGTCAAACTAGGTGAAACTAAACAGCCTTCCACAACAAGTAGGTCAGGAATAACAGGAGGCATCAACCCTTCCTTGGTGCCTAAGCTATTTACAAATCCTGCTGGGACCGATGGGGGATCTGGGGGTACGCACTCAGCTGGCCTTGGCATGTGCAGAGAAAAAGATTTTTCTGGGTTATGTTGAGTATGCTGGCTAGAGAGTCAGTCCACCTCCTCCAGGCCACCATATCTATTAGAGGTTGGAAAACCGTTCCAAATTGATTGGAATTGGTTACGAGTTTTAGGGTGGCTATTCCAAGGTTGGTGCTGGACTAAAGACCAATCATCCGCCACGGTAGGCTGGAAACGTGGTGGATAGAAGAAAGACAGAGGTCTGGGTATGACCGGGGACCCTTCAGAACCAGGCCAGGAGCAGATGAATTGTGCCGTATGTGGGTCCTCGAAGGTCACCACTATACAGTCCCCTGGGCTGGATTTCTTTGTTGGGCCCACCCAGCGAGTTCTTCGAACCATCAGGACTCCGCTTCTCCGGCCATTGGGGATAGGTCTATTTATATTTAGCCAATACATTATTTTATTTTTCAACGACCAGTGGTTCTCATGCTGGTCTGCACCAATCTGGGGAACACCCGTTAATACCACCACATAGTCGTTGGCCTCAGGGGGAAGGTCAATGTACCCCCCTCTAAAGTTGTCCTTTGTAGGAGGATCCTGCACGGAGCTCAGGGTTGGTTTTGGCTGGGCGCCAGGTTTAGGCTTTCCTGATTGGGGATTTGGGGCTCGTTGGGAAGCCTTCGGTTTAGTGGCAAGGGGAACTTGGTCCACCGCCACAGATCTTGGCTTGGGAATCGGCCGTAAAGTGGCTGGGGCTGAGGATGGGACATCCTGCACTTGAATGGTAGGAATTGGTGGTGTTACATCTGGTGCAGGGTGGCCCTGGTTTTCAAGGGTTCTCAAACCAAGAGTGGCCAGGGCAATAATACTTTTTTCCATCTCGAGTAGGTTATTCTCTATTCTCGAGAGTCTAAGGTCAAGAGGGGAAAGAAGTTTCTGTAGGGTTGCCCAGATCTATGAATTCCCTTTCGTTGTTACCCAGCACTTCAGTCTGTGAGCCCTCAATCTTTTGGTCGGTACTAGGTGGGGAGGCGTCGGAGTCCACAGTACCTCCCTCCCTAGGGGGTTGAGACCCTGTGCTTTTTTCTTGGTACGCATTAGGTGACAGTGCTCTTGTGGAGGTTAGATTTTGGGGAGGCGCAATTTTCGCTTTTTTGCGAGCATAAGCAGTACCTATTCGGCGCTTCCTTTTAGGTGGTTTACCAGTAGTGGAGTTTGAGGGTAACAGAGGGTTAGGGGTCGGGTTCTGGGCGCAAAAAGCAGTTGGTAAGTTGGTTTCATCTACGTTGGAATACCGCTCTAGCGATGAAGAGGGGATGGAGTTGGTAGAGGTCCGATGGACATCAGCCTGTGTAACTACACATTGGGGAATGGCAGGGCGTTCCGGTGTAACCGAAGTGGCTATGTGGCCTAGGGAGGATTTTTTTGAGAGTGCTATCACTTGTGACAGTCTTCTGGCAGCACCCAGTTCTAAGGACACCCGGGTCTGTAACTTAGATATTTCATTATCAATGGCTATATTAGTGCGGGTGATAAAATCGTCCATAGGGCCGCTGGTTTGCGTGGCTGCCTTGGAGGCCTTACTCCGAGTGGCCCTGGTACTCATATCTTATGGAACAAGGGATGTTTACCTGTGAGGAACAAGCGATAGAGGGTGGGCCAGTCCAGTCCTCTCTGTCCTCGAACGGCCTCAAACGGCCCTGTCTTTGCCCAGTCTTAGCCCGGGCTGCGTCCCGCGCTGCGGGAGTGAGGTGAAGTTTTGTAGGTGGCGGTTTGGGCGGGTGGGCGGGCCAGCAGGGAGAGCGGACCGGAAGCTCTTCCTTGGTCTCGCAGGGACTTCTGGGAAATGAAGTCCCTGCACGCTCGCAGCCCCGCTGGTGCCTCGCGCCCCTTACCGCCTTCCTGCTAACAACCTCTGGAATCCGCCCTCAAGTATGCTGGAAGTAGGGCTCCCCAGCGAAGCGGCACCCGCGAAGCGGGTGCGGCGAGTTGTCAGCCGGGAGCCTCGAATGCCGCTGAAAGTGCGCTGTGCAGATAGAAGCCTTTCTCCTTCGAACTGTCTCCTCAGGTGAGTGTCCCACGGTACAAGGGTTGCCGGTGCGCTCAAGAAGTCATTAGATGGGCGGGTGGGCGGGCCAGCAGGGAGAGCGGACCGGAAGCTCTTCCTTGGTCTCGCAGGGACTTCTGGGAAATGAAGTCCCTGCACGCTCGCAGCCCCGCTGGTGCCTCGCGCCCCTTACCGCCTTCCTGCTAACAACCTCTGGAATCTGCCCTCAAGGATGCTGGAAGTAGGGCTCCCCAGCGAAGCGGCACCCGCGAAGCGGCACCCGCGAAGCGGGTGCGGCGAGTTGTCAGCCGGGAGCCTCGAATGCCGCTGAAAGTGCGCTGTGCAGATAGAAGCCTTTCTCCTTCTAACTGTCTCCTCAGGTGAGTGTCCATTGCTTCGAGTCCCTCATAAAACATGTTGCCTAAGGTGCACAAGCACCTAACTAACCCACCGTTTAGGCCCATAGTATCAGCTTGCGGATCCTTGTCCGAACCCATCGGACAGTATCTAGATTGGTTTCTACAACCACTAGTTCAAAACTGGTGCACCCACATTAAAGACACTACTGCATTCTTGAAGGTTTTAATGGAAGTCAAGATCCCGGAAAATGAAGAAATATGGCTGAGCTCTATAGATGTCACTGCACTATACACCTCGATCCCCCACAATGAGGGACTCGAAGCAATGGAGTGGTGCCTATTAAAGAATGAAGTTGAGGGTTCAGAAAAAATTTTCCTGATGGAAATTCTACATTTTGCACTTTTCCATAGTTATCTGGAATGGGACAATGAATATTATGCACAATGCAGTGGGACCAGCATGGGCTTTGCTGGAGCACCGTCCTACGCGAACATTTTTATGTCCAAATTTGAAAGCGAACACATATTGGATAACCCAGACTGGCAAAGAGGACTGCTAGTCTATAAACGGTTTATCGACGACATATTCATTATGTGGAAAGGCAAGAAAGAAGAACTAACAACCAACATAGAGAGATTAAACTTGGTACATGGCAGAATCAAGTTCACACATGTGATTGATCAGCAACAACTATCCTTTTTGGATGTGAAAGTCGCCATCAAACAGGGTCAAATTAGCACCAGTGTGCATATAAAAGAAACGGATCGCAACAGTGGGTTGCATTACTTAAGCTTTCATCACCAGGCCTTAAAACAACATCTACCGATGTCTCAATTTATCCGGTATAAAAGGATTACATCAGACTCCAAGGAGGCTTCCGAAACTATCGACAGACAGATCGTGAAATTTGGCAAAAGAGGTTATCCTAACCAACTTCTACAAGAGTCCAAAACCAAAGTCATGTCTCTAACAAGAGAATCACTATTAACTCAAAAAGACAAAACCGACCAAAAACTTACAGTGTGTGTATTGAAACATTCTATGCAGTCAGCTAAAATCGCAAGTATCATGAGAAAACATTGGGCCATTATCACCCAAGAACCGGATTTACAACCGTTGTTTGCAAACCAGATAACATTTGCATACAATAGATCCAAGAATTTGAAAGAATTGCTCAAGTGCAAAAGAAAGGAATCTGTAGAACCAATGCATAAAGGAATGCGCAAATGTGAAAACTGTACACATTGCAACAACGTAATGACAGGATCATCCTTCACACACCCCAGAACGGGAAAGGTTATACAGCTAAAACACTCAAGTACGTGTGATACCAAAGGTGTCATTTATGGGATTAAATGCCCATGTGGTAAGTTATACGTTGGTCAGACGGAGCGCAAAGTTAAGGTAAGAATAACCGAGCACAAGAGTAATATTCGGTTAAAAAATTTGAAATCAACAGTGGCAGCGCATTGGACAGAAACAGGACATAATATTGCTCAATTGCGCTTCACCATACTAGAAGTGGTAAAAGCACGCCCTGATGTTGACACACACAAAATGAGATTAAGATCTGAATATTTTTGGATAAAAAAAATGGGGAGTCTCCAGCCAGACGGGCTCAATGATAGACTGGAACTAGCATGCTTCTTATAAACTTTGAATTACCACACTGGATTTGTCCTGACAAGGCTGAGGTTACCAGTGCTTGTTTTGTTAACGCAATGGCTACAGACTTCAATATGGACTGTGTTTGAAAGGAACTAAGTTATAATTTGCGTTATAATTTGTTTTATCCACACATTTATATAGCATTTATATTGTGTTTCATGTACACGGTTTGTCCCATTTGGCTTCCTATAAACTCAAGGTACTCAGTAAACGAGAGTACATATCTACCACTAGATTTCTGCCCGTTTCAAAATGGCCGACGTTTTTTCCACCAGGTTGTTATCGATTTGTAAATAACAAGAGCGGAGAAACTGTTTTATAAGTGAGGTTTTCATATTCACCGTGTACATTTAGAAATTACTGATACTCAGTTGAGCAGACATTTATTTACCATGTGGTTCAATTATGAAAGCTTCGTGCATGTGATACTATATCAACTTAGCGGAGGTTCATTTTGTATATATTTTTTTTGTCATCTATGGACAGATTGAATAAGAGTAAATAGTAACGCAATTTAGATTGTTTATTAAGGATTTAGTTTAAACTAACATAGTCAGATCACTCGTTGAAAAGTAACGATCACGTGACCGGACCCTTAACCAATCAGAGAAGGTATAAGTTCAAATGCTCACAGTGGGAACTCAATGCGGCAGGGATTGGATTAGACGGCAGGAGGCTTTCACGCCAAACATTTCAGTAAGTACTGACGAGTAATGTCGAGTGAACGTGGGCATAACGTACTTAGCAAGGCACTCAGATGGGCTACTTATGATTAGCACGAAAGTTTATTTAGATTTTTTTACAGTTGGAATTCTAAAACGTTTCGTATATGTTTTAGCATATTTTTTGAAATCAGACAGAGACATTAAGTATTACGAATTCGTATGATTTACCTGTGATTTCCTGAAAACTTTGTAAACGAAAACGTGATATGTGATTGAGATAGCATGAACATAGCTTGGGGCTCATTATGTATTCTTTATTCTTTTCGTAGAGACCCCCGACGAAGGGTCCATTTGTACCCGAAATGCATTGGGTGAATGAGAAATGTTGAAGTAATGGAACCTGCTAACACGCATTTAATGAGAAAATATCATTAAAAACCACAATAAAAAAAGAATGAGATAAAGAATAATGTATTCGAAGATTCTGTATTGAAACATGAGAATGCAACTAGAGGACTAACATTGGTCCATAACAAAGAGTGTGCACACCTTGAACCTGAGGGCAGCACTCCTGCTCTCACCTATCGCAATTTACTTGACAGTGTTCCTAGACAAAACACTCAACAAGGGAGTCGCACAGAGTTAAGCATCTATGGAAGATTGATGAAAAGTTCACAAATATCAAGAGTGCAACTGCTGGCTAAAACAAAGATTTATTCAGTTCGTCCTTAGATTTGTTCACATTGAGTAAATTCCAGTTGGAATAGATGATTTGTCGTATCTTTTCATTCATTAAAGAATGTCTAGTGACCAAAACCAGCTGTTCATTTTGTTTAGTGTCCTTTTCAAAATATCGAGCTCTCTTGTACGATTCCCGAACAAGCCTGTGCGGGTAACCGCGATCTTCAAACTTCTTTGTCATAGTCATTGATCTTTCATCGTAATCTTGTAATTTAGACAAAATTTACAAGATATTTTGATCACCAATCTATTCTACGAGAAAAGGACACTAAACAAAATGAACAGCTGGTTTTGGTCACTAGACATTCTTTAATGAATGAAAAGATACGACAAATCATCTATTCCAACTGGAATTTACTCAATGTGAACAAATCTAAGGACGACCACATACCCAAACCGGTCATTGCCTACAAAAGAAATAAGAACATAAAAGATTTAGTAGTTAGGTCAAGAATGCCAATGAAACCTAACCCAATACAAAGAAGTATAACCAGTAATAATCCGATCGTAGGCAATTACAAATGCGGCACTTGTAAGACTTGTCCACAAGCAATTGAAAGAAAAGATCTCACTTTTAACAACATTACAATTGTTTGCAAAACAATGACTAATTGCAAAACCAATAACGTAGTATATTTAATACTATGCCCTTGTCAGAAAGGCTATGTGGGTGAAACTTCCAGAGCCATCAATAAAAGAATAACGGAACATAAATCTGCGATCCGTACCAAGAGAATCAATGCTCCATTAGTCACACATTTCTTGGAATTTGAACACACACCTGAGGATATAAGGTGGTTCATTCTCGAAAACATACAACCCAGACCAGGATTATGCCCTGATAAGATTCGTAAAAAACGAGAGGTATATTGGATCTTCTCCCTCAACACAGCAAACATGGGGCTCAACTCTGAAATCCCATGGGAGGAAGCCATCATATAATATATCTCCTCCTGAGGCATTACCAACAGTTTCTGTATATACTTAAATCAATTTAACTCATCTTAATAATCACCAGAAGGAATCTATGAGTATATATATACACTGGATATACATCTTATGTATTTCATCTCTTGAATCACCAGTTGGCACTTGTGGATACATAAATACTATTTATATGCCACCAGAATATACACGATTGCCATGGTCCTGGTACCACATTACCAATGTGTATTTAATTCTGTGATTCTGAGATAATTGAGTATGCGTATTCATGCTTTATCTTTATCATCACGTTATCGCTTCTGATAAATGGCTACCATTCCACATAGCTCTAAGTTGTTAAATTACTATCCTATGATCATAGAAACACACTATATATAATACATGCACTTAGTCATCTTTCTATCATTTGTGCTATGACAGGGTTACCGCCCGAGCATTTCCTGCTTTTTGAACCATTATTTTAAGCTTAAGGCTTAACATGTATTAAGACCTAACACACCAACAAATATCTATGGGTTCATTGCCTGCACGACTATCGCCATCATGTACAATTATTCACTTCCCGTCAAGTTAACCACTATACGGTAGTTATGGTTTCATACTTACGTATCTATAGTTCATTTACTACATATGGATTCATATTGACGCGTGAGCTCATTTAACCCCTTGCGTGCTGATGACGGAACGGTTCCGTCATCAGCATTGGTTGAGCTGTGCTGATGACGGAACCATTCCGTCATGACTCCGCCCGCGCAAGGCGGAGTCAGCACAGGCGGAAAATACGCCCCGCACGCAAGGGGTTAATAATATCCACCATAGAGAGCAACTTCCTTTGGCCGCCCCCGCCGCCCCCCCCTTCCGCCCCTCCCCTTTTCTGTGAACCTATATTCAGGTTCGCACTAACATTCCACCGAGGGAGCTATTCCTCTTCTCTTTATTTGTTTACATAATGTAGCAGTCTTAACTAATGAACTCCAAACGTAATTCTATTGGTTCAACAGCTGACTTGTTGGCGAATGACACACGGAACGTCCGCTCGGTGCCCTGTTATGAACTACGAGTTGAGTTTCATTGGTTCATGTGACCAAACATAGACATATCCCCCATGCATCAATTAACCTTTTGTCTTTCACCACGCCTTTTGGTAATCAAACACACCGGTTCCAATTTAAGATCTTAGTTGCACTATATATAGCACCACTTTTTTCTTCATGTGTTTCCCACGACGCGTAGGCGCAGAACATCCAGAACCCCCAGTGAAGCTACTCGTTCGACCTCCCATCGGTAAGACAAATCCGACTAAGCCCGGCTAGCTTTTCCTACCGATTTTACCATCAGCAGTCGGTAATTGTAATTATGCCCTTTCCTAGATAGTTATTTGGATCGAGGCGTGCTCAGCATCCAGATGTATCTAAATGCCCGCTTCTCATTTGGGTATGTAAAAAAATTTCTTTAATACACTTAGCCACAATTTGTAGAAACATAAACTAGTGATTTTTTAATATACCACATACTCTCCCTTAGGTAAAAAGTTGGCAAACAAAGAAAACCAGATATAAATGAATATTCACATTTCTGCTATAGCGGCTAACATATATCAGGTATGCTACTTCACATTATATATATCACCTTAGAGGAGCAGATTTTTTTTTGTGTTTTTTTAAACTTTTTTTTTACTTTCTATCAAAGTCAGATACCTATGTATCTGGATTTAATCAAGTTTTTTGCATATCTCCATTTCTTTTCATCTTTTTCAAAACTCACAGTCAGTTACCGCCCAAGATTCGTTCAACACACAAGCTTGACGCTTGGCACTACTTCACCCCGGGCATATCATCGCGTCCTATATTCTGCTATCTACGGAGGCAACTATAATAACCAATAAGGTATATAAATCTAGATGTTAGGCTTTCTACCTCCCTTTGATATTTACATTTTCCAGTTACGATCAGTTAATATCTATTTTTTATATTTTATATTTTTTCTTATGTCATAGTGTTTACAACTATAGTCATTTCTCCAATACCTATAATGGAACTATCTTCTTAATATTAACAAAAAGAAGATTAGGAAAGGAATGAATATGCTAAAAGATATCTATATGGTTCCTCACATGGTTTAATCGTCTACATTAATATTTGTGGCAACTAAAAATGTTTTAGCCTACCATATTGATGAGCAATTATGGACATTTTCTAAACTAGTCACTAATATTTAGTAGCTTATGAATACCAAAAATATGTTCCACATTAGCTTGCTACATAAAAACTGTCTATTTTTTACATCTAGTGAGGTACAGAGAATATCCTTACCTTAATTACTGACCAGCAAGAGATTTTTCTTAAAACCAGAGTAAACCTTCTGTTTTTGTAAGTAAATTCAATTAGTTTACCTCCAATTTGTCTAGGTCAAACTATTATTAGTCTTCCCTTATCTCATAAGGACACTTAACATTAACCTTCAATCCATATTTCTAAATTTCTTTTAACAAGATAATGTTAGCAATCTGCTATATTCCCTAATTTCTTTTTCCTTGCTTCTTTTTCTTTATTATTCCCTTATCTTTTGCTTTTACAACTAAATTCACTAACCTTTTCACTTATATCATAAATGACTCTCTAATAGTTCATTTAGATTGTTCTGTTCAATATATCCAGATATGTACACAGTGGACTAAAAAAACAGACCTTGATTTCAAAAATGTCTCACACAAAATATAATAATGGACTGTAAAAATAGAGCTTGATTATAAATGTCTTAAAATAGAATATATCAGTTGTACGTTAATATCAATCAAATAATAAATCTTCCAGTTATATAAATCAATCTGTTTGTTTGTAAGATATGACTGCTCAGAGATACAAGGTCGATTGACACACAATGGTTTCAAAAATGTCTGTATAGTATGTTAATGTATATCATTTAGACCTAGACCCAAGTCATCTATCAGAATTGTATAATTACAATACAAATCTTTCAATGCAATTGTATGTGACATGATTTTTATATGTTTTGCAGTGTTATGTTTCTGTCTTAAAGCAAATGATGTACTCCTGAGGAAGGCAAATGCCAAAACGCGCGTAGAGTTTCCACCCACCGCTTTGCTTACTCCGCTAGCCCGAGCTATCATCATAGTCATTTGTACTCTGTCTGTTTTTTGTGTGTTAAATTCCTTAATTCTCATCTTCTTTATTTACGTGTTTTTGTATATGAAATCACAAATTATATATTAGTGATGTTTTAACTACTTACATGTATCTTTTAGAAATAAGATTCTTTCCAAAAAAAATGTAGAAAATATTTAAATAAACCACAAACTATTTTGAATATAATTATTGGGTTTTGTCCTATCAATTTGGTTTACATGTCACTTCACTGAGCTAATTAGCTTCTTTGTTTCCTTGGGTTTTTTGGCTTTATTACTAAGCTCACTACCACATGTTCTTCTAAAAAATCTGGCGGTACTTAACCATGCGAACTGCAGGGAGATTTGAAAGAGACTGAGGGCTTTTGTCCTGCCCCATGGGTGCTATGGGAGAAGAAGAATATATCTGTTGTATGATAGTCGCACAGTGATATCGTGATTTATCACTTACATGTAGCTGTGAGCAGTCTTGGAGTATGCAACTATAGCTAATATCTCAAAACCAGGGAACTGAGAATATTGCACCATGAAAACGCATGTGAACGACTGAGAGGTAGCTGCTTGATATAACAGGCTTTAAGAGGGAGGGGTCCCAGTGGGAAAGACGTATTTGTAAAAACAATCTAAATATACTCAATGAAACCAAAATTACCAGCTATAATGTTTAATTCACATTATAGGGGAAAGTAGTCAATAACACAAATTACAGTTGTAACAGTGCCCCTGGGGGTAAGGGGGACGTGCAGTAGTGAGGGTGGTGTAGGAATTGGATAGTGACAGTAAAAATGCGTATTATTCACACATATATATGAATTCACATGTCAAAAAACAGACAATAGGGAGAACATAAATCAACTCAAAGTTCATAATACACATGCCCCATTGTCCATAGAATGGAAGAATATGGGTAGATCGGAGCTGTGTGTTGATGTGGGGGAGTCGACGTTTCGACCCAGGTAAGGCAGGAATTAGTGAAGTCCTTGCAAGTGGGTCTTCATCAGGACGAAAGTGGGGGTAGGGGGCGGAAAACCTGATATATATCAGTGTTGGATAGTGCTCATATCAAAGATAAAGGAATTTTCAATCTTGGAAAGTAAAGTCCAATATCCCCAGAGGGGGTATGGCGAAACGATCCGGGTGCTGGACTGGGGGGGGGGAGACCACTCGTTTTCTTGGTAAGATGTGTCTCGTCCCCAGTGCAGGAAAGGAATACCGTCCGTATTAATCAGGATCCGTATCCGGTAAACTGCGGCTTAGTACAAACTCGGCGTCTCTCTCGGCATCCTCGAGGATAACAGGCTAACATATGAAGGGAACCCCCCGGGGATGTCTAGAAGTTGAAAACCACATGGCAGGCTATGCCTCGCAAGCCCCCAAGAGCAGTGAAGATCACTAACGCAGTGTTGTCTGCTAAAAAAGGACGAGCTTGGGGTCACAGCAGGTTGTAGGTGGCTCTAGGTGACGCACATATTTGACAGAAGAAATTAAGGGCTAGATGTAGGTAAATAGTATTTACCGATTCTAAAATACCGAATTTTACTGATTCGGTATTTTAGAATTGTTAAATGCTATGTAGCAAAGAATTAGGTAAAAATTACCGAATCATTAGGATTCGGTAAGTACCGAATCGGTGACATTCATTCCTATGGGCCTCCAGTCCCATAGAAATGAACTGCGGGGGACGGTGTACAGCTGGTTTAAGTCCTTTCTTGCTGACTGCCGACAAACGGTATGGCCCCCCCTTTCTCTGCTGTAGTGCCGTCAATGAAGGTTGGAGTTCCCCAGGGTTCAATTTTGAGCCCTACTCTTTTTAACATCTACTTGGCCCCTTTGGCGGCACTGGCGGTGTCCCACGGTGCCCAGATCATTTTGTATGTGGACGACACCCAGCTCCTCTTCTCCTGTGAGAAGAACTCAGACTTCAATGGAGAGAGCATCAGAAACTGTCTTGGGGTGGTTTTTGACTGGTTTCAGCTCAACTGCCTCAAGTGGAATTCTGACAAATCCGAGGTGCTTTTCTTTGGGTGCCCTTCTGACCCGAGATGGAAGTCTTGGTGGCCAACGTCCATGTGTCCACCCTCTGCCGCCTCGTCGGCAGCCAAGAATCTTGGGGTGAAGGTAGACAATGGTCTTACCTTGAAACCACAGATCCTTGGCCTAGTGGGCAAATGTTTCGGTCTCCTAAAAATGCTTAGGAAATTCCTTCCATTATTATCTCTGGCCCACAGAAGAATCACTGTGCAGGCGCTGATAGGTTCTCGCCTGGATCACGCCAATGTGCTTTATCTCGGCCTCCCGGAATTTCTTTTATCACGTCTGCAAATTGTCCAAAACTCTGCTGCGTGTTGTTTTTTTGGTCTTCTTCGGAGATCCAGTGCTAGAGACCTTTTAAAGACACTTCATTGGCTTCCAATTCGGAAACGCATTGTTTTTAAAGCGCTCACTCTGGCCTTCAAGGCACTTCATGGCTCTTGTGCCAAATATATCAGAAAACGGCTGGAATTCTATCAGCCATCTAGGTCGCTCAGGTCTTCCTCCCTGGCCTTGGCCTTTGTTCCAGCAATCAGGCAAGCCTGTATTGGAGGCCGCTCTTTCAAACGCCTGGCGCCACAATTGTGGAACGCCTTGCCTCTGTCTCTGAGGAAGAGTGCTAATCTTTTAGCCTTCAGGAAAGACCTCAAATCATTGCTTTTTGTTCAGTAAGTCTGTCCTCTCTCACCTGCTCTGTACCGCTTCGGGTTTTTAGAGCCGGGACACCCTTCGGAGTAGCTGAGCGCTATATAGGACTCAAAATAACATAACATAACATAACATGAAGGGCAATTACCAAATCGGTAAATACCGAGTGGGTAAAAGAGGGAAAACAGTGAAGGGTGGCAGGGTGTCACTTTGACACCCTGTTGCACCCCTCAATTGTGTATGGGTGCACATGTTGCAGACATACATGCCCTTAGGGCATGTATGTCTGCAACATGTCACTCAAGCAATTTGCTTTAAATTGGTTTTTGGGGTGTTTTCGTTATTTACCACCAACTTGTAGATAACAAATCCTAACATGGGATAAGCACTCATTTAAGTGCTCCCTACATTAGGAATTCGGTAATTTACCGAATCAGAAAATTACCGAATCAGTAATTTACCGATTCGGTAAACTACCAATTCCGTAAATTACCGAATCCTTAATTTCCGCCCCCTACCTCACAAAAGCCTATTACTGGTCGGTAACAGACGAAATTCATTCATTTCGGCCGTTACCGACCGGTAATAGCCTTCCTACATCTGGCCCTAAGTGTAGTATTAAAATGCTGTACTGTGTTCAGGAGGGAATATGATCCCTCTTAAAGTTCTACAATGTGACCATAAAACTCTGGAGACATTGGTGTTGAAGACGTGTGGAACAAAACAAGATGGTTACACCATCTTTTTAGAGAATAATGGTGCTGAGGAGAAGAATCAATAAAAGAGTCAGAGGATTTACGTTCTGAATGCATGGATGCAAATATACATAGGGGGATATACTTGCTATCTCCAACACTCCATCAGTGGAGCAGTTGCTTAATGGTACGAAATGCAATATACAAGTACCTCACCATTCCACTGAGAATGCTAAGGCAACAGTGCTGTTTCTTCTGTTTATGAGTGTTAGACCTGGCACCATTCACGTGGGTCTCCCTTGCAAGCAAGCAATTTTATTCGATCAAGAAGAAATTGATCATTTTACAGGAATAAAAACCATCATAATACAGTATCAAAAACAATTAAGTAAAATTTGATAAGAACATCATGTCCAAATGAGAACAGAAATAGTTAAGAAGTAATAACAGTTCATTTCAATAAATACTGTTATACATATACTAAAATTAAGTTAATAAAAACTTCATACATTTCCGCCACGCATAAAAAAGATACCTAGTTAGTGCAAATACAAGCCATCTGGTATTATCAGACGTAAATATCCTAATGGCTTCAGAGGGGCGAATGCAAGATAAAATGCGACACACAGGGATGATCCATTTTTTCCGATAATCATTATATGCAGTACAGAAAAAAAAATGTTCTATGGTCTCTGGTTTATCCAAACACACAGGGCATATAGATGAAACAAGTGCATTAGCCCAGGCACTTCTTCTAGCGTACAATGGTAAAATCCCATATCTGAACTGCAGATATATAGCTCTGGCCTGAAGGGGCTCAATGTCATCTAAAAATTGTTCAAAGGTAAGCTCGCATTTAAAGTTAAGAAAATGTATTGTAAGCGGGCCATTACAATTATTTATCAAGAATTCATGGTCCATAAAAGCCCAGAACCTTTTTTTAAAAAACGGAATAGTCGCCTTCTGAATACACCCTGGTTCATCCCATAGATAACTCATACTAAGCTTGGTGAACCAATCCCTCAATTGTTTGAGCTATTTGACCCGCCCCGTTTTTTAATGTAAATCAAGGAGTTCGCCCATAGCACACCTTAGAGGTACTTTCGTTCTACTCACCCAGATTCTTAGCCAAAAGGTGAGTGCCCTTAGGATAGCATAATATCCTATGCATCTTAACCCTAAATCAGATCTAAGGGGTATTAAGGGTGTGCATCCCGTGGAGGTTCAGGATTGCCCTTATAAACTTATTTTTGGCCCAGGTCAACTCTTTTACATTATCCAGACCCCACAGCTCAGCCCCATAGAGCGACCGCTCGAGCCTCCCCAGGCGAGGTCGCCCCACCTACGACGCTCCTGCCTGCTACTGCCAGCACGCTGCCCTTCTGCCGGCTGCCCTGCTGACGGCTGCGCTCTTCCTGCTTCCTCCGCCTTACCGCTGCCTGCCTGCCTTCCTCTGCGTGCCTGGTTCCCTTGCCGCCTGCTGCTTCCCCATTTTATTTTTTGTACCCCTACTGTGTGATTGCCGCCTGGTGCTTCCCCGTTTTATTTTTTGTACCCCTTCTGTGTGATTGCCGCCTGGTGCTTCCCCATTTTATTTTTTGTACCCCTTCTGTGTGATTGCCGCCTTCTGCTTCCCCATTTGATTCTCTGTACCCCTACTGTGTGCCTGTTGCTTCCCCCGCCCGCCGCCTGACCACCCTTCCCTCCGTTTCCCTCTCCCCCGCTTTGGCTGCCCTCCGGGCTGCTCTTGCCGCCTTCTTCCCGCCACTGCCCTCTGGCGCTCCGCCCCCCCTCCTGCCCATTGGCCGCCCCGCTCCCGCCACCCAGCTGAACCGCCCTCCCGGCTCCTCACTTATGACGCCCCCGGAGCGACCGCGCAGCGGGAGCACCGATTGAGCGCCGAAGGTGCGCCAAAGGTAAGCCCGTCTGCGCCCGTCCGCGCCTGGACCGCGCCCAGTGCCAGGACCCCTGGCCCCCGCCGAAGCAAGACGACCCGACGGACCTACGACTCTGCAACACGCAACGCACTCAACACTGGCCGGAACCCTGCCTGCTACCGAGCCACCCCGAGACGCACCCACGGACCCTTCAGCTGCCATGCCTGCAAGTTCTCCTGCATCCGGACCTGCCTCGCACCAGCGCCCGCCAAGCCGAGCACCAGCAGCAACCACCTCAAGTGCATCCTGCTCAACACCCGCTCCGTCCAAAGACACGCCATCGAACTCTGGAACCTCCTCGACACCACAGCTCCTGACGTGGCCTTCCTCACGGAAACCTGGATGAACGCCTCCTCAGCGCCCGACATCGCCATCGCCATCCCAGAGGGCTACAAGATCACCCGGAGGGACCGCAACGCCAACCAGATGGGAGGAGGCATCGCCATCATCCACAGGGACACCATCCGCATCATGACCAACACCGACGACACCCTGACTACCGCCGAACACCTACACTTCCAGATCCACACCGACCCGAAGACCACCCTCAGAGGCACCCTGATCTACCGACCCCCGGGACCTCGCACTCAATTCAGTGAGGACATCGCCGACTTCGTCAGCCCGCATGCCCTCCCCTCCGTTGACTACATCCTCCTGGGGGACATCAACTTCCACCTGGAGAACAACAACGACCGCAACACCAACACCCTGCTCGACAACCTCGCCAACCTCGGACTCAAGCAGCTGGTGTCCACCCCTACCCACCTTGCTGGACACACACTCGACGCCATCTTCTCATCCAGCAAAGACATCGCCTTCAGCCACGCCACAGGACTCCACTGGACGGACCACAGCTCCGTCCACTTCACCTTCAGAAGAACGATGATCCACCACCACCAGCAACAGGTTGCTCGAAGAAGCTGGAACAAGATCACAGCCGACCAGCTCGCCGCTTCCCTGAGCCAGCACCCTCCCGCCAGCTCAGGGAACCCCAGCCAGGCCGCCGACAACCTCACGAAGTGGATCAGCAACTGCGTGGACGAACTCGCCCCACTGAGGACCCCGCCCAGCAGACCCGGCAGCAAGAGGGCCCCATGGTTCACCGACGAACTCAAGAGCTCCAAGAAGAACTGCCGAGCCCTCGAGAAAGCCTGGAGAAGAGAACCAACACCGGACAACATGACCACCCTCAAGCTTGCCACCCGGAAACACCACCAACTGATCCGCGCCACCAAGAAAACTGCATTCAAGGACCGGCTGGACAACAACGCACACAACTGCAAGGAACTCTTCAACATCGTGAAAGAGCTCTCCAACCCCAACACCGGAAACAACGACATTACCCCATCGCAAGACCTCTGCAACTCCCTCGCCTCCTACATCCACAACAAGATCGCGGACATACACAACAGCTTCAGCACTCAACCGACGCACGCCACGACCGCACCAACGCCCCCCACCACCACCCTCCGCGCCTGGAGTCCGATCAGCATTGATGACACCGTCCGCATGGTGAACTCCATCCACTCCGGATCGCCGACCGACCCCTGCCCTCACCACGTCTTCAACAAGGCCGACGCTGTCATTGCACCCCACCTGCGGGACATCATCAACACCTCCTTCGAAACCGCCACCTTCCCGGAGAGCTGGAAGCACGCTGAACTCAGCGCTCTACTAAAGAAACCAACAGCGGACCCCACAGAACTCAAGAGTTACCGCCCAATCTCGCTCCTCCCGTTTCCAGCCAAAGTCATCGAGAAGACCGTCAACAAACAGCTGGCCGCCTTCCTCGAGACGAATGGAGCCCTCGACCCCTCACAGTCTGGCTTCCGAGCCAACCACAGCACAGAGACCGCCCTCATCGCCGCCACCGATGACATCCGAGCCCTGATGGACAACGGAGAAACAGCGGCCCTCATCCTCCTAGACCTCTCCGCGGCATTCGACACTGTCTGCCACCGCACCCTAGTGCAGCGCCTCAGCAACGTCAGAATCCAGGAGAGGGCACTGGAATGGATCATCTCCTTCCTCGACGGAAGAACACAGAGAGTCCGCCTACCACCGTACAAGTCGAAGGCCACCGAAATCATCTGCGGCGTCCCTCAAGGATCCTCGCTGAGCCCCACCCTCTTCAACGTCTACATGAGCCCCCTCACGGCCATCGCACGCCAACACAACCTCAACATCATCTCCTACGCCGACGACACCCAGCTGATCCTCTCCCTGACCAACGACCCCGCCGCCGCCAGAGCCAACCTTCATGAAGGGATGAAAGACGTAGCCGAGTGGATGACGACCAGCCGCCTGAAACTGAACTCAGACAAGATGGAAGTCCTCATCCTGGGCTCCTCGCCCTCCGCCTGGGACGACTCCTGGTGGCCCCCCGCCCTGGGCACCGCACCCTGGACTCCTCCCTCTCCATGACCAGACAGGTCAACGCCGTCTCCTCGTCGTGCTTCAACATCCTGCGCATGCTACGGAAGATCTTCCGGTGGATCCCCACCGAGACAAGGAAGACGGTCACCCAGGCCCTCGTAACCAGCCGACTGGACTACGGCAACGCCCTCTACGCCGGAACCACCGCCAAGCTCCAGAAGAGACTCCAGCGGATCCAGAACGCCTCGGCCAGACTCATCCTCGACATCCCATGACACAGCCACATCTCCGGACACCTGAGAGACCTGCATTGGCTCCCCGTCAACAAAAGAATCACCTTCCGTCTCCTCACCCACGCACACAAAGCCCTACACGATCAAGGCCCGAGCTACCTCAACAACCGCATCAACTTCCACGCTCCCAAACGCCACCTCCGATCAGCCAGTCACGCCCTTGCCGCCGTCCCCCGCATCCGAAGAACGACTACAGGAGGAAGGTCCTTCTCCTACCTGGCCTCCAAAACCTGGAACTCCCTCCCGACCGACCTGCGCCTGACCCAAGACCACCTCTCCTTCAGGAAGAAGCTCAAGACCTGGCTGTTCAAGCAGTAGCCCCCCCCCCCCCCAAGCGCCTTGAGACCCTCCGGGTAAGTAGTGCGCTCTATAAATGTCTCTGATTGATTGATTGATTGATTGATTGAAGCCCTTTGCCTTGTGAATTTCTAATATAGGGGCTAGTGGTCTATAAGGGGAGGTTCTTATCTTACACAGTAGTGCTCTATCAACATGTTGAAGGGTCAAAGTACTCTTTCTAATCTGGTTTAACCAGGATACATCTTCACTTATCCTGATTCCCAAATAATCAAAGGCTTTGACCTTCTCTAGAGCCTGGTAGTCCAAAAACAAGGGCCCTGTGCTTTTCTTATAAGGGTTGAAAACCATATATTTTGTTTTGCCACAGTTTATCATTAAACCCCTACTCTCGCAAGCCTTTTCAAATCTATGTAACACATTTTGGATGCCACTTGGAGTTTTTGCAATAAGTAGCGTGTCATCAGCAAATAATAAACATGGGAGCTTTTGACCAGCCAATTTTGGGGGGTCCCCACCACAATTAAAAAGCTCCCCTATAATGCCATTTATAAAAAGGGTAAAAAGAGTCGGTGCCAGGACGCACCCCTGGCGTACTCCTTTCTGTATAGATATTTTCCCAGAAAAGGCAGCATTATTATTATTATTATTATTATTGTTAGACGGACCGGGAGGGTCGGCCGAGGACAAGGGGAGAGGTCTCCGGGGAGAGCCGTCTCCAACGATCGTACAGACAAGTAACTTCCCCCCCCACAGATGTACACCACACAAGGATACGGTTCAACGTTACTTTATAAGCAATTCTTTAAGTACGGTGAGATGGTACAAGGAGGTCTGGACTCAGGGGTCCCCTCTCTTCTAGTCTCTTGGTTGGGAAAGGGGTAGCGGGACAGTCTCGTTACCAATCTGGTAGATGAAATAGCTCACAATCCTCGAGCTCGGCGTTCTAGATGATCGGGCCCCGTTGAGCCTGCAGGTCCCGAGATGGTTGAGGGTAGCGACGGTCCGCGGCGGAGCCAGCAGGTCCCGATGAAGGTGGTGGTTACAAACGGTCCGCGGCCACGCCAGCAGGTCCCGACGACGATGAAGGTTTCAGAAGGTTGCGGCAGCGCCAGCAGGCAGGTCGATAGTTCGCAAGGCAGGGCTACGGCAGCTCCAGTAGTCCGTCAAGGATGAGTTCTTCACTGCGTCTCTCGACTCCAGGGTACAACTGCCTTCCTGCTCTGGAGCTGCCCCAGTTATAGGTCTGGCCCCCTTTGATGTCCGGACCCTCGCACTTGGAGGTCGGGAGGTCCGGATGAGGGAGTCCAGACACCCAGCAGGGGGGTGGAGCCAGCGCCTGGGGGAGCTGGGGGCGATCGGCACCTGGCGGGGGAGAGCCATCGACACTCCTTTCTCCCATTGACCTGCCAAGTGGTCCGTTCACCTCCTGGGTGGATGGTGGTGCCGGGATGTCGGGGCCTGGCCAGGCCCAGGGTTAGGGTCGATCGGAGGCCACGCGGCCTCGTGGTGCAATGTCCAAGATGGCGCCCAGGCCGGGCGAGGGGGCCGGTAGTGAACCGGGCCCATGATGCAGGGATGTCCGGGGGCAGAGGTCCCGTATGAGACGGGGAGCGGGTGGTTACTGTGGGTTACACCTGGAGGGCCGGGCTCGGGCCTTGTCATGCGGGGAGGGAGCAAGCCCTTCACGTGGCCTGTCCAACATGCGTCCCCCCCAGCTGAAGGCGGGGAGAGTCACCCATCCTCTTGGGGACTCTCCTCGTCGAGGCGGAAAAAGCGTGACAGGCCATCTGCGTTGGCGTGGTCTTGCCCAGGTCGATGTTCCACAGTGAAGTCCATCCCCTGCAGGGAGATGGACCAACGCAGTAGTTTCGGGTTTTCCCCCCGCATCTGCATTAGCCACTGCAAGGGCCGATGATCGGTCTGTACCCGGAAGTGGGTGCCGAAGAGATAAGGCCGGAGCTTTTTGAGGGCCCACACCACAGCGAAGGCCTCCCTCTCGATGGTGCTCCAGCGTTGTTCTCGGGCCAGGAGCCGTCTGCTGATGAAAGCCACTGGCTGGTCCAGTCCTTCGGGGTTCAACTGGGAAAGGACCGCCCCAATGCCATGGTCGGAGGCATCCGTTTGGACGATAAATTCCCGACTGTAGTCGGGGGCCTGGAGCACAGGGGCGGAGCACATGGCGGCCTTCAGCTTCTCGAAGGCCGCTTGACAGTCTGGGGTCCAGTTGACCTTCTTTGGTTGGTTTTTGGATGTGAGTTCCGTGAGGGGCCCCACAATGCTGCCATAGTCCCTCACGAACCGCCTGTAGTAGCCTGTGAGTCCCAAGAAGGCGCGGACCTCGGTCTGGGTGATGGGGGGCTGCCAAGACTGGATGGCAGCGATCTTGAGTTGCAGAGGGGCCACCAGACCGCTTCCCACCTGGTGCCCGAGATAGGTCACGGACCCTTGGCCAATTTGGCATTTGCTGGCCTTGATCGTGAGGCCAGCTCGCTGGAGGGCCTGTAGCACCTCTTGGAGGTGGTGGAGGTGGTCGGACCAGTGGCGGCTGTACACAGCGATATCGTCCAGGTAGGCGGCGCTGAATTCTTCGAGTCCCGCCAGGACCTGGTTTACTAGCCGCTGAAATGTTGCTGGGGCATTCTTCATGCCGAATGGCATGACCTTGAAGTGATAGTGGCCATCAGGGGTGGAGAAGGCAGATCGTTCTTGGGCCCGGGGTGTGAGACCGATCTGCCAGTAGCCCGCTGTCAGGTCGAAGATGCTGAGGTAGCGGGCAGCTCCCATGCGGTCGATTAGTTCATCTGCTCGGGGAATGGGGTGTGCGTCTGTTCTGGTGACCGCATTCAAGCCCCGGTAGTCGAAGCAGAACCGGAGCTCAGGCGTGGTGCCGGGGGCGGCCGCTTTGGGGACCAGTACCACTGGGCTGGCCCAGGGGCTGTCTGAGGGCTCGATGACCCCGAGCGTGAGCATCTTGGACACCTCCTCTTGGATGCAAGCCCGTACCCGATCTGGTACGCGGTAGGCCCGATGGCGGATAGGGGGACTGTCTCCAGTGTCCACGTCGTGTAAACACCAGGGGGTGACCCCTGGGGTGAGGGAGAACAGGGTGGCGAACTGCAGCAGGAGGTCTCGGCAGCCTTGGCGTTGTTCCAGGGTGAGGGCCTCCGAGAGTCGGACCCCATCCACGGAGCCGTCCTTCTCCCGAGTCCGGAGGAGGTCCGGGAGGGGTTCGGAGTCCTCCTCGGCTCCATTGTCTGTTGCCATCAGGAGGCTGAGCTCTGAGCGCACAAAGTGGGGTTTCAGTCTATTGGCGTGGAGGACCCGGAGAGGGTTCCGTGAAGACTCCATATCGATGAGATAGGTGACAGGGCTTTTGCGCTCGACTACTTTGAAGGGCCCCGTCCACTTGTCTTGCAGGGCACACGGCTCGGTGGGAGACATTACCCACACTTGTTGGCCAGGTTCAAATTCGATGGAGGAGGCATTTTGATCGTACCACCTTTTCATGTCTTCCTGACTGGCCTCCAAGTTTGCTTTTGCCATCTCTCTGAACCGTCTGGTCTGGTTGCGGAGAGTTAGGAGGTATTTGAAAACATCTGGAGGGTTCTTTAGAGGGGGCATTTCCCAACCTTCTTTGACTAGGCTGAGCGGCCCTCGCACAGGGTGTCCATACAAGAGTTCGAACGGGCTGAAGCCGAGGGACTTCTGGGGGACTTCTCGGTAGGCAAAGAGGAGGCACGGCAGTAGCACATCCCACTGGCGACGGAGGGGCTCTTCCAACCCCCCAATCATCCCTTTGAGCGTGTGGTTGAACCGCTCAACTAGTCCGTTTCCTTGAGGGTGATTAGGGGGTCGTGAATCGGTAGGTGACCCCACACTGTTGCCAGAGGGACTTCATGTATTTTGAAATAAAGTTTGTGCCCCTGTCGCTGACGACTTCTCGGGGGAAGCCCACCCGGGAGAAGATCCCCATCAAGGCCCGGCCGACTACCGGGGCTGTCACGGTTCGCAGGGGAACAGCCTCGGGGTAGCGGGTGGCGTGGTCCACCAGGACCAGGATGAACCGATGTCCTTGCGCTGTACGGGGGTCCAGGGGCCCCACAATGTCTATCCCCACCCTCTCGAACGGGGTGGTGACCACTGGAAAAGGTTGCAGAGGAGCTTTGAGCTTGCGGCCGCTCTTCCCGCTGGCCTGGCACGTGGGGCAAGATCGGCAGTGCTGGATTACGTCGTTCCTCATCTTGGGCCAGAAAAAGTGGGTCACCAGGCGACTGTAGGTTTTGTCCTGACCCAGGTGGCCGGCCAGGGGGACATCGTGGGCCAGGTTTAGCAAGAAGTCTCTGAAGCGGAGGGGCACCACTAGCACTCGACTGGCCCCTAACTCTGCGATTCTCTGTTCGCTGTACAACAGGTCATTGTCCCAATAAACCCAATGGGTTCCGGAGGTATCCCCCGCACTCTGGGCGAGGGCTTGTTGGCGGAGTCCCTCGAGGGAGGGACAGGTCTTCTGCTCGTGGCGAAACTGTTCCTGGGTGGGCCCCCCCTCCTGACGCCACTGAGCCAGGTCGGGAAGGTCCTGAGGTTGAACGAGCCCCTCGGGAGTTTGCTCTGGGGGGACGGCCCGGTCGGTGTCTTCTACTGGGGCGACCGGGGGAGGAGGTGCTGGCCATTCAGGTTCTTCGGGTCGGGGGATGGCACGGGCAGCCATGGACCGGGTGGTTACGCACGCCCAGTCCGGGATGCCCAACATCCCCAGGTGCTCTCTTCTCTCTACGGCGGCCCACGGGGAACTCTCAAGATCATTTCCCAGGCGACAGTCTACGGGGGCATCATCTCGGACCGCCACTTTCAACATGCCGGAGACTCCTCCCCACTCGAAGGGGACGCAGGCCATCCGACATAGACTCTCCGAATTGTCGGCTGAACGGATAGGGCAGAGAACGTTCGGCAGGATCTGTTCTGGGGTCACCAGGTGACAGCGGACGGCTGTTACACTGGCCCCGGTGTCACGTAGGGCTTCGGCCCTGCGTCCATTAATGTTCACCCACTGACTGTACTTCCGGGTGTTGGCGGGCAGGGGGACCCGCGGGACCATGTCTTTTCCCCCTAGGCACGCTAGAACCATGGCGGCTGGTTCCCACTCTTGGTGTTCTTGCTCGCACTCCTCTTGTTCTTCGGAGGTTTGTTCTTCCCCCAGGGCGGCGGCAGCCATCTGGCGGGGTCTCGGAGTCTGACTCTGTGGACAATTCGGGTCGTTTGCGTAGTGGCCGACTCGCTGGCATCGGTGACACGTGACATTGGCTCTGTATCCCGGCCGCGCCGGGGTGTTGCCCCGGTTGGCCGGGGGTGGGGTGCTGGTAGCGGGAGCGGCCGGGGCGTTGTCTCTTCCTCGTCCCTGGCCCCCTCCTCCTCCTCGGGGACGGTGCTGACCGTGGTTGTTCCGGTTCTGTTCATGTGACCCATTTCGGCCTACTCGGGTAATTTCCCACCGGTCAGCCTCGGCGGCGAGCTGCCGTGGATCAGTCAGTTTACTGTCGAGGAGGTGCTGCCTGAGCTCGATGAAGCAGTTGTTTGATAGATGCTCCCATACCATGAGATTGAAGAGTTGCTCGTAGGTCGTTACGTTGCTTCCCTTGATCCAACCCTCGAAGGCTCGGCTGAAATAGTTCACGTATTCCACCCAAGTGGTACCCGGGATCCGGGTGCAATCTCGGAACCTCTGGCGGTACATCTCGGGTGTGAGCCCATAGCGGGTGAGGAGGGTAGCTTTCATGTGGTCATAGGAGGTCATCAGATGGTCTGGGAGCTGTAGTAGGGCATCGCGGCCCTCATTGACGAACCTCCCCCATAGACCGGCTCCCCAGTCGCTTCGATCGATCCGGTGGGAGGTCATAGCGATCTCGTAGGCCTTGAACCATTGCTGTATGTCGTCATCTCGGAAATATTCTCGAACGACATCCTTGGGGATGTGTACCTTCTTTTCTGTTGCCCCCGGGGTGCGCGGTTGCTCGGGCACCCCTAATTCTTTGTTCTGCTTGCGTAAGTCTATCTCAGCTAGTTTGCGCTCGTGTTCATACGCCAGCCTCTTCTCTTCGAGTTCTCTTTGTCTCTGTTTCTCTTCCCGTTCTTCTCGGAGCCGCAGATGTTCTAGGTTCAGTTTTTGTTCGGCTAATTTGAGTTCGCCATCCATTTTGAGCCGGGCCATTTCTAGTTCATGTAGTCGGTTTCTTTCTCGTTCTTGGATCTCATCTTGCGAGAGACCCGTTCTTCGCTCCTCGGGAGCCGTGGTGTCTTTCTCTGTTGCTGCGACAATTCGGTCCGGGGGTCTGACGGCCCCGGTTTCTGCCCATGACTCAATGGCGTGCTTGAAATCGTCTTTAGTACTCAGACCGGTGGTAGCGATACCTAGTTCAATGCAAAATTGTTTCAACTCACGATGGCTGTATTCTTCCAATTTCTCCATCTGGAATCTTTCGGTGGATCCGCTTTCTTTGGTTGACATTGTGGTTTTGTCGTGGGGTGAGCTACTCTCTGTACGATTACGCGTTGATTCGGATCGCGCCGCTGGCCACCAATGTTAGACGGACCGGGAGGGTCGGCCGAGGACAAGGGGAGAGGTCTCCGGGGAGAGCCGTCTCCAACGATCGTACAGACAAGTAACTTCCCCCCCACAGATGTACACCACACAAGGATACGGTTCAACGTTACTTTATAAGCAATTCTTTAAGTACGGTGAGATGGTACAAGGAGGTCTGGACTCAGGGGTCCCCTCTCTTCTAGTCTCTTGGTTGGGAAAGGGGTAGCGGGACAGTCTCGTTACCAATCTGGTAGATGAAATAGCTCACAATCCTCGAGCTCGGCGTTCTAGATGATCGGGCCGCGGCGGAGCCTGCAGGTCCCGAGATGGTTGAGGGTAACGACGGTCCGCGGCGGAGCCAGCAGGTCCCGATGAAGGTGGTGGTTACAAACGGTCCGCGGCCACGCCAGCAGGTCCCGACGACGATGAAGGTTTCAGAAGGTTGCGGCAGCGCCAGCAGGCAGGTCGATAGTTCGCAAGGCAGGGCTACGGCAGCGCCAGTAGTCCGTCAAGGATGAGTTCTTCACTGCGTCTCTCGACTCCAGGATACAACTGCCTTCCTGCTCTGGAGCTGCCCCAGTTATAGGTCTGGCCCCCTTTGATGTCCGGACCCTCGCACTTGGAGGTCGGGAGGTCCGGGATGAGGGAGTCCAGACACCCAGCAGGGGGGTGGAGCCAGCGCCTGGGGGAGCTGGGGGCGATCGGCATCTGGCGGGGGAGAGCCATCAACACTCCTTTCTCCCATTGACCTGCCAAGTGGTCCGTTCACCTCCTGGGTGGATGGTGGTGCCGGGATGTCGGGGCCTGGCCAGGCCCAGGGTTAGGGTCGATCGGAGGCCACGCGGCCTCGTGGTGCAATGTCCAAGATGGCGCCCAGGCCGGGCGAGGGGGCCGGTAGTGAACCGGGCCCATGATGCAGGGATGTCCGGGGGCAGAGGTCCCGTATGAGACGGGGAGCGGGTGGTTACTGTGGGTTACACCTGGAGGGCCGGGCTCGGGCCTTGTCATGCGGGGAGGGAGCAAGCCCCTTATGTGGCCTGTCCAACAATTATTAAAATCTTATATAGCGCGCAGTAACCCTTAGGCATCCCAGCGCTTTTCCAGACACCGTCAGATGGTAAAAACAGGTAGTTTAACGCACTCAAGCGGGAAACAGAAAGGTTTTAAGACCTTTGCGAAAACGCAGTGTGCAAGTCTCGGCGCGCAATTTTAAGGGGGAGCGAGTTCCAATGTTTTGCCGTGTTGAATGAGAATCTTCTCCCACCCGTGCGGGCCTTTTTGACTCTGGGGACTAACAAAAGATGTTTCCGATCAGATCGCAACGTTCTGCTTGCTTTGTAAGGGGCCACTAAGTTCTTCAAGATGAGGGGGCCTTTCCCTGAGAGGATTTTATGGGCAGTACAAAGTGCCTTAAAAGTCACTCTCTCCCGCACTGGGAGCCAATGTAGCGCCTTCAAGGCCGGTTTCGCGGATTGCGTCCTCGGGGCATCCATGAGCAGCCTTGCAGCTGCATTTTGGACCTGCTGAAGAGTCTTGAAGGTGGATTCAGGGGCGCCCAGAAAGATGGCGTTGCTGTAATCCAATCTGGATGTTATCAGACCCTGAATCAACAGCTTCCTCGATGTTAACGGTAGAAGAGGGAAACTTTTTCGGACCGACTGCAACAGGGCGTAACACACTCCAGCAGTTTTCTTGGCTTGGGTCCGAAATGACAAGTCTTGTTCTAGCCAGACTCCCAGGCTCTTGATCACCTCTTTAGGGACCGGAAGGTCTCCCATGCAGCTCGGCCAGCTAGTCAAAGGGAGAAGAGAAGTTTTACTCCCAAGCAGCATGATTTCCGTCTTCGAGCCGTTCAACTTGAGGGCATATTCTTCCATCCAGGCGTGAACGTCCGACAGACAGGAGCGCAGGGTGTCCGGATTGTCAGCCAGTTGGGCTAGAGAAACCACCAGCTGCGTGTCGTCAGCATAACTAACAATTTTGATGTTATGCGGGGACACTATGTCCTCCAGGGGGGCCATATAAACATTAAATAATGTGGGGCTCAGGGAAGAGCCCTGTGGCACTCCACACTGGAGGGGGATCGATTTAGAGCGCTCACAGCCATCCCAGACCTGCTAAGTTCGTCCGGTAAGAAAAGATCTCAGCCACTGCAGGGCCACCCCAGACACCCCTACCTCAGCCAGCCGCCGGATCAACACCTGATGGTTCACGGTGTCAAACACCGCACTGAGGTCCAGGAGGATCACTGCCACTGACCCTCCTGAGTCAAGAATACGTCTGGATTCATCGACGACCGCCAAGAGGGCCGTGTCGGTGCCCTGACCTGGGCGAAAGCCGGTTTGCGAAACACGGAGCAGTCCATTGGACTCCAAGAAGGCTGACAATTGTTTGTTGACCAACCGTTCAGCAATTTTGCCGAGGCCCGGCAACAGAGAGATGGGCCTAAAGTTAGACAAGTCTAAGGGGTCCAAATTGGGCTTCTTTAAAAGAGCCTTAACAACAGAGGTTTTCCAAGTGAGTGGCACCAGACCCTGGACAAAGGAAGCGTTCATTAGGTCTGTCACAGGGGCCACAATGGATGCTGCTGCTTGTTTAAGGAACTTCATAGGGACCGGGTCCATCGGGGAGCCACTTTTCAGGGTTGCCAAGGTTTTGGATACTTCACTCACTGATACTGGGCCAAAGGAGTCAAGGTGGAAAGCTGTCTCTCTGGCCTGCTCCATCTCACCTTTGCATAGGTTTCATAGTGCAAACGGATCAAGATGTTGACCAAGTAGACCGGCATACCCATATCCCTCAGGGGGGCCCACAGCTGTTCCCGATTTATGGAATCAAAGGTCCACGAACACAACATACAGGTGTCCCCTGTTGATGGTGACCTCCTCCTTGCATTTTTTGCCTTTGCCTCCTGTGTTTTTGCTGTGTGTTGGACTCCGTTTTTCTGGTCTAGATGCTTGAGGCACTTTGCCACTGCTGTTTAGTGCCAAAGTGCAAGTGCTCCCTCAGTAAATTGTTCTTACGGATTGCTGTTTCCATGATTGGCTGATTTGATTTACTGATCAGTCCCTAGTCCAGTGCACTGTGTGTGCCCAGGGCCTGTATGTCATATTATGCTAGTGAGCTGCAGCACTGATTGTGCCACCCACAGAAGCAGCCTGTAAGTTTTACTCTGGCCTGCCATTGCAGAGCCTGTGTGCAGTCCAGTACTGCCATGTGACTTGGCAAGTGCACGCACTTGCCAGGCCCTAACCTTCCCTTTTCTTACATGTTAGTCACTCCTAAGGTAGGCCCAAGGTACCCTTGTGGGCAGAGTGCAGTGTATGTGAAAGGTAGGACATGCCCTGGTGTCTGTGGCATGCCCTGATATCAAATTACTGACAATTTTGTTTTTCACTATTTCAAGGCTACCTGTTTACATAGGACAGAATGGGGAGTTTGCTTAGAACATCTTATTAACATAACTACCCCCGGGAACAAGTAGGAAAATAAAGTTTCGTTTGCCGGAACTAAGATTGTTAAAATGCATTTTTTAATGAGGGTGATTTTTACATTCTGTGTTTGAAAATACCACTTTATGAAAGTAGGTATTTTCTTGCTTAACCATCCAGTGTGCCTCTGCTAGGTTTGTTTATTGCATGTCTGGCTTTTGGATGACTGGGGAGGAGCAGTGGCTTCAGAGAGCCTGTTGAGTCAGGGCTGGGCTGAATAGACCTGGGTTGCATTGGACTTCCTTTCACCTGAATGGGCTGGGCTGGCAAGGACAATGCTGTCTCTACCTCCTGCCAGGAAGCTGCACCAGAGAGGACAGAACTGTTTTGGACTGAGCACAGGGCTTCTCTGCCACAAGAGAACACAGGATTTTGTGATATAAATAATGGAGCCCAGACCCTAGAATGTTAGATCATTTCTGGGAATCAAGAGGAACCTTTGCCATGGAGAAGAGCCGGAGAAGCTGAGGAAGAATATTCCCCCTGTGCTGTTTGCTTCTGGTGTTGGCCTGCAGTGGCTACTTGCTGCCAAGGAAAGGAGAAAATTACTTTTCTGTTTGCTGTGTCCTCTGCTTGAAGAAGACCTCCAAGGGGTTTAAACTGAGCTTGCCTCCTGTTCTGAAGTCTCAGGGACACAAAGACTTCCCCACCATATCCCCTGAACTGCCTTGGTGGGAGTTCCGACCTGCAAAGAGATGCCTGCTGTTGTTTTGGACCACTAGAAAACTGTTTTCTGCTGGGAGCTGGTAAAGTAACATAACTTTGAAGAATCAAGACGCATCCGTACCTGTTTGCGATGCATCACCAAAGAAATCATTGCATCGCCTGCCGTGGCTCAAGAAATCGCCATACACAGCATCGAGTGCACCGATCTCCGAAGTACAAGATCATTGCACTGAGTTCGGGGCAAGCCCTGCAGTTTGAGCATCATTCCGGATCATCGCATCGAGGTGCCAAGTTGGTTGCATCATTGGGGGACACAGTAAGAAAACGATGCATCACCTCCCTACGCAATAAGAAATCGTCTCATCACCTCCTCTCCAGTAAGGAACTGACGCGCCACCTCCACTGAGCTGCAGTAAGGAACCGACGCATCACCTCCCCCGGAGCAAGGAACAGTCGCATCACCTATCCTGAGTGTAAGGTACCGACGCATCACTTTCCCTGCGCCTGTTTTGTTTGTTTGCATGACGCATCCCAGGTACTTTGTGAAAAAGGTGTTGCAGCTGCAATTTGCTTTGAACTGAACTATTTCTACTATGTGAAAGTCATATTTTTTTAATACTGTATTGTGTATTTTTGTCGTTTGGTCTTGTTTTGGTTTAGATAAAGATGACTTATTTCTCTAAACTGGTGTGGTGTCCATTTGTATTGTTTTCACTGTATTACTGTATGTGTTCACAAATGCTTTACACACTGCCTCTGAGATAAGCCTGTCTGCTCGTGCCAAGCTACCAACGGGGTGAGAGTTTTTTTTTTAGAAGTGTATCCCCCTTACCCTGACTAGAAGCAAGGGTCCCTATTTGGAAAAGGGTAACTTCCTCTTCCAACCAGAGACCCCATTTCTAACAATGAGTAAGAAGGACAGTGTTAACACAGCAGGAATTATAGAAGTAGTAGTCCGGAAGAGGCTCTTTTAGATTCAGTTAGTCAGAAGTTTGCTCAAGATACTCTACTCTTTATAACACATCAAGTGGTATTGAGAGACGTGATGAATCCACAAAGAAGAACTCAGCTAAACTGAATAATCAGGAGAATGTCATATATATTTAGACCAGATAATGAAATGCCCACAAAGGTATGAGAGATACTGACAGAGATCAAGCAGATCAAACAGTGTCCATTAGAGGGTAACTGTCAGTGCGGTTAACAAAGATGGATGAAAAGATGTCACAAATCTTAGATAGAGGAGAAGAAATGGAGCAACGAAATTCAAACTGCAAGGATAGAGTTTCTGAGACTTCTGGCGTGGTTGATAAGTATGTAAAAGAAATATGGATACTCCGGAGAAAGCAGGAGGAGCTTGACAATTATACAGAAGGTCTCATTTAAGAATAACATGTATACCCAAACGCTAGGAAGATGCAACAGGGGTAATCCATTACGTAGAAACTTTGATTTGCCATTAGAACATTGGAATGTTGGTAGCTCCATTGAAAACAATGTAGTGCTCCGGGCTTGTAATGGCTGGTATAAGCCTGGAGCGCCAACATTCCAATGCTTCTTTGTTCACAGCTCTGGCTCTGAACAAAGGCTTCAGGGAGCCTGAGGGGATTCCAATCCCCTTGCGCTCCTGAAGGTTTTGTTTTATTTGTTAGAACATTCTGCCCTCTAGTGGCAGAATGTTCTAATAGCCCTTTAGCCCTTTGTAGCAGGGCTATACCAGCTATTAAAGTCCTACTGCCTTGTTAAAGACCCTCGCCTTCGGCTCGGGCCTTTAACGCTGCAGCGGACCTTTAATAGCCGGTATAGCCCGCTACGGCCGGCTATAAGGCTATAGTATGTTCTTCCAGATTGTGCACAGGATTTAACACTTATGCTAGCACATTGAGCCCCTTTTCATACTCCTTCCAACACCAAGTTTCTTCGGAACAGTACAGGTTATCTGTGCTGATTTCAGGGCTAAGGAAAAGATATTGAATAAGGCCATGAAACGAAAAGTCTTTTGTTGTTAATAAAGGGGTTTTCTTCAGACAATTGACTCTTCTGAAGACATAGAGACTTTAAATTTCTTTTATGTCCCCTTCACTTAGCTGGAGTACAACCCACTGTAGTTCAGCCTGCAAAATTGAAAGTGCTGTATAATGGCCACTTCTATTTGTTTGGGTCATTGGAAGAAGCACAAGTGTTTTTTTAAAAAAGAAAATACAGCAAGGCCTGGGTGACACAAAGATATAAGTTTACAAGATGATGGGAGGCTGGGGGTGAATCAAGAGTAAGGGATCAATGACATGGTGCCAAGTGGCAGAAATGGGGGAGGGGCATTATGGGGTCCTAGCAGGAGAGACCCTGCTTGCTAAGGGAGAGAGGGGAAATGTGGGATGGGTTGGGTAAGTGCAATTTAAAAAATGGATGACTCAACAGGCTTAGTGAAGAATGGTCAAGAGGCAGAATAAATAGAGTAGGTCAGTTCTTTAATTTTCTAAATATTACTCCACTTTGTATATTATATGCACCTTAAACACTTAAAACACTTTAGGTATTTTATGCATCATATGTGTCTTGTGTATTTTAAGGATAATAGTTACATGTATTTTTTGCGCCTAATTCACAGAGGTAAACCTACATGTTTGAGTAGGTTCACTCTTTTTTCGCATTCACAAACCGCATTTTAATAGTAAGTTTACGACTGCACATAGAAAATAGGCATGTCCTATCTTTCTGAAAAGGTGATTACAATTTCTATATCTTCTTCTAGAGTGAGGCTGGCTGCATTTTGGAAGCTGGAAGTCAGAACTCACCATGCAGTCCCACCACACATGCCAGAATTGTGACACAACCAGCCTGCACCTGGCATAGGATGGGGAAAGGCAGAGTTCATAATGAGAATTATTTTAGGTTTGATCAAGGCTGCCAGATAAAGTTCTCAATGGATAGGCTTAAACCTGTTGCTTTCAGGTACAATAAATACAAATTGCCTTGTATAATGCTTTAGTCGTGTAACCTATAACTTCCACTTTTTTTGACTATAATAAAACCTGTTAAAGCTGAGCTGCCCTAAGCAGTCGGCACCAAGGTGTGATTTTCGAAAACTGTGGTACTTTTCTCATAAATTGGCACTTTTGAAAGCTGCCGGGCGCTATCGGGCTCATGAGCTCGCGCCGCACCTGCTTATTAGCAAATCAGAACCCTCAGACTTGGGAACGATTTTAGACACTTCTGTATCAGGGCAGAAGGTGTACTTTGTCGCTCTCCGGGGCGCCTGACAGCTTAACTGGTGCTCCGACTCCATTTTTCTGTGATTGACATCTTTTATTAAATACATTTTCCAGACGCCACTAGAGCCTCAAGGTGAAGTTTCCTTCCACCGTCTTGGTGAATTAGCTGTGAATTGCAACAATTTGACCGGGAGCAGCAGCTGGGGCTGGACTGTGACAGTGAAGATATAGATGGCCCCCCCCCTCGACCCCCCTGAATGTACTCTTACCCTTTCGATAGAACCTTGGCCAGGAGGCAGGGCAAAGCTTTCCATACAAGCACCCTGGATCCCATATGAGCTACTCAAAATCACTTGATAGTTTGCTAAGATTTAAGGGGATTTACAAGCCCCTTGCGCCTCTTTTACGCCACCGTTGCATCACTTTTGTGACGCAGCGGCGGCGCAAAAGAAGCACCATGCTGCGGGGTATTTACAACTTGACGCATCTGGGAGATGCGTCACGTTGTAAAGCCCTGCGCCAGAAGTAGGCGTCTCGGCACAGTGGCAGGGGTGTTCCGGCGCTGGAACGCCTCGTAAAAGTGGCTGAGTGAAATCTACCAGATTTCACTCAGTCACTTCTAAATCCATGCTGCGTCAAAACACTGCGCCTGCTTGAAGCTGGTGTAAGGATTGATGCACCATTTTAAAGATAAGGCACCCCGTAGCCTTGCTGGAGCTGCGTCACGCTTGCAACGCAACTCGAGCAATGCGCCGGCTTTACAGCACAGATGAGTCACGCATCTGTCTGTTTTTGCCCCACGGTGCGCCACATTGTAAATGCGGTGGGGCAGATTTACAATAACTGACGCATCCCCAGGGATGCGCCAGTTATTGTGCGCCGCAGCTCCGCCACCCATGGTGCGCCGCATTTACAATGCGGTGCACCATGGGGCAAAAACGGCACAGATGCGTGACGCATCTGTGCCGTAAAGGTGGTGCATTGCTGGAGTTGCGTCGCAAGGGCGACGCAGCTCCAGCAAGGCTCAGGAGTGCCCTATCTGTCCAATGCTGCGTCAAGCCTTACACCTGCTTCAAGCAGGCGCAGGGTTTTGACGCAGCATTGGCCTAAAAGTGACTGAGTGAAATCTTTTAGATTTCACTCAGCCACTTTTGCGAGGCGCACCTGCCCCGGGACGCCCACCCTGCGCCGGAACGCCCACATGTGGCGCAGGGCTTTACAACGTGACGCATCTGCCTAAATGCGTCACGTTGTAAATGGGTTGCAGGGATGCACCACGTTTACGCCGCCGTTGCGTGACGCAACACAGCTTAAACGTGGCGCAAGTCCGACATAAATCTGCCCCCGTGCATCCATGGTGGCGGAGCCGTGATGTACAATAACTGGCGCATCCCTGCTGATATGCAGGGATGCGCCAGTTATTGTAAATGTGCCCCCAGAAATTTATGGGAGAGTTCAAATGATCTTTCACTGCTACAATTCCATCTGAGCGGATATTAACCAATTGTTAAGAATTATAATGAGCAGTGAGGTTCATGGCAGATTGACAGGGCAAATTAACCGCCCCAGGCAGGGTTAGTGATGCAGCCAAGCTAGCCACAGCTAGAGATGTACAACTCAGTACCCTAAAGCAGGTTCACCCCACTAAAATTGATGTTAAAAGTTATTAATTACAAGTGAAATGAAGGAAAATCACGAACTAATTATTTAGATAAAACTGAAGGGCATTATTGCTGTCATCTTGATATTGGAAATGATAATGAAACAGTCACAGAGAATGTGGGGGGGGGCGGTCTTTTGTTGAGAGCTTGTTGCCCAAGATTCTGGAACAAATGCAAAATATTGGTGTGGGTGGTAAATTAATAATATGTTGTGGCAGGGCGTGTGAGAGGGGCGTAAAGTGCAGCAGAAAGGGAGAGGAGCGCGGATTGGAAGGAGTTCTAAGTGAGAGAAACACAACATTTTGTAAAATAATCAACATTTTTTAGGACTTTCATAACAGAGATTAGAGAGAGTTTGTAAGTGTTTTTGTCATTGTGTGCATGCAAAAATCCTAGGTGAAATCCAACAGACACCTTAGCATACCCGACTGGAAGCCCTTGTACCCAGCTATTACTGAGAAAATACTTTTATTAGTGGAGTGTAGCACCCCAAACACCCCCTCTGGAGCTACGCCCATGTAAATGGTACGGAGAGAATATACACGATTCACAGAACTAATTTAAGACAAAATCCTAAACTTACTACTTTTGGTATTCACAGAAGTTAGGATTTTGTCTTAAGTTTGTCTTAAGACAGACTTAAGACAGACTTAAGACAGAATCCTAACTTAAGTCTGTCTTAAGTCTTTCTTAAGTCTGTCTTAAGACAAAATCCTAACTTCTGTGAATACCAAAAGTAGTAAGTTTAGGATTTTGTCTTAAGTTAGTTCTGTGAATCGGGCCCATTATTTCTTAGTTCCTATCTTTTATATTTTCTGCTCCTCCAACCAGGGCTTTTCCAGGTCCTGTCTTGTTGACATCCTTCCTGCTCCTCTCAAGTGAAAGAGACGTTGCTGTGATTCTGGGGTCATAACATAACCAGTTTTACGTTGGCAGCACTTTAATTTCTCAGCACTTTTGTAGTATTTACCTGACATTTGCCAGTGACATTTGGATTACGAGCAATAAAAGCAGTTGGCTGTTTTCTTGTTGTGCAAAATTTTATGTACTGAATTAATTACAACCGGAAACAATGAAAAGTGCATGCGCAAGATGGTGCTAACATTAAGCACTTCACGATTTAATGCTGACAATGTAAAATATTGCCAGGAGCTTTAACTGTCCACATATATAATGTTGATAACGCCAGTTTGTTTACATGATGCGTATTGCACCGAGAACAAATTTACAGAGGACACAAAAAAGCCTTTGGTGTGCCCAGCATAGGCACAGGAGGGCTGGAAACATGCCAAAAGTTCGAGATAACCATATGCAATTTATTTGAAAACCTGGCATGGTCTTGCGTAAACGCACTGGTTTACCTTATACATAAGCATGTTGCACCTTCCCAGCTCACTCCGATTTTCAGTTGCGGTTTTGCGGCCTCTCGCCCAGGCTCAGTGGCTCCCTCCGCCCTCACATACATCTCCAAGAACTCTTTCTGCTGTCACTACTGTTCAGGAAAGAAACCCTGCTGTGGTTTGGGAGTGAGTCCATGGCAGTGAGTCAGGTAGGACACAAGTGTTTCCTTGACACTGTGTTTGCTGTGCACTACAAGACAACCGCAGGGGGGACACCAGTCTTCAGTAACTGTGTGACGTGCTTCGGCTGCAGTCAATAATCCCTTTTATGTGGGCCAAGATTTCTATCGAGCACTCCCAAAGCCGACAACAACCGTTTAAAAATATATTTTCAAAAATACAATCTAACAACTAAGATGGATTATTACCATTCAACTGCTCCGTCACCAGTCCCAGCTGGACCTCTGCTTCAACTGATCTTATGGTTTAATGCAGTGATTAATTTGTTGAAATAGAATTGCCAGGGCCCAGGGTAATTTTTACTGGAAGCACCGCCCACTACCCCTGCCAGCGTTCCCAAATGTTATCACACATCAACAAATGTGACCATTCGGACTATTCAAGGTCACATTTGCGACCTCATTACGATGTAGGTCGGAAAGCTATTCGACCGACTCCTTGGCGGAATCGCTTCCGACCGACTCGGGTTTGGTGGGTCCAACCAACCAATTACTATGTTCCGAACATTGTTCGGAAAGTCTCCCATTGACCTCAATGGGAGCCTGTGTTCCAACTGACAACACAGGCTCCCATTGAAAAAAGGGATGGTTGTAGAAAACCCTGCACCCTGTGGTGGTCAAGCATGTTTTGAAAGAGGGATCTCCTGAGTACCCCTGCAGCCCCCAACTGGAGGCATCAGGGTGAAGGGGGGCCTGCCACGGGCAAAGTCACTTTCTGACATCCATTCCGTGTCAGACAAACCGATAGGCTGTCCAAATCCCACATCGCAATACGTCGGTCGGAAACGCGGTCCAACAAGCTGTAAGATTCGGTCCCGACCGACTCGGAGTCTCCAAATGCCGGTTGGAACCAATTCAGACTGACCGAACGGTTACCTTTCCATCATAATCGGTTACCTAAACGATTTAGGAAAATCCAACTGCCGTTCAGAGCCTTTCCGACCGACATCGTAATGAGGAGCAAAGTTGTAAGACTGTCCTGCGCGCACTGGTGCTTGTGTCTTATGTTAAAAATAGACAGTGCCACCATGTGGTGGTCTGCCATCGACAAGTGCAGGTGTTCAGATTTAAACGCCGGTGCCAAACACAGGCAAACACCTGCACAAAATAAGCAACTTGAATGTCACAATATAGCGGTTCAAGTTTGTGCCTGTGGTACTGCCACAGATAAAATATGTGGACAGTGATATTTTAACCGCAACATCAGTCTTACAGCTCTTGAGTGTAGTGACAGGAACAGAGAGTACACAGGAGTTTTGTAATTGTAAACAGTGTTTTGTAATTGGCACCATACACAAATACAATTGCATCCAGATAAAAGGTGCCTTTACACTAAGATGTTGTGTTGCCAGCGCTGGTTCTGACTAAATCACCATTTATAAAGGCCCGTTCCCTGTGGATGAACTTGCAGCATCTGTGATGTTCGGTCCATGGCTTTTTATAGCTGGTTGAATGGATTCCGAGCTTGCTTCATTTGCATTTAAAATCAATTTACATTTTACAATATATATGCTGCTGTAAAGGGAACACAGGTTTGACAATTAAAAAGAAAAATGGGAGCTCTGCCCTACTCTAATTCAGGAGAGGGAAGATGTTTAGGAGATGCAAGGACAGATGACTGACAAGTCGAGGGATAGCACCTTATGCTTATGGCCGCCCTCAAACTCCTCTCCTAGTCACCTGTAGCCTGCACTACAGTTGCTGAAAAAAGACTTCTGAAAGTTGTTTTTTAATTACCGGCTTCTAAATCATTATCAAATATATTCAGGTAAAATGTTAGAGGACTAAAGTGCTTTTTAGTTCCGAGGTTCAAGCTCTTTGGTTACTTTTGGTGAGTGTTTATTTATTTTTTATTTTTTTGTTAAGTAACAAATTACTAGGAAATATTTGATGCAGTGCTTTGGATAACAAAAGTTTCAGGGTGCCATTCAGGATTTGTTGGGGCAGAAAAGGGTTCCCTGCATGGCTTTATGGGTCTGGCGCCAGTTCTACAGGTTGTTGATGTTTTGCTTCAGCATACACGCCAACCATGCATGAGCACTGAGGACTTCCTGTGGCAAGGACTTTGAGTCATAGTGGGGCTTTGTTGTATGGCAGGGAACATCATGTGCTTCCTTCTTTTTACAGAGTGTGACTCCTTTCAGCTTCCTGGGCTGTTGAGGAATGACAGTGGTGGCAGTGACCAATTATTGTGAGAGGACACACCTTTTTACTTGTATTCTGCCAGGTGAGAGTCACCTATGGGTCGCGCCTGCGTTTTTAAATTAGTCTGCCAGTCCCTTGCAACTGGTTCCTCTGCTCCATCCTGGTGAGACACAGATGATATGAGTATGTGTAGATTCTGCACTCTGCATGTAGAGGTTCAATCAGCAAACACTCCACAAACACTCCACAGAAATGTGGGACCTGCTGCACGACAATGCCCCGGACCTACTTTTCCTCACGGAAGCCTGCCTGAACCCTGCATCAGCATCTGCCATCACCACAGCCATCAGCCCTGGTTACAAGATCACCAGGCAATACAAACTTCACAAGTTTAGAGGCCGAATTGCCATCATCCAAAAGAACGCCATCAGCTGCAACACTTCCATGGATCCGTCAGCCTCCAACAAGGAATAGCTGATGTTCAAGATCCATGTGACAGCCAACTTTACCCTAAGCAGCAGTCTCATCTACAGAGCACCAGAACCACACACCAACTTAACAGACACCATCACAGACTTTGTCACTCTACTCGCCCTAAATGCTTGTAATTACATACGACTCAGAAACCTGAACTTCCACCTGAAAGACCATTCTGACACCAATTTATAAGCAATAATTGAAGACCTCGAAAGCCGGGGCCCCACCCAACGAGTAAAGGGAGCTACCCACATCATTGGATACCTCCTGGACCGGACTTTCACCACCTTTGACACCATCCGAATCAACAAGCCCACATCAGTCTCCTGGACAGTCCACACTCTTGTCAAGTTCAGAATCCCTGTCCCGGTCCAATGCACAGGCACCACCGCCAGACTAACACACCAAAACTGGAACAGCATCACTGAAAAGGACTGGAACACCACTCTCAACACCCACCGACTTGAACGTTCAAACAACCTCCCCAAAGTCATCAAAGATTTCAAGAATTGGATCACCTCCTGGGCAAACTCCTTGGCACCCTCAAAAACAGCACTACATCAAGACCGAGTCCCTGCAGGTAGACAACTGACAAGAAAGAGGAGGCTAGTGAAACAAAGTGACACTGATCCATATGATGAATAAAGCTGGAGATCTTTATTGTACAACCTCATCCATCAAGAAGCCAGCTCCAACTGTCACAGTTAAGAACTACCATATGCCAGGTTCCATGTTGGAATATGAAGGATGGAACCTAGATACATCACACATCTCCCTTCATATAAAAAAACAAAGTAATAGAACAAACAAGTAACATAAGGTCATACAAAATTAAAAAAACATCTGAAATGCAGAATCTCATAAAAACAAAACATTGTACGCTCTATGGCGTCAGCAGGTGAAAACATTACCTATCCATCTATCTAACATAGTCTCGCAGATAACTAGGAAATTTACAAAGTCTATGACTCCTGCGAGTAGTATCATTACTTGTGACATTATCAGATGTACCTTCACCAAAGACACTAAGATCTTTGTCACTGGTTCCTGGCGTAACCACATGAGCCACACGACTGTGATTCCAAATACGACCATCATCCGTTTTCACAGCATTTTTGAAAAGTTTAATCACAGTTTTTACACCAGTAAACTTAGACCAATTCTGGCAGCCCACAGGAGCTTTAATTTGAACTTTGTCAAAAATATTAAAAACAGAAACATTTGAAGATCTACGAGAATCAACATAAACCTTCCTCTTCTTTTGAAGAAATAACTCCTTATCTCTCCATTCCCCAATATCATTGTTCTTGAAACCTTTATCTAAAGTCATCCAACCTGGACATAAAGTGGTATTTGAGGATCTCGCTCTAAAAAGTTCAAAAGGAGACTTTCCCGTAGTAGAATGTGGAGTAAACCGATAAGCAGAAATTCTATTTTGTAACTAAACTCTCCAATCTAGTCTATTTACTCTCGCCAATTGAATACATTCTTTCAAAGTATTATTAAATCTCTCCAAAGAACCATTAGTTTCGGGATGATATAATGAAATTCTCTTATGTACAATACCACTTTCCGAAATAAATTTCTCCATTTAACTCGAACAAAATTGCGGACCATTATCAGAAAGCAAAGATTTTGGAAAACTTTCACGTTTAAAAATTGTTTCTAAGAATCTGAATATACACCAAGAGGTGATCTCTCTCACAGAACTGACTTCAACCCAACAAGAATATAAATCCATCAAAACTAACAAATACGGAGTTTGTTGTTCCCCATGTAAAAGACCTAGAATGTCAATTGCTACCTCATCCCAAGGACAATTCGGCAATTTCCTGCAAACTGTTATATCCTACATAATTATATAACATGTATTCTAGCACTGCTGTCTCTAGCTGCTCAGCCAGAGTGTGTCTTGGTAATAGAATGTTGGTGTGCCTGTGATGCGTGGAATGCCTGGGTGACTGAGTGGAGTGAATGTGGCAGTTGGAGATGGGCTGAGCAGCTAGGGAGGCTGCTCCTGGTGGGGCTGGTACCTCACTAGTCTGGCTGGAGTCATCACTGATGTAACTTGATCTGAAGACTGAATAAACAAGTCTTGAATATACATCCTGGCTCCTGGTGTCTTTCCACTTAGGACACAACATAATCCATAGGAGAATGTCTTGGTTTAGTACTTTGACAAGGAACACAATCGCGAACAGCACGTTCCACCATCAAATCCAAGCCAGGCCACCAAAACTCCTGTCTGATACATTTCTCTGTTTTAGAAATACCCATGTGTCCTTCATGTGCCATCTTAACTATGGTATTCCTTAAACTCTCTGGGGGAATCAATCTTGTTCCTCTTGCAAGAATACCCTCAACAATAGCCGACTCATGAGACACTAAGGACCCTGGTTTCGAAAGACAATCGTCCATGTTTTTTTACAACAAATCCATCACTTTCACCAGCTCATCCTCCTTACATAATTCTTCTTTCCATTATTCTTCTTTTATGACTCCCAAAGTAATATCACAGACTCTCGCATCAAACTCATCACAACTCTCATCAACATCACCCAAAGATTCCATTGACTCCACATTTCCTACCAAACGAGATCAACAATCAGCTGAGATATTACATCTGCCAGGAATACACTCAAATTTTAAATTATACTCCTGTAAGGAAATGACCCATCTTCTAATTCTTGATGAAACCGAATCAAGTTTTTTTTTCTCCAAAATCTCCCCGAGGGGTTTATTATCAGATCTCACGATAAAGGGAATACCCCACACAAACTTCCTAACTGTATTAATTGCCCAAAAAATGGCAAGTACCTCCTTCTCAATTACCGAATAATTAAGTTCTTCTCCCTTTAGACATCTAGAAGCGCAAGCAATTAATTCCTCACGACCATTTCTCAACTGAAAAAGTAAGGCACCTAGACCTTTCTTACTAGCATCTGTGACAACAAACGTAGGATCTCCAGGTTTGAATGCTTGTAAATTTGGTGCATTTTTTAAATCTTGCTTGATTTGAATGAATTCCCTGTTGCATTCATCACTCCAAATAAATGTATTCTTTTTACACATTACATTTCTGAGATTTTCTGTCTTATCTGCAAAATTCTTTATGAATTTATTATAAAATTCAGCCATGCCTAAAAATGAGGAAAGTTCTTCTTTAGAACACTGCTCTTTTAATTTCTCAATGGTTTTTACCAGTTCTTCTTTAGGTTTCACACCATGTCTTGATATATGGTGGCCTAGATAATCAAGCTCAGTAACACCAAACTTACATTTCTCACGCCTAAGTGATAAACCAGCCTTTAATATTTTCCTTAGTACACACTTCACCCTCAAATCATGTTCATCAACAGTTTTGCCACTGATCAATACATCATCTTGATAACACCTCACACCTGGTATGTCCTTGAATAGATCATGCATTATTCTCTGAAATATACAGATGCCGCAGATATTAAACCAAAAGGCATCCTCAAAAATTTGAATGAGCCAAAAGGTTGTATAAAAGCAGTTCATTCCTGAGAATCTTTGCTGAGAGGGACCTGATGATAAGCTGAAGCCATATCTAATGTTGTGAAATAACAAGCTCCATCTAACGTCGAAACTAACTCCTCAATGTTAGGTAGAGGAAATTTGTCCACTACAACCTCCCTATTTAGTGCACGAAGTTCCACACATAAGCGAATCTCGTTATTGGCCTTGCGCCCAATGACTATGGGCGCCAACCATTCAGTTGCTTCTACTGGCTCTATCACCCCAGACTTCAATAACTTATCTATTTCTTTCTTAACAACTTCTGGCATACTAATTGGAATCTGTCTTACTTTAGCAGCAACTGGCATTGCATCACACTTCATCTTAATTTGATGTTTGTAACCTTTCAACCAACCTAATGTTTCACTAAATAAATCCTTAAAGTCTGATACAAATTTTCCCTCCAAAGTTTCCACAGATTGAATTTGCACAGAAGGCTTAGCATTGGGATTAAGTATAACTCCTAAGCGAGCTTGTTGAGACCAACTTAACAAACTGTCTCCTTTCTCAGCTACATATATCTTAGCATCAACAAAGCTTCCATTATATTCAATACACTCAGTGAAATAACCAAGCATCTTAATGGGTGTACCACCATAACCCGTCGGTCTAACATCTGATTTCTTTAACTCAATATTATATCGTTCCATGTTGGAATATGAAGGATGGAACCTAGATACTTCACAGCTAGCTGCTATGCCCAGCAGCTTTGGGGCAGACAAAAAAATCACAGACTGCCATGGGGAGTATAACCAGCAGCAACCTGAGTTTGGAGTGGGGCTGCCAGACATCTTGGCCTAACCTCAAGTCACCTTAGTCAAATTAGCGACTTCAAACTATTCTTTTTTGTTCTGAGTATTGCAGGAACAATTGTCCATCCCCAAAAGAGGTGGATATGACTTAGAATCTCCATTGTGCACTCGCACAAAAGACAGTCAATACTAAAGCTGCAAGTAAGAGATGTGAAGAAAGATTTCCTGGGGTCTACGAAGAATTCAGAGATGCACTTAGCTGTAAAACAGCTGACATTCTACCACCTCATCCATATCACTGCAGTAATATCAGACGTACCTATTCCTCATTCAAGAAAATATCCTTTAATAATGAACGAGGATGAAGTATTAGAACAAAATCGTCAAGAAATCTTAGAAAAGAGGGTTATTTACCTTTCTATCTTACCAGCAGGGTCCCAATCATTTGTGTACAAAAACTGAATGGGAAACATTGGCCATGTATAGACTATATCTAGTGATGAATGCCATCACCATGAGTAATTGGTGCCCTCTCCCCTCATATCAGTACAGATGGATCAAATCCAGAAAGCTAAAATCTTTAAATGCTTGATCTTTGAGGAATCCACAATTTGGTTTGAATCAGTGAGGGGAATGTTTACAAAATAGTGATTAATGCTTGCTTTGGCCACTCTGAGTATTTAGTCGTGCCATTCGGGTTATTTTGTGTCCCTGACATGTTCCAACATTTGGTGAATATATTTTGTATCTTTAAGATACTTTCAGGATTGTTTTCTTGATGATATAAAGATTTGCTCCAAAAATATCTAACAGATCTAACTCATGTTTAAAAAGTCATGTCTTGGTTAAGGAAACATTAATTTTACACTGAAGCAGAAAAATCTGTATTTGATACTGATCAGGTTATCTAATATCTGGAAAAGATGTAATTAATGACATGAAAAAAGTCAGAGCCTTACTAGAATTTGCAGCTCCCACCATGGTCAAGGAACTACAAAGATTGGATGGCTTTGCATTTTTCACAGAAAAAGGGCAACCTTTTAAATGGGTAAGGAACAGGAGGAAACTTTTCAGACTTTGAAGACGGCATTCACAACGGCACCCATTCGCAGGCGTGATAATACGCAACTGCTGTTGATCGTTGAAAGTCACGCTTCAGCATTTGCAATTGTAGTTGTCCTCATGGTCAAAAATCCAAAGACAGAAAGGTGATCCGGTGGCTGAGACTGCTTTCCACTTCTATATGCAATTATACCGTTTATGATTGAGAAGAACATGAGAAGAATCTTGTGAATCAAGAGGTTTCCACACAGAGGAGAGAATACTTAGAAGGGAAATACATGAGATCAGGGTCTGGACGGATCATAAAATCATTTTATGCTGGAGATAAAGTGTCAAAATGAAAGTCATGTACTTCTTCCCATTTCAACACAAAGTAATCTATAGAAGAAAAAAACACAATTGATGTGCACAATCTCAAATTGTCTACCAACCCGCCATTGTTACACACTATTCTCTTAGGTAGCATTATTTAAAGACTAACAAATACATACCTACATATCACCCACATGTAGGTATCCTAATAACAAAGCAAATATTAATGTTTTCACGTAATCCTCATGCAGGGAACTAAGGACATGTTTCCAGGACAAAACAATGTGGTTGAATGGGGATGCAGTGACACTACCGAAGATCAGCGTCAGCACCATAATCTGTGGAATTTATTAAAATACTGTGATGGGTTTAACCTTATTTTTAATATTTTAATTTCTCCTAGGCAGAAACCAGTGAATTAATATAAATTATATCATTTGACAGAAAAAGTAAGATGTGCTATTTTCTAATTGTTAAATGATCTAATTTACTAGTACAACTGAAAATGTAGCTTTGTTGTTGTAAGTGTTGGACTCCGGAGGCTCAGATTTACTATTCTCTATTCAAATTTAGGCCAATTAGAAAAAGTGTTGGACTCTGGGGGGAAGTGATTTCCTATGCCTGCTCCAAACAGCCACATTGGAGGAAATGGGGGTGGGATTTACTTTTCCCACTCCAAACTTATACACATTCGAGAAAGTGTGGAAATCTAAAGGGGTTAAAGTAAATATCCCCACCCCAAATGTACCCACATTGGGGAATGTGTTGGACTTGGAGGGAGTGGCATGGGTTAGATTTGCTACTTCCACCCTAAACCTGGCCTAATTGGCATTGGCGTTGGACTCTGAGGAGGCCAGATTAACTATTCCCACTCCCAATTTAGCCATGTTGGGGAAAGTATTGTACTCTAAGGACTGAGGGTGTCACATTTACTATTCCCACTCCAAACCTTGCCACACTGGGAAACGGTTTGGACTCTGAGATGTCTGATTTACTCATAAAGATTGAGGTAGTACCAGATTAGGCATTTTCTCTTTCACCCAACTGTAAAATGCAGTGCCTTTTGAGCACTTCATAGAATTGAGAAATGGCTAATTATTAGATAAAATGACAACAGGTAAATCTTGGACATAAAAAATTGCTAGGCCATTACCTAAATCCCCAATTCTACAGGGAAAAAACAATTGGACAGGACTCTCCAAGAGCAGGAATTTTTGAACATACATGAAAGAAAAAGCTCTACAGCACAAAGTGCATAGAGCCATCATAGTGAAATGAACACTACAATGATAATACACAACCATAAAATTACATAAACCAGGCCTCAATAGACCAAACAAATGTTGTAGGCTGTGTGGAACCACTACGCTACCACTACATCTATTCTGGAACTACTCCACTCTGCACAAATACTAGGATCGATTTTTAGATCCTCGAGACAAAGGGCGAGATTTACTGACATTTCTGCATCATGGTTGCGCCACCTTTGTGCTGGTAGATATGAACAGATCTATGCAAGGGGTGATTTGCATCGCTGTGTGTGGCTTTGTAAAGAAATGTAATGCAACACAGCGGCTTGTGCGGCATTGTTTTGCATTTCGCTCAGGGGAGGCATTAAAAGCGTTTCACATGGGCGTTCCAGTGCATCCACCCATGAATTTCATGCACTCTCATATTTACAAAGGTTTGTTTACTTGGGATTACACGAAGACACTACCCCTCCAGAGGACAGCCTAACCAGAAGATGTCTTTTTTCTCCTTGTTACTTGCTCTTTCTTTATGTTCTGCAGCACACACTGGAAGAGGAAAATGCTTTGAGAGTGTTTTTGTGCAGGAAGGAATCTCTTCCAGCACAAAAATAATTCTCCATGCAACAAAGGCACCCTTGCATTGTGGTGCACTCTTGCGCCGGGGTGCACCCTTGCGCACGGTGCAAGGGTGCCTGCAGTGGTGCTAGGCTGCCTGAGTGCGCCAGCGCTACAAGAGAGCAGAGGTAAGTCATATCTTAGTAGCTTTGGCACATTTCTGCCGTCACCCCTTCACGCAACGCAGTGCAGAGCGTTGTCTTGCTGCACTGCGTTGCATGAAAGGTTAGTATATCTGGCCCAAAATGTTTGACACATCAATACGAGGATTACCACTGTACATAATACTAGAACTTCAAACAGACATGCCCATCACTCTCTTGAAGAGGGAGGGAACGGTCCCAACAATAAAGCAATGAACTATAACTATGTGGAGAAAAAAGAGGAGCCCCAAGACAGGCAATGATAACATCTCCAATGAAAATGATTAGTTATTCAGAAGATGGCTCCATATCTTCAATACCTCTCCAAAGAATTCCAGGAACTCTCCTCCCCCAAATAACCGAAAAAACACCAATTATTGTTTTTGTAAAGTTGTGCAATCTTGAGGTGACAAGCCCAGAGACTTCCCTCCCGAGCCACGTCATCAGTGTGCACAGCAATTGTGTTTTCAAAGATGCATTTTCGGTGGATGCATTCTTAGAAGCAAATAACAGACTATAGTGTAGCACTTGACCCCTCCCCCACCCCGTCTCGGTGGCAGGTGCGCTGCTAATTGTGTAAAACAGAGGCCTTGAGGACCCTGACAGCCAGAGGTGCCTTCAAACAGGGCCAGAAAAGCTCCAATTAGAGCAGGCGTGAGCTGTTCCGCCTTGACACTACCCTTGCTCTGCTTTGATGCGTGACCAGCAGCAGCACCCCGGCCGCCCTCACTTGGAGAGCCAGGAGCCATTACCGGCAGCAGCGGACTTGCATCCATAACAAAAAGGTACCGCCTGCGCTTTGCCAAAGACTCATTGTTTTAAGTACACTTGCAGGCAGCAGGCATTCACGCCTGTGTCAGCCTCCTCCCCAATCAAGGCGGAGGGGGAGGGTAGCCTGGCATGCGCACCGAGGACCAGCGAGTCACCTGGGCGCGCGCCTGGGACGCTCAAGGTCGCCCAGCCCCAGCGGAAGCACTATTGTCTCGCGTTTGATGGATTGACTTCCCCGATCAGCATCTGAATCTGGCCACATTCAATTCTTTTCTCCTGAAACAAGTGGCGCGCGCCCCCTCCGAGCCTTCTCCGTGAATAATAGCTGTTTGTGCACGCTTTATCATATTACACCACTCCGTGGTAACGGATGGATTGTTCGCCTCTACATCCTGGAATCCGTCCCTTGGCACCGCCATTGGCATGATGCGAGGGTGTGCTGGAATCTTCAATGCCCCAGAGGAAGGGAGAGGAGAGCTGGGAGGCCTACTCCAGTGGGTTCAATCCATCAACACACACAGGTTTGCATATCTATAAGTAATGAACCCTCACTTGCCAGGAATGACTGCACACACAGAACATTGCATTGTATGGTATTGCAATGCATTGATATTTATGTAGAGGTTTCCTACCACTTGGAAGGTGCATGTCTTAATTAAGGCATTTTAGTTTCTTGGCACGAGGCAGAGTTGGATTTCATGTTTTGAAAATGGTACACACTCTGAGTTTATGGCCACCATTGTTGCAGCCCAAACGACAACTACCACTGCTACAAACCAACAGCAGAGTATAAATGTACAACATGAAAGCATTATGAGTAACAGGTGCCCACTCTAAAAATGTTGAGTTCATGTGTATGTGGATAATGTTGCTAGTATCAGCGCTTTTTTACATTCAAATCCAAATGTGCCTTATTAATAGCGTGCAGAGCAATTCCTCGACACATCTGTATACTGACATGGAGTGATTGCAGTTGAAACAAATTTACTATCACCTTTTAAAGAGTGTTTTTCTGGCTTAGGCTAACTAGGCCTAAGTAAGGCCTTAACGCCATCTTGTCCATAATGGATGCTGTGTCATGGTTAACACTGGTCAGCCAACTATGATATGCTCACTTAGTTTGCGTAGTTTGAGCTACTTCGTGCTACGTGAATTGCACATAGCACAGTGCAAAAACGCATAGCGTAGTTGGCATTTTTTGCTCGCTCGCAGTCCTCAACGGCAAGTTGCCGACCGCGAGCGAGCAAAATTACTTCCCGGCGAGACTTTTTCCTCGTTCACAATCAGCAACATCAAGTTGGTGATCACAAGCATGGAAAATAAACCTCCGAGCAAGATTCTCAACGTGGGGAGGTCAGGTTTCTCATTGCGAGTGATCATGTATGCTCGCGACCGCTCACGATGCAAAACTACCAGTCCGCGTTGAGAAAGCTGCCGCTCGAGTAAAATCTACTCGAGCTGCAGAAAAATACAGCTCGCACTGTGCGAGATGCCGTTTTCAATGATTGCACAGTGCGAAAAAACATCCGGCACTGTGCAATCATCCCGAACAGCACACTACGCAGTTCGCGTAGCACTACTCGTTTCTCGCATAGTGCGAAGTGCACTTTGCGTAGCTACGCGTAGCGCTACTACGCAAATTACGCCCAGGGTTAGTCATGTTTATGATCTGTTTATATTTCTGCCTGGCACTATGCGCAGCAAGATGTGGATTTGTTTATTTCTGAATGACACTGTTCTCGAAGAACTCCTGATAGAGTTTTCTCGTTACATATTTTCAAGGCCCTTCCGCTTGTGTGCAGCTAAATCACAATAGCTCACTGTTGTTTAGGTAACTAGTTTGTTCTAATGCTTCCAGACGACAGTAGGTCAGCAGGAATGAATCAATATTCATGCAGTGGGTTAGTGCTAAAGTGATAGCGTTATGTGACGATACATATTATTGTAATTTGATTCTTTGTAAAATTGTATGCTCACACCGTGATGATTTTGCAGCTTTAATTATTTCTTATGGAAAAAAATGACTTTATAAACCCTTGAATTTGAAGGGGAGTCAGTGCCCTTTCCTGAGCTACTTTGGATGCAGTCCGATTTCTTACTGATTTTGCTGCACATTTGGGACTTAGTCCATTATTGATTTTGTCTATTATTCTACCTTGTCCTTATTACTGAGAGCCCTTTTGGTAATGACTTCATGCATTTAAATGAATTAACTTATTGCTGCATCTGCACTTTATTATTTCTGCATTGTGCTTTTGAATTTTGCAATAAACCATCATGGTTTTTCTAAATTCCCCTCTACGAACTCACTTTTTGTGTCAATCCTTTTCTTTATTGACTGCATTTTAAAATGCTGTTTTTAACCTTGTCTCTGGCTCACATTACCTCTTGATTCAAGGTTAACACAGTTAAAGTTTAATACCATCCACATCCACCCAACATCTGGATGTTAAAGGGTCCCGCTGAAACTCACACAAGATTACACTCTGGAACCAATCTGCCAACTTTTCGCTTCTTTTTGGTGTAGCCACAACACAAAATGCTAGCCGTGATTTACAAAGCAACACCAGGGCCGATTTGCATCACCTTGTGTGGCTTTGTACAAAACAGTAACTTGTATTACACTGCATTGGGTAGGCGGTCCATTGGTGGAGCAAGGGCTTTCTCATGCATTCACCCATGTATTCTGATGTAAACCCAGACTTTGGGGTCAGTAACCTTTCATTGGTTTACATGCACTATTTCAGTCCTAAACCATTGATATATGGCTAAGAATCGCTATTGGGAATGGTCGATACAACACCCCTTTTCCACATAGCAATTTCTAATCTAATTGCAATCCCATTTTAGGAGCCGGTAAAACGTTACTAATTACTGAAATGGGATTAGTACATTTCAAAAAAGGATTTTTTTTGTCACAAACTCCAAATCAGAGAATTTATAGTATTTTGGCAATTTGCATAAACCATTCTTTGAAAATATGAGCGCAAAAAGTTCAAATGTCTTGAATTCATATTGAATTTAGGAATGTCTCAGTAAATATATGTATTTTGGGGAGAGGGCACTGCTTGAAATCTGTGACGTTATTCTCAGAACCTTCAACCAGCAATTTAAATTTTTAATCTCTTTGGGGGTTTTTTCAAAACAATGCTTGTTCTCACTGTTAAGAGTTGTAAGACTGATGTACAGGTGATATTTTGATTGCTGTGGAATGTGCATATTCATTGTTTGTGTTTCCATGAGAAACAATGCTTTCGACCTCTCCGTGGGTCCCTTTACTACACCCCAGCACATACTAACATCCCTTGCCATAGCTGTCCCCCCAAGTGATAGAGGGCATTAGATAAGCTAATGACATTCAACTAAAATGAGTTTCTGTAGGACTGTGCGAGGGGGGAACATCCTTTACGACACAACTATTACCCCACACTACCATTACAACGCGGGGATTATACAACTAAAGTCGTTACAACGACTTTCGCTGGAGGGCGCTGTTGGATAGGGAATAGTTTCATTTTCTATCCAACACCTTCCCTACTATCCACGGGGACTGGAGTTGGAATAGAAAACTAAACTATTCCACTATCCAGCGCCCCCCAATGCAAGTCGTTGTAACAACTTGCGTTGTAATCCCCAAGTTGTAATGGCATGCGTTGTACTGACATACAACCGTGGGATGAGCATCCTTTACTATAAAGGATATGTGTGCTGCTCTGCTCCTGGTAGGTTTTTTCTGACATATTCTGTACATTGTCCAGATGACATGGCTGAGTCCATTAGAGAAGGTCCATTGTTTTCTAGTGATCACCAGCTGATCCAGAGGTCAGTGTACCCCCAGCATAAGTGGAGTGATGCTGCTACCTTCATTCCAAGCTATGAGAAGAACAACAGTTGTTTCCAGATGATTGTAGTTCATCAGCAGAGGCCTTTACATCCATGCCGGGTGGGAGGCAGTGTTCAGATGCTCTCCTCTATAAATCCTGGGGGAAAGATTTAAAACTTCTGGCACATCCCTACAAATCAGCAGGGATGCCCCAAGAAAGATGCATCACGCAAAACTACCCGTGCGCCACCATGGATGCGCCACATTTACAATGCGGCATGCCGTGGTGCACAGATAGGCAGATGCGGACGTATCTGCCGGCGTAAGGTAGGCGCAGTGTGAGAGTCGTGTTGTGGGCACAACGCGACTCCAGCACTGTTCCAGCCCGGCCTATCTCCAACATGCTGCATCACGCCTTACGCCTACCTCAAGCAGGCGCAAGGTTTTGACGCAGTGGTGTTGGACAAGTGACTGAGTGAAATCTTGTAGATTTCACTGCGTCACTTTTCTGAGGCTTTCCTCCGAGGGAACGCCCACACTGCGACGGAACGCCCACATGAAACCTGGTGCAGGTTTTATGTAGCAAAGTGCTTTACACCGTGACGCATCTGCCTAGATGTGTCATGTTGTAAATAAGTCACAATGTGTCCCACGGTTTACGCAAAAGTGATGCAATGGTGGTGTAAAACAGTTGTAAGGTGCTTGTAAATATGCCCCCATGTGTACACCAAATAGTATGGCTTTGTCTTACTACAATGTCTACTGTGTTTGTACCATGTTCTACAAGTATTGTTAACCGCTTGGGTTTTAAGGACTTACTAGACATGTCCTCAGCAGCGGCGCTCGAGAGCTGAGGATGACTCTAGCCCATGGAGGAAGCACAGACACCATCTAACACCAGGTTTCACTGAGATGGCAACTGCTACCACCCCTTCTAGACCCATTGCGATCTGATGACGTCGGCATGCGAGTTGTGAATCAACATCAAGAGGCGCCACAGCCACGATGGAAGCAAATGTCTTCCAGCGCAGGAGGTTAATTCCTCTGCTGGGGGGGATTGTTTTGGAAGAGAGAAACAAGGGGAAAGGGAAGAAATGTACCTTTCCCCCGGTGTGTATAATAAGTGAATTCCTGCTGTGGGATCGCAGGTGGAACCGCAATGACGAAGCAGGAATGCACCAACTAGACGCCAGGTATGTCTTTTTGGTTTGGGGAGCAGCCCCTTGAACAAGGGTTGGTCCCCATTTTTGAGGGCACATGTTTTGGTTGTTTTGTGCCCCACCCCACCTCAAGGGCAGATTGGCCATGTTTTAGGCCGATCTGCCCAGAAGGTGGGCAGCAAACCACGAGAAACAAGGGATTTATATAGATATATGTCAGGGAGTGGCCCTTTGGGCAAGGGTCACTCCCCAAATATATTGCCACATGGTTTGGCTGTATTCCACCCCTACTGGGGGCCGATCAGTCTTTTTTAGGCCCTCAAGGGTGTGAAAAAACAGTAGCGGGCCTTTGGGCAAAGGTTGCTCTCTAAATTTATGATCAATTGTTTTGGCTAGTTTCTGCCTCCATGGGAGCAGATTGGCCATATTTTAGTGTAATCTGTTCCCAAGCGAGCTGGAAAAACCCTAGACAACAGGGATTTATTTTGATGGTTGTAGGGGAGCAGATCCCAAAATATATTAGCACATATTTTTGGCTGTTTTCCATCCCCTTGCAGGCAGATCAGCCATTGTTTAGGATCATCTTCCCCCGATGGGGTTGGGGGGGGGGGGGACCTCTAGACTCCAAGGATTTATTATGTTTTCTTTTAATACATGGTGGGGAGCAGCCCCTTTGACAAAGGTCATTTCCCAAATATATCGGCACATGTTTAGGCTGTTTTCCACACCCCCCCGCTGGGGGCAGACACATCAGGGAATTCTGCTTTATTTATGCTTTATTTATGCTGGGGAGAGGCCCTTTGACTGGTGGTGTGTATGAGGTGGTGTTTGGATGGCAGTGTGTGTGGACTGGAGTGTGTCTGGCAATGTATGCGGCCGGTGTTTGGCTTGCAGTTTGTGTGAAATGTCATGTGTCCAGAAATGTGTGACTGGCATTTGGCTAGTAGTGAGTGTTAATTGCCAGTGTGTGTTCTGAGGTTTGGCTGGCAGTGTGTGTGTAGACTGGTGCTTGGCTGACGATGTGTGTGGGCTCGTGTTTGGCTGGCAGTGTGTGTAGACTGGTGGCTGCCTGGCAGCATATGTGGACTGATGGCTGGCTAGCAGTGTTTGTTTGTGTGGTGACTTGCTGCTGGTCACTACACACACATTGGCAGCCAGAGTACACACATACCATCCAGCTTAATACCAGTCCATACACTCTGCCAGTCACAGGTAGTGTGATTGCTGTGTTAGTCCTATGGGCGAAATAAAGTGATGGGCCCTTGAATGGCACCATTTGTTGATATGAGTGTTGTAGTGTGTTGGGCCTGTGGTTTGTGGTGTGAATGGTTTTGTGTGTGTAAAGCATGTAAGGTTTGTGAATGGCCTGTAAAGCGTTTGGTGTCTTTTTGTGGCTTTACAGCTGAGAATGTGTGAGTCACTGGTTCTGTATTTGAGCATTTAAGTTATGTTATTAACAGTGATTTCTCCATTATGATTTCCGTGAAATCATTTAACAAAATGTAGATTTTTTAATTTACTCACCCTCGTGCCAAATCCAACCAGTATGTGTGTTTATATGAGTAGTAGATAGTTGTGGAGTACTGTTTTCTGTCTTTCACTGACAGGGTGTACATTGCCTGCAGAGAAAACATACTAACCCCAGATACTTTTGTAAATTAGGTCACTGGGGCCTCTAGGGTGCAAAATCTCAAGTGGATCCTACAAGGTTTTCTTACCCAAAGCCCTTTAAAACCTCAAGCATAGGCAAACACCACACATTGTCTTCATATTGTGAGTCAAAATACTGGAATCTGCAGGGAGCCACAAACTGCCCATCACCCAGCGTTACCACCAGATGATTTTTGACTAAAATGGTACCTCACTTATGTGGATGTATCTTGTGTCTGTGAAAGAGGGGGGTGTAAGGCACAATGTGGCAACATCAGCAAAAAGAGTAGGTGTGGTTTTTGGGCCCTGGCTGCCACCCAGGAAAACCTAACAAGGAAGAGGTGTGGCGCTGCGGCCAGGGCGACTGATTCCGGAATCTGGGGATCACGGTCCGATCCCCGGCGCCGGCAGCAGATTAGCCCAGCACCATGTGACTCTGGGCAATAGCTTGCTTAATCTTTTTGACGGCCCCCAGTGCCTAGAGACCCTGAAGGGTGATTGTTCGCGCTTTACAAATGTGGATTATTATTACCAAACTCAAGCATTTCTGGAAACTAGACACCCAGGGGAGTCCAGGTTGGTGTGCTTTGCATGGACCCCACAACACTTTCTTTCACACCATGCCCATGGAAACCTCAAGATTTGCCTAAAAACAAATATTTTCCTTACGTTTCTGCAAAATAAACCTCCAGAATCTGAAGGAATCCACAAAATCCATGCCACCCACCATCCCCCCACATGTCCCAATACAAATGCTGCCCCACTTGTGTGACAGAGCCTAGTGCCCACAACAGGAACAGATCAAACTGAGGTCAATTAGTAGGAAATATGCAGCTGCCCACAGATTCTAGAAGTTTTCCTGACAGAAATGTGAGGAAAATGCATTTTGTTTAGTCAAAGTTTAAGGTTTGCAAAGACTTCTGGGTAGGAAAAGCAGATGGGACCTAGGCACGTCACCCCACCTTCAATTCCTCTAGGTGTCTAGTTTTCAAAAACGTGCAAATTTGTTAGGTTCCCCTAGGTATTGGCTGAACTAGGGCCCGAATTCCACAGCTAGCCACATTGTAAAAAAAGGGTCAGTTTTCAGTGGAAAAATGTGATGTGGCCAAGTTGAGTTTTGGAGTCTTTCCTGTCATGCACACTAGCCCTACTCACACAAGTGAGATAACATTTGTTTCAAGAGATGTGGGGTAACAGCATGTGGCAGGAAATTAGTGGCTCCTCACAGATTCCAGAAATTGTCCTCAAAGAAATATGAAGAAAATAAGTGTTTTTAGTCAAAGTTTGAGGTTTGCAAAGGCTTCTGGGTAAGAAACGCTAGTGAGAACCACATAAGTCACTCCAATATGGATTTCCACAGGTGTGTACTTTTTAAAAAAGAGCAGGTTTGCTAGGTTTCCATAGGTGCCACCTGAGCTAGGGCCCACAATCCACAGCTACACACTTTGAAAAAAAGGGTCAGTTTTCAGTTGGAAAAATGTGATGTTTCCATGTGGTGTTTTGGACCCATTCCTGTCACTGACACTATATCTAGCCAGACAAGTAATGCACCCATTATGTTTCATATAGATGCCCTAATATCGGCATTATTCTAGATGCTCTAATATAGGCATGATCCTTCACCTACATTAGTTCCCTACACTACACAATAACGGGCTCTAAGGATTGAACCTTTATCTAGATTCAGTTCTAGGTGCAGAAGGAGGGTTTTTCCCAAACAAAGGCCTCCTATAACGTCTCCGATGGGCTCATACATTATGTATGAGCATTCATGAGGGTTCTTGGAAATGAAGTAGAAGCTACATCACCTGCATAACATCTATGTACAAGGTTCATCCCTTACGTCTTCCTCAGTCCACCAATGGCCCATACAAACTATACAAAAGACAAAGAAGCCCTAGATACTTTCGGGTATAAATACACCACATCTTGCCGGGATTAGGTAGAGGGAATGGAGACTTCCAGGCCGACACACTGACCAGAGACGCTGAGGCTCCTGCATGCAGACACTCCAGCCGACAGTTTTCTAACACATCCCTTGCGGGGTGTCCAACTCGGGACCATAACGGGTTCCCACATTCTCTCACTTCAGGTATTGGGATTAGACTAAATCCTAGAGGAATTCTTGGCTTCACACCTAGTCACATGCTAGGTACACTTAGGTACATCTAGATAGGCATCGTAGGCGTACTCGCACTTTTATGTATTTTATATTCCTGTATGTAGCCATGATTATTGCAAGATGGTAGAACTGTACTATCCTTTTATTTTCAATGTACTGCTAATCATATATATCTGCTACTGTCTAACGATTGTTGCAGCACATTTATTTTACACTAGAAGAACAACTGTGCAATAACGTCTTATCGTAACACGCCTCAATGTTTCTTCTGTGTAACTCTCTGAGACCAAATAAGTGAGCACGAGTGACTGAGCGAAAAGTAGTACATTGTTTCCACAATCCTAGGGGAGCAGGGTTGTCATGTTTTAAGGTTGCCAGAAACAACTCTCTCCCCGACAAGAGGAGACTCTAGTGGCACTGTGAGCTAGCTAATACAAAACAGGCTAACATTCTCGGTGGGGGTGCTCAGAACCAGTCTGGTACCAAACCTACAGTTTATGTTATCCAAATGCTCAGATCCTGTATAAGGCATATAGGGACTACACAACACACAATTTGTATCTGGATATATGTGGGGATACAGAATAGTAGAACATTCATTATGGTCAATTGTATTTCTCGGCACGTGTGCCTTCCAATTGTAAGCCAGTCTGTAAGGCAGTGGAGATTTTGAAAAATGCCCTCTGAATCACATGCTAACATTGGTACCCACAAATTCATAGATGTACAAATAACTACTGCTCCTAAACTCCAAAACTGGTGTCTATTTCAGAAATACATAGGTTTCCTGGATACCTATTTTTCACTTTTTATATATTGTAGCGTTCTAATCTAGGACCCTGATCAATACTGTGACCTTATGCCCCTATACGGCTATAAATCCATTTATTCCCTATATTGGCATAACCGTTCAAGTACAATATTCAGAAACTCGTCTCTGGCCTCAAACGAACAGAGCCACATTTCAGAATCGCTTTCTCTGCCACTTCCTTTGCAACCAATTAGTGCAATGACATAGCAGAAGTTACTATCTAAGATTCCTAGATTAACACTCTGAGTTCTTCAACAAGATAAAAACTCAGCAACCTGGAAATCCCCGCTTGCTATGTTTTGATTAGTAATAGAACTCTAATGAGCACTGATAGACGATCACTTCCAAGTGACATCTTTATTGACGTCTTATGTCCAAAAACGTACGTCAAACAAGGCACCTTTCAGTTATAAATATTACCAACGTTGCCTTAAGCAAACGCTGTCTCGCTGAAGTTGCTGTTATGCTGATGATACCATAGCTGCTATCGCTACTGCTATCGCTGCGAACGATGGTGTGGTGAACTTAGGAGCTGAACAGCCGTCCCCCTGCAAGAGCCCAGCAGATGCAAGCTGCCCGCGGACGCTGCCCCTCCTCCTCCTCGATGCGCTGAGAGAGACGCTGTCTTTTCTCCTGCAGAGAAATCCAGCCCCGGCGTTTCCAGCCTACCCTTGCGGGTGACTGGGATATCGAGTCCCTGAAGGAGATACCAGACCTCCATCATTCTATTCCAGAGGTATGGTGTTGACTAAACCCTTAGAGAGAATTCTTGAAGCAAACCTTGGCAAAACCAACTTAACTTAAAGCTACTTACTTACTCCCCTCCCAAGTATTAGGCTTAGGTCAGGTACACTGGGGTAGGCGTAGTTAGAAGCACCAGTTGAGTATCTTAGCCTAATGTATATATGAATGTATATATGTTTTATTCATTTTAAACCATTGTATGGCTAAGAAACCATATCAATGCTTTTACAGTATTATTTCGTAATACTCATCTTACTGTACGTACTTTTTATAATAACAAGTCTTGCAATTGTGGCAATTCATTTCTCTTGTACGAGAAGAAAGACTGTTCAATAAATGTTACCCTTTATTGAAAACGCCCGTCTCTCTATTCTCTACATATTGTGAAAGTAAACTGCACAACCACTGACTAGGTAAAAAAACTGTCTATTGTTCACACGACTCTAGAGATTGACTCTTATCTGAGGAGCAAAGTTGTCATGTTGCACGGTTGTTGGAAAACTGAATCCCTTCTTGGCTGTGCCAGGGAAGCTGATCACTTCCTATTCAGTCAAGAAAGTTTCCAGTGACCTCTGAGCTAGTTGGTTAAAAACCCAATTAAGTTTAGCATAGTCAGTAGAGGCCTGGAAGATCCGCACTTCTATGTCGATACTACTGTTTATGTTATTCCAATGCGCAGGGCCTATTGGGAAAATAGGAACTACACTACATGGCGCCCAAGGTTTGGTAAGGCGATAAACTAACGCAAGACGTTAGAGTACCTCAGTCGTGCATATTTCACACAGACCCCTTTCTTCTGTAAATACTCCAATAGACGTCTGGAGTGGGTGAAAGGTTAAAATCCGCCCGAACTCAGTAGGAAGAGATTCCTATGTAAAGCTCTGGTTTATTCAACGTTGAAGGATACAGTGTTCCAAAATATTGTGCACCTAATCTTTGTCTCCTTGGAGACCTACTCTGCAAACCTTGCATTTATACAATGCCAGGAGAAAATGGAACAATTGGGGCCGCAGCAGATGCGACTCAGCAGGGTCCCGACGGGACTACTGAACCGTGTGCGATAATCATCCCGGCACATTTAAGAAAATCTATAACGTTAAAACTTATAGAAAATGGACTGACACCACAAGGTGGTACAGTGATTTTCGTGATAGAGGCACACGAATATCGGCAGACAGAGGTATTCTATTCATGGATAAACTTTCCAGCGGCAAACGCTAGAACAAAAGAGTTTCACTATTATAAAATAGAGAAACCACCGGATGAGTACGCTCCCTTCGAGGAGACTGATATCCCACTAAAATTCCAAGAGCACCTGCTCTGGTTTAATGGCGCCCTAAAACACAATGATCATATTACCAGGCTCGGTCCACTAGGTAGACCAGGAGCAACGTGGCCGGTTCTAGCCAGCTACACACCACATCCGGACATTGAAAAAATGTCAAAAGAAGAGCTGTTAGTACAGCTAAAAACATTAATAAAAATACATAGGCAATTAGTCCAATATGTAATGCGGACTGCTACAGTCCAACCAGCTGTTAATGTACCACAGCTAACCCCTCATCAAGGGAACACTAATAAAATCACACCACAGAACATACAGTCATGTCTTGGTAAAACACCCATGAAACGGAAACAAATTCCTTTCTGGTTAGCGCAAAAAATCACTCAAATATAGGCAGTATTTCCGGATACTACCCCTATTGAGAAACACAGAATCTTGACCATCTGCCTTCCTATGGGAATCGCACCACACGTGGAGGACTGTGACACTTGGGGTACAGTCTTTGCTTCCATTTACACAAAAACACACGGTGTTCCGTCTATGGCGGTAATACCAGATGTACTAAGACAGATTCAAAATAAATACGGTCCAGAACCTGCTTTAACTCTTGGTATGAAATTACTGAAAGACTTCAAGCAGGTCTCGGCTATATTATTAGCCAACATAAAAGGAGAAGCAGCATCTGTGGCGATCCGCCAGAAGTTGAAGGAAACAGATATAACAGATCAGCCAATTGAGCTTGCCAGAATCATAGAAAAATGCTATGAAGAATTAGGTAGAGACAGCTTGGGTGGAAAACCAGTTAAGCCCCAACTTCTCAAATATCCAGAAACATTATTTATTAAAAATAATTCAAACACTCCTAAAAAGAGCTGGGATGGAAATAAACAATCCACTCCCAAAGAAAAAGTTTTCCAGTCCAGAGGAAGGTCTCCTCGACGGAGGGAAAGAACTCCGACTCGAGAACACCAGTCTCCCCAGAGGGAGCCCTCTGAGAAAAGATATAACCTTAGAAATAGGGATAATTTGAAAAAACCTGATAGATATCAAAGTATTGATACACGTCCCTCTCGATCTTTTTCGCAGAAATCGGAAAGAAGAGGACCGTCAGACCCAGGAGAGCACACCAAGTCCAAAGAAAGGAACCTGCTCAGAGTAAAAAATCTCAATTTCTGAAAAAGAAGGTAGCCAATATTAGAGTAATCAACCATGCCGAGAATACTGAGGACACAGTTGAAAAACGGGGAGTGGGCACAGACAATGCTAGACAGTGCAGCAGAAATCAGTATAGCCCGCAAGATCTTGAAGAGTCATCTGGAGACAGTGGACACGAATGAATACATTCAGGTTGAAACTGCCGACACCAGACTTAGCGAGCCCCATAAGATATACGAAATAACATTGCGTATAGAGGGTGATAAGACTAGGAAAATAAAGGGTCTATTTTGGGATAAACTCTCAAAAGGCTATGATATTCTGTTAGCTGAAAAAGATTGGCCCCCGAAGTTTGTCAGGGATTGCCCTCGTGGCGAAGAAATGATTATGCCTGCCTTCTCGAATCACATTCCGATTCACAAAAAATATACTTATGCAAGGAAATGGGCAGTGGCCCAGGCACCTGCATTATATAAAAATCATGTAGGATGGGATGAGGACTCTCCTCCCCACAAAATCCAGTTAAAAGGTGAGCCAACTGCACAAAGGCAGTATCCCATTAAGCAAGAAGCTAAAAAACAAGTCAGGGAGATTTTAGATCAACTTGAATATCAGGGGGTGATTGAAACATGCACCTCTCAAATGAACAATCCTTTGTTTCCTGTCTCCAAACCAGACAATTCATATCGTCTAGTTTTGGACTACAGACACCTTAATGCATGTTGCAAAACATTTGCAGTACAAAATTCGCATAGTGCTGCACTAATGAACAACATAGTTAGGAAAAAATATAAAACGACATTAGACATATCTAATGGTTTCTTTTGTCAAAACATTGCACCAGAAAGCAGGTACTTGACCGCTTTCTCCGTAATGGGGTCTCAGAAAAATTCCTGTAGGCTCCCACAGGGGTTCAAGAACAGCCCAGGACTATTCTCAGCTAGAGTAACAGAGTTACTACAAATATATGATGATGAGGCATTATCTTACGTAGATGATATCTATCTCACAGACAACGACTTGGATACTCACTTGAAAAGAGTGAACACCATTATACTTGGGTTCGCAGCAGAGGGTTACAAATTCAACTTTAAAAAGTCTCGAATTGCCCATCTGACAGTATTATTTTTAGGATACGAATTATCAAGTGCAGGAAAAAGCCTAGCGGACAACTTCTTAGAGAAGTGCGCTGTACTCCAAGCTCCAAAAACGCTGAAGAGTTTACAATCCATTCTAGGCTTTCTGAATTTCGGTAGAACATACATTCTAAATTACGCAGAGAGGGTTAAACCTCTCTACGAACTAATTAAACTTAATTTTAAACAAATCACCTGGACTCAAAAACACACAGAAATTTTGAGATCACTGCAAACAGACATGTTAGCAAAAACAAAATTAGATACACGTGACAACACACGCGATCTTGTAATCCGAGTCATCCCAGGAGGATGCGGATTCACGTACCTGACCTCTAATGAGGGAGAAAAGGTACCAATTTCAATTAAATCTCACTTGTACACACAAGCAGAAAAAACATTCAGTCACACAGAAAATACTGTGAAAGCAGTGCAAATTGCATTAGTAAATGAACGAGAACTAGCACACGGCAAAAGGATTAATATCCTCACAGCGGAATCCGCCTTCGAGGCGCTATTCAGCCCAGTAAACCTGCCTACAGTGTCACTGGGTCCGAAATGGGTACAGTGTATAGATTCTCTTGGAGCGGAAGATGTGAAATACTATTTCGCCCCGCAATTCAAAGAACTGAATGATTTAGAATATGAAGAAGAATATCCTCTGCCAATCGAACTTCTGCCTCTCCCACAATACGCCTGTATAATCTATACAGATAGATTTGTACAGCATTTCAACGTAGAGAGCAAATCCTACGATGCAGCCTGTGCGATTGTTAAAGGTCGTTGGCTGTGCGGTAAATTCAGACCGAAAATAACAAAAACTGAATCAGTAAGAAACTGTTCGGCTCAGAGAGCTGAAATCAGATCTTTAAAGATGGCGCTTGAAAATGCAGAACGTGAATTCCCGACACTAATCGTGTGCGATTCTCATTTATGCATCAACTCTTACAATAATAAACTGCAGAGCTGGATTGAAAATGGTTTCAAAGATGACACAGGTGCCACAATAAAGCATAAATTGCTCTGGAAACAGGTAGCTCTTTTTCAGAAAGAACTACAAAAGACTCACGTGATACACGCACAGAGTCTTCAACGTGATGGCGTTCACGTTGCAGGGAATTCATTGGCTAATACAGCCACAGCGGAAGCAACTGAACCGGCTTCCGTAGCCACCAAAAAGCGTGCAGAAAAATACATAGACGGGGAAACCATGCTGGCAGTAAAAACGACTGTAAAAGGCGACTGTGCAGCACTACAAGTGAACTATCCACTCAATTATGCATACGTAATCGATGCAAACTCCGTTCCTTTTGCTCGAATCCCTGGAGTGGGGGATAGGGTAATTCCAAACACGAACAGGAGAATATTTTTAATAGCAGACACACACATGGGTTTGGGTCCTAATCACAGAATGATCAAGGAATCCCTGACTGAATTACAATCAGTATACTGGTGGCCGGGAATGAGTGTGCAACACCAAATATATGCAAACAACTGTGAAAACTGTAACAGGGACCGTAGTAGTGAACTACGCTACCGGCTACCAATCAGAAACAGCGTAACGCTGTCTACATCCCATCCTGCGTCCTATTAATCGTTAAGGCTAAACACACTTAAAGAATGTGGCCTCCAGCGCTCGGCTGACGCCAGAACGGTTATAAAAGATCTGTGAGTCTTTATCGGCACATACGCAATTGCCATGTTCCATTCTGAACAGGGTCCTGCTTTTAGCTCTTGAGCTTATAAGGAGGCCATGGCCAGCATGGGAGTTGGGTTGCGGTATTCTTGTCCGTCACACCCCGAAGGGAATAGTGTGGTAGAAAGAAAAAACCGGGACATAAAGCGATCTATAACAGCGAAGGTATTAGGTTCGGGTGCTGGGTGGGTCAAACATCTAATAAGTGTCCAAATCAGTCTTAATAATTTGCCAAGAAATTCTCTAAAAGGTTTCAGCCCATACGAACTATTGTTCGGAATTAGAATGAGAATTCAGTACTTAGATAGTCAAGTATCAGTGGTACAAGATAAAAAAACAGACTTTGACATCAAAGATCGTTTGGCTGTGTTACAGGACTTGAATGAAACAAGAAAATCCTTAAGCAACATAAAGTTAAAGCAACAGCCAGATACCACTGACGAGGCACCACAAGCAACAGCCCCAGCAAGGCATGTCTGGATTCCAAAGATTGGGGATCTAGTCAGAGAAAAAATTGCGGTGAAGAAGGAATTTGGGCCTTCTTACAGAAAAGCAGTACCTGTCTTGGCAGTCACCGGAACAAGATCAGTAGTACTACCGCCCCTTGCTGGTAAAAAGGAGAACAGAGTTGTATCAATCGACCTGGTAAAACCACAAGCATGTGGCCTATAATCAACAGCAGGCCCAGTGGACTCCCAAGAAACAACAGAATACCCAAACTTGCAACAATCCAAGAGGTTCAAACTGAAAGACTAATCACATTCGATCAGCCTGCAGTGCACAGAGAAGGACTATGCAATAATGCCATGGAACTCGTGCCTCTTGAGACACAGATTGAAACAGTTCATCAAGAAACACCAGTCTACAATAATGTGGCATCAGAGAGTGCTACCGAAAGACAAATTGAAAGAACAATCCCAACAATTGACAGAACTGCCTCTGGCTATTTCATCGACTTCGACAACTTTTCCGAGGATCAAAGCAACCCCGAAGTGATGCCAGAAATAAAAAAGACTTTTAAAGAAAAAGCAACAGAACTCGTTCAACAAGTCAAAGAAGTATATCTAGATGCACCATTGATTGAGCATTGGATTATTTCGGGGGTATTTATACTCCTACTATGCCTAATTTTAGTTTTAATATTAGGAAAGTTTATTACAATTGAATGGACACAGCAAGTCAGAACATCAACTTAGTCCTCAAACCACACAGATCATCCCACGTGAAGAAAAGAGAACTGTCAACAGTAAATGTCACAGCCATTCCGATACACGGTGGGGTAGTATGGGAGAAAACTGACTATGAAATCTATGGTCCGGTCGAGATCCTGAAGTATCCTCATCAACTAAAGGTTTCCTTAAGTGACTTTGTAAAACCTAGCACATTCTCTGATGATTGGGACTTTAACAGTATTAATGACATGATGTCTGATTTAGTAATGTCAGCTAGATTTACAGAGCATGATTATTTACAAGGTTCGTCTAGTTATGAACAGTTGTTCTGTTATACACATTATGGCGATCATTATTTGCATAAATCTGCACAGCCTAGAAATGTTTTTAAGTATAATCAATGGGAACATTGTGCTACACCACCTAAAAGCAGTTCTAAAACATTCTTTGAGAAATTCAAGTACTTCTCAGGGTTTAACACCAGTGATGCAGAAACGTTTTATTACAAACTGTTAGATAAAACAGGAATGAAAACAATGCTGACAAACACTAAATTAATATATTCTGAAGCATTTTATGAAAAAATTATGACATTTGGTTTTGATTATTGGAAAAATAACATTGAAACAAAAACCATTTGGGGTACGAAAGAGTGGCAGGTACAAGGCCTAGAAGCACTATTCAGAACCTGCATGATACCAGAACAAATGATGTTTTTAAATGACACAATTCACCAAACATCCTGTCTTGGCCTAGCTAAGATCAAAGACCTTAACAAACCGTCTATTCCAAAGCCAATACCTGAGAATGCAACAACAGATATTGAGATAGACGTAACTAAAATTTTACATTTTAACAGAACACATCCTGATTGGAAAAAGTGGTTAATCTGGCCTACTGACACAAACAACTGTCAAGATAGATTCCTGAATAAAACACAGGGGTTAAAAATGACCAGACAAGACCCTAGATACTCCCAGAGACAACATCCAGGGATAGTAACAACATACAGTGTAGGGAAACTCTGCCTCGAATGGCTAGGATCATCCACACTGGCTGAAATTAAGCAACACTTGTCTTTACTTAAAGATGGTGCTGATTTGCGCGATTTTATTATGGGACCACGCAAACAGTGTCAAAAGCGTTTCATAGCGACCAGTATGTATGCTGCGTACAACGAGGCTTAGAAAGTCACACAAATTGAAACAGCTGAAAAAATACGAGAAATTGATCGTATTAATTTGGAAAAATCACTTTCTGTAGTGGACAATGGGTTAATGACTCTGTCCTCCAGAATATATTCGTTGGACAATATTGTATCCTCTGCCTTTGATATAATAGACAGAGACTTGCTAATGTTACAGCATGGCCAGTCACAATTACGTTCTATTGTACAATTAGGCTGGACGCTGCAAAATCTTTGTTCAGGCTGTGTGCCTTGGCGTTTAATCAACACAACGTCATTGTTTTCCATTTTTAACCTTACTGATAAAGAAATCAGCTTGGCACAGAAAGGAGCAGACTATACAATCCTGAGCATCGAAAAACTTGAGAGATTACCATTGACAATGTCAGAAAGTCCTGTCATTGAATGGATAATACACGGAATTATCACTATTCCGATAACAACTTTCCGATTTAAAAAATGCCTTGAATACATACCTACTGGCCAGAATGAACGATTGGGTAAAGGATATGTTAAGTCAGCATGGAAATTACCATACACACATTCATGCTATAGTGACAGCGACAAAAATGTATTTCTTAGTGGTGAAAACTGTAAACGTTCACTAAGCGGTATACTTTTGTGCCAGGGTATTAATTTACACGGAGCCTGTGAAGGTAATTCTAACAACCTTTCATGCCACCAGCTTGTCACACCTGCAACGCAGATAGAGCCTTTCTTTATGCAACTCGCGAATGGGAGTTACATTATAAGAACGGATCACAGATGTTGTGGCCTTTTGCCAGAAAAAGCGTATCTCGTAAGCGTAACTTCCATGGTCAAATGCTGTATGCAAGCATTGTTCTCGAGCGGCCCTGGAGACATAGTGACTCCCATCTGGCCTCGTCTGCATTTCTCTTCTATACAAATTGATACTTTAAGCAAAATGAAGTCTGTGTTTTTGCAGACAACAGTGCCCATCATGTCATCAAAAGAGACGTATGATCTCCTAGTTGCAAGGACAGCTACGGAGGTTCATGACCTTTTATCAACAAATTGCCCCGTGCATTTCGTAGAAATGTTGAGCCAACTCCTTAACATGTCTAGTGCCACAGGCATCCCAGGCATATTTAAGACGATTTTTACGGGACTGCTAACACCATTTCAAGCAATTCTGGGAATCGTTCCAAATTTTGTCCACTCTGTTTTTGGCGGCATGCCCCTATTTTTGGGACTTGTAGCAGGGATTTTATTTTTGGCCCTCTTGCTTCGTTATGGCAAGCCACAGCTCAGACATGACTCCTATGGGAATGGAAGAAACAATCCTAGCAGTGCGCTACTGGGACAGAATAACTAGAGTCCTTGGATTGGCCAGGCTGAGAGATCTAAACATGACCTGGTTCCTTTCATTCAGACCGATATGGCAAAATTGCATCTTACCTTTACTACAATGTATGCTATGCGGAGATGAGTGCGTGTTGGACACCTGTCTTTCACTTCCATCAGCAGTACCAATGGATATCGATACTTTGCTAAGTCCGATAACGGCTCACGCATTGTGTTGTCCCCAGCGGCTACCAATCCTGATGACGGCATTCGTTGAGACTCCTGTGCTACGACTAGGTGGTAACAGTGGAGCGAGTGACAAAAGCAACATCACCCAGGTACGACCTTCTGTGAGCATTGCTGATCCAGCCTTTGATGACAGCATTCATTCTCACACCTGCCAAGTTACAGCACTATCAAATTTGGTCGAACTGTCACCTGATTTTGTAGACCAATTCTTTGAGAGCCTGTCTGATATGATGTTCTCACCCGAACAGAAACAATAACTTTAGAGAAGCATTCCGACACACAGCGTTCCCATAAACTCTGGAATCGGCCTTCAGTTTTGAACAACAAAAACTGCTAAAAGCGTTGGAACTCTAATTTCCCCGTTCAAGCAATAATTCTTTTGAATTGAACACTTTTTAATATTCACCTTTTTTGGCACGAAAAATTCTTTGCTTAAGGTAAAGCTATTCATAGAGAACAGAAGCTTCCACTTCTATTTCTAAATATAATCTAGAGACATAATAACTTTACACCAGCCTCTAGCACATTTTACTGCAATGCATTTATATGTGATGAAATTATCTCGCCCTTCTTCTGTATTCAGAGATATTTCATGTGTAATTCTTTTTGCATAATCGTTCATTGATTTCATATGCTATAATTTTTTAATGATTTCTATGCTTCAAAAACGTACAGTACCTAAATTTTCACGTATTACAAATACGCCTATTTCAAATGCATATATGTATTTTGGGGTGGGCAATGTTACACATGCATCTTATTGCTCTAGTTTTAGTAATTTGATGGACATGAATTCGTGGAGTGGGTGTAGCGTTCTAATCTAGGACCCTGATCAATACTGTGACCTTATGCCCCTATTCGGCTATAAATCCATTTATTCCCTATATTGGCATAACCGTTCAAGTACAATATTCAGAAACTCGTCTCTGGCCTCACACGAACAGAGCCACATTTCAGAATCGCTTTCTCTGCCACTTCCTTTGCAACCAATTAGTGCAATGACATAGTAGAAGTTACTATCTAAGATTCCTAGATTAACACTCTGAGTTCTTCAACAAGATAAAAACTCAGCAACCTGGAAATCCCTGCTTGCTATGTTTCGATTAGTAATAGAACTCTAATGAGCACTGATAGACGATCACTTCCTAGTGACATCTTTATTGACATCTTATGTCCAAAAACTTACGTCAAACAAGGCACCTTTCAGGTATAAATATTACCAACGTTGCATTAAGCAAACGCTGTCTTGCTGCTGCTGAAGTTGCTGTTATGCTGATGATACCATAGCTGCTATCGCTACTGCTATCGCTGCTAAAGAGCGAACGATGGTGTGGTGAACTTAGGAGCTGAACAGCCGTCCCCCTGCAAGAGCCCAGCAGATGCAAGCTGCCCGCGGACGCTGCCCCTCCTCCTCCTCGACGCGCTGAGAGAGACGCTGTCTTTTCTCCTGCAGAGAAATCCAGCCCCGGCGTTTCCAGCCTACCCTTGCGGGTGACTGGGATATCGAGTCCCTGAAGGAGATACCAGACCTCCATCATTCTATTCCAGAGGTATGGTGTTGACTAAACCCTTAGAGAGAATTCTTGAAGCAAACCTTGGCAAAACCAACTTAACTTAAAGCTACTTACTTACTCCCCTCCCTAGTATTAGGCTTAGGTCAGGTACACTGGGGTAGGCGTAGTTAGAAGCACCAGTTGAGTATTTTAGCCTAATGTATATATGAATGTATATATGTTTTATTCATTTTAAACCATTGTATGGCTAAGAAACCATATCAATGCTTTTACAGTATTATTTCGTAATACTCATCTTACTGTACATACTTTTTATAATAACAAGTCTTGCAATTGTGGCAATTCATTTCTCTTGTACGAGAAGAAAGACTGTTCAATAAATGTTACCCTTTATTGAAAACGCCCGTCTCTCTATTCTCTACATATTGTGAAAGTAAACTGCACAACCACTGACTGAGTAAAATAACTGTCTATTGTTCACACGACTCTAGAGATTGACTCTTATCTGAGGAGCAAAGTTGTCATGTTGCACGGTTGTTGGAAAACTGAATCCCTTCTTGGCTGTGCCAGGGAAGCTGATCACTTCCTATTCAGTCAAGAAAGTTTCCAGTGACCTCTGAGCTAGTTGGTAACAAACCCAATTAAGTTTAGCATAGTCAGTAGAGGCCTGGAAGATCCGCACTTCTACGTTGATACTACTGTTTATGTTATTCCAATGCGCAGGGCCTATTGGGAAAATTGGAACTACACTACATGGCACCCAACGTTTGGTAAGGCGATAAACTAACGCAAGACGTTAGAGTAACTCAGTCGTGCATATTTCACACAGACCCCTTTCTTCCGTAAATACTCCAATAGACGTCTGGAGTGGATGAAAGGTTAAAATCCAGTTCAAAGCTTGTCGACAACCTGCCGAGCAACCTCCAACACTGGCTTAAAATAGAACCTCTTAAAGGTGGAGTCTGAGGACCAGTCGGCCGCTCTCAATAAATCCTCTAACCTAGCTCCAAGGGCAAAAGCTTTAGAGGCCATAGCTCCTCTTGCCGAGTGTGCACCAAATTGTTTGGTATCAATCCCCGCCTACTGCATCACCCAACGCACCCATCTGGCGATAGTTGGGGAAGAAACAGCCTTGTACGGTTTACTTAGGGCAATGAGCAGAGCAATTGTCTCTCGCCCGGAGGACGAGTATCTTCCGTTAAATCTTCATAGGCACGGAGGCACTGCACCATGCACAGCTTGGGGGAATCTGTAAAAGCTGGATAAGAGATCACTCTCGACATGGACTTAGTTCGTCTACTCACTGTGAATGACACCCCATCCAGGGAGAAAACTCTAGCAGTGATGTCTAATGCACGAATGTCAGAAACACGCCTGCAAGACACCAGGCACAACAGCATTGCCAACTTAGCTGTGAGTTCCTTGCGAGACAGAAACCTATTTGGTTGCCAAGACAAAAACAAGTTCAGAACTCTGTTGACGTCCCAAAGGACGGAGTAGCACAGCTCCGGAGGTAAGGAGAGGTAAGGAGAGACGAATCCCTCTCAGGAGCCTGCACACCAAAGGGTGCTCCCCAATCGGGGAACCCTGCACCAGATTGTGTCCAGCAGAAATAGCAGAGCGGAAAGTGTTCATGGACCGGTGGGCCAAGCCATCTTCTAAGTTCAAGTTCAAGTTTGGCATTTATATAGCGCACTACTCACCCATAGGGTCTCAAGGCGCTTGAGGGAGGGTGGAAGTTACTAATCAAATAACCAGGTTTTGAGTTGTTTTCTGAAGGAGAGGTGGTTCTGAGTGAGTCGGAGGTGGGTGGGGAGGGAGTTCCAGGTTTTGGCCGCTAAGTAGGAGAAGGATCTTCCCCCCATGGTGGACCTGTGGATGCGTGGGATCGCGGCGAGGGCTTGATCGGTCCAAAAATTAAGAAAATGAACTACATCTGCCCCCACAGGATCTAAACCCCGTCGCACACACCAGCGGCGCCATCTATGCCAGGCTGATCTGTACCTCCTGGTCGTGCTATCCGCCCATGCCTTGGAGAGCAGGTCCTCTGCCTTTCCCGAAAGGCCTGGGAGCGTCCAGCGACGCCGGAGATCCGCCATGCCATCAGTCGCAGCGATCCCTCCTGGACTAGTCGGTGGGGAGACCCGTCCGGACTGAGCAGAATGTGAGGAGAGTGGGGGAGTAGGATTGGAGAATCCAAAGAAAGTTCCAGAAGAACTGGAAACCAAACTTGAGATCTCCACCATGGAGAGATCAGGACCATTTCCGCCGACTGACGGCGGAGCAACGCCGACACTCGCGTTATCATGGAAAATGGGGGAAACGCGTACCCCCGCTAGCCCGACCAATCCTGAAGGAACGCGTCCGTCGCCACCGCCAATGGATCCGGGCGCCAACTGAAGAACCTCGGGAGCTGATGATCCAGGCGGGATGCGAACAGGTCCACTGTGAAGGGACCTCATTTGGCTGCTAGTCATAAAAACACCTGAAGATCCAGGTTCCATACGCTGGCGTCCAACAGATGTCGGGAGTGCCAATCGGCCACCTCATTCTGGCGTCCCGGTAGGTACTCCGCCGTGACTGACACCAGCCGATCCAAGCAAAAGTGCCAAAAATCCTTGGCAAGATCCGCTAGCACCTTCGATCTGGTCCCCCCCAGATGGTTGATATAGCGAACCGCCGACACATTGTCCGTCCGGAGGAGGACACATGACTGAACCCTGTCCTTCGTCCAACACTGGACTGCAAAGGAGCCGGCTAGCAACTCTAAACAGTTGATATGCAAGGACTGCTCGTGGCCCGACCAGGCGCCTCCTGTGGAAAACTCTCCGCACTTGGCCCCCCAGCCAGAACGGCTGGCGTCCGACTCGATCGCCACGCCCGGGGCGGAGCCGAAAATCGCACGACCATTCGAGGCCTCCATGTGCGTCAGCCACCACCTCATTTCCTCTCTCACTTCCTCTGACAACGGAATCATCTGAGAATATGTGAGGCCCTTCCTGAGATGATAAGTTTTCAGACGCTGCATGGCCCGATAGTGGAGCGGGCCCGGGAAAATGGCCTGAATGGAAGAGGACAGGAGGCCCACCAAGTGCGCCAGGTGGCGCAGCAATGTGAGCTATTTCGCCAGAGTCTGACATAACTCGTGCCGGATCTTCGCCATTTTCCTGGCGGGAAGACTCAGCGTGGAAGACACAGAGTCTATGTTGAACCCCAAAAAAGTTGCATACTGCGTGGGGATTAGGAGGGACATCTTTTCGTTGATAATGAAACCCTGGCCCTGAAGCAGGTTGACCGCCACCTGGAGCTGGGCCTTCAGCTTTACCGGGCATTGGTCCATGAAAAGCATGTCGTCTAGATAAACGATCATCCTGATACCTTGAGCCCGCAAGGCCTCTACCGCCGGGCGCAACACCTTCGTGAAACACCACGGCGCTGAGGAGAGCCCGAAAGGAAGTGTGGTGAACTCGTAAACCTGCTCGTCCCACCTGAACTGGAGGAAACGATGGTGAGGAGGGAAAACCGGGACCGCCAAGTAGGCGTCTTTTAAGTCGAGCCTGACCATCCAATCGGACGGGCGTAAAACGTCCCTCAGGAGATGGATCCCTTCCATCTTGAAATGGCGGTACACCAACCATTCGTTGAACTCTTTCAGGTTGATGGGCGGCGGCCCCCGTCGACCTTGTCGACCAGGAAAAGATTGCTGAGAAAACCCCCAGGCTACTCCTGTGCACAACAAATCGCCCCTTTGTGGAGGAGGGCGGACACCTCTTCGCGCACCAAGTCTGCATCGCGCTGGGAAAAGGTAATGAGACGGGGACGTTGTAGCTGACACGGACGGCCATGAAACTCCAGCTGGAAGCCCTGAACGGTCTGCAGCACCCAAGCGTCACTCGTGAGCGGCACCCACGCTGGTAGAAACTGCGCCAAGCGCCCCCCTACCCGCAAAGTCACTGAGGGCAGCACGCTCACCTCTTCCAGCACCTTGTTGCTGTCCCCCGAGGCCGCCGCGGCCTCTGAATCGCTGACCCCGGGTAGGGTAAAAGTTGTTGAAGCAGGAGCTATATTGTGCTTGTCCGCGGCCAGAGCCTTGCCCCCGATCGGAGCTGCCGCTACAACCGAACGAGCGGCCCCTGCCACGTCCGGTCTTGTCAAAAACCCGCTAGGGAAAAACCTTTTTAATGTTGGATTGAGCTCTGTCTAAAGAGGTAAACGTGGCAACAAATTTCCCAAGCTCCTCAATGAAGGGGTCCCCAAAAAGGCCCCCTTGTGCCACTGCGCCGGCTTCCGACGAAGCGAGGTCACCCAACTTAGTCAAGTCAAGTCAAGTCATAAAATTTATATAGCGCACTACATACCCAGAGGGTCTCAAGGCGCTTAGGGAGGGGAGGAGGATTACTTGTCAAATATCCACGTTTTAAGTAGCTTTCTGAATGCTAGGTGGTTTTGGGTAAGGCGAAGGTAAGTGGGAAGTGAGTTCCATGTTTTAGCTGCCAGGTATGAGAAGGATCTACCTCCCATGGTGGTCTTGCTGATACGAGGTACAGTGGCGAGGGCTTGGCTGGAGGATCGTAGTTGGCGGGAGGGGGTGTAGAAGGACAGTCGTGAGTCTATCTTAATTAACAATGACCTCCTCCTCTCAGTAGAGAGGGCACAATTGGCGTTTCTGAGGAAGACAATGGCCCTCTGTGCCCAATTGGACAGGACCTCCTGTGATATAGGATCACCAGAGACCTTGGCCTCCTCGGCCATGTCCAGAATTTTGGTCATGGGTCCTATGGCGTCCAGTAGCTTGTCCTGGCACGTACGCTAGGACCTATCAATACCCTTCCTAGGGTCCCTGATGAATTTCCCCAAGAACGTCGCCATTTTAGGGTCGATGTCAGGTGTGAGCGCCACCTTACCCTCTAGAGTGGGGCGAGGACACTCTGCCCGAAGGCGGTTACGAGCGTCCTTCTCCACGGGTTTGCGCAACCGGCTGGCGACATACTGGGCCACTTTATCTCCGGGGACCCAATCCGAGGACCGGGGGTGGACGATTTCGTCCGGGTCCAACATGTCAGAAGGACCGGCGGAGGGAATTGTCTGGGACGGAAACCAGGACCTTGAGGAACAGGCCTCCTCGTCTGTTTCCCGGGAATCTCCGTCATCTTGGGGCTCAGGAGACACCGTACGCGGGGTCTGAGGAGGAACCTCCACGGGGTCAGGAAAGGACTGGGGCCCCTCATGTGCCATAAAGGCACTTTTGATCCGGGCGAAAGCCTCCGAATCAACCCCTTCAGTGCAATGCTTTTTAGGAGGGGGAGGGGTGGGCGAAGGTGTAGTGTCAGGGACTGGAGTCGTTGTAGGAATCAAGGCAGCCAACTTGAAACACGCCTCGTCTAACCGAGCCTTGAGGCGCTGCTCCAGTGGCACCATAGCCTGATCGACTGCCCTATAGATAGAATCGTCTACCGCTTGATAAAAGTCCTCATCCCAAGAGGCATAGCTGAGAGGGTCTTCCTCCGCATAGTGGCCACTTCCCTCTTGCATCTTGAGGTAAATCAGGCTCTGCTAAGGAGGGCACTGCGGCGCCAGCAATATTAAATGCCCTAACAGGCACCAAATGTACACTGGGAGGGAGCCCAGACTATATGGGGGAACACAAAGGCACCCAATTGACGGGGAATGGCCCCTGGGAACGCTGCTGCCCTTTAGGATCACAGGGCGCCAACCCGGCAAAGCGTCCCCCGCGCTAACTCTGGTGCGAATTAGGACCCCTCAGGGTGTCAGAAACACACATACAACCCACACGGGCGTCCACAGTCTGGGGAAAATCACCTAAATTTGCAACCCCGCAGGGTGTCAGGCCGGGAGGCAAGGGGCGCCTCTGACAATCTGAGGCCACCTGAAGAAAAACGCGTTTAAAACGCTTCAAAACCGCGTCAAAACGCCCCTCAGGCACATTAGACAGCAACAACAGATCGCCCCCTAGCGACGAAAACCACACACACCGCCTCTAAGGGACCAGGACCGTGTGAGGAGCGCTGAAAAGCGTCCCGCGATCACTAGGGGACTCTGTAGGGAATAAAGAGGTCAGCGCTTGCCAGCAACAGAAAACGCTATCTACACAGACCCCAAACACCAGAGAGAAATGCCAAAAACCACTTAATTTGCTGCTGAGCAGCGAAGAAAGAGGCAGAGGAAGCAGCTGCAGGGCATGATGGGAGCTGCTAGTGTGCGGAGAGCGACGAAGGACTGCCATTGAGACTCTTTGTTTTCCCTATTGTTCATGGGAAATGTAGTATTTGATGTTTTTTCTTGCTGCTGTTTGTGAAATAAAGCGAAGGAAGTAAGGCATAATCCGAAGCCTCCGGTCCTGCCATAGAATTGCTCTATACCCGTGCACAATGAAAACCCATTGTAAGGTGCAATCCGTTGTAGGCTGGGGGTACCTTGGGTTCTGGGAAAACAAACAAATCCTATGCATCCCAGCATTCACAAGAGTCTAGCGGATGTAATGTTACATTGATTTTGCAAATCAGCAACTGTGATAAAAAGTTACAAATGAAAACATTGTTGAAAATGGCAATTTATTTCCTACTCATTTTCAATATTTGTTTATTTCAACAGTTAGTTTCTTTTGGAGAACCTTGAAAGAGCTACAAAAATGATCCCTTGCTGGATTCTGAATTTTGTCTAAATTGCATAAATCTGTAGAGTTCCAGGAATAACCATGAGTGTCACCCCGGTTTCCACCACAAATTGGAAGCAGGTTGAAAGCGGAAAAATCTTGAAAAATGGGCTATCTATTTAAAAAATGGCAAGCCTACCCTAAAAAAATAGTTTTTTTGATTCAATCCTGCAAGTTCATGAAAGCCAGGAGGATGGGGAGTTTAGCACAGAAAATCTTTTGTTGATGCAATTTGTAAAACAGATGCTTTTTTGTGGAGCCCTTTTTCATATTTTCCAAATCAAAAGTTTGCTTAATTTTGCCTATTTCCTCAGTCCAATCCAAGAGAATCCACAAGCTCCAGATACCTTCAGGATACCCAGGGTGTTGGAAAAAAGACACAAATTTAGCATGGCTACCTCATGTGGAAAAAAGTTAGAGAGGCCTAAGCGTGAACTATTCCAAATAGCCAAAAAAAGGTTTCACGTTCTAGGGGAAAAGTAATAGCAGCTAAGGGGTTAACACATAGATGTGGAGTTAAGAATAGTGAACCTACATCACCTACTTATATGTACCTTTACAGTATAGTGGTGGTCGATATAGTTGATGCAATATTTTTGTGGTTCGATATTTCAACTGTGACATAGTGACATACAGCCACCTTACTGAACAGACACAGGTGCATCGTGAGGTTCAAGGATATGGAGGGAACTTTCCAGGGTTTCAGGATTACACTGTGATCCTTCCAGGATTACATTGTACGTTGAAGATCCATCTCCTATCACCTTTAACTTTGTGAACCAACAACCACAGTTTTTAGTCTGAGAGAGGCATGGGATAGTTTCCTCCTCACCCGGTGTCTTACGCTTGTGTTCCATTGTCTGCCGGCACACTCATGTTCTATGTCTTGGTACCGACCTTGAAGCCTTTTCTGTTCCAGGGATATTCCAGCTTGAATCTGCAATCAGACTGCAATCTCTAAGTTCAACTGGTGATCCAGAGGGTGTCCCCAACCAAATATATTCCTGAGGTTTACTAACAAACTGAGGGGCAAATTACCAAGGGGCGATAGGCAATTATCGCCGGTTTAGCGGCCGTATTCAGCCGCTAAGCGGCGATAATTCTATCGCTATATTAGCAAGCTGTCGCTAACTGATGTTAGCGACAGCTTTTAGGCGATAGCGAGCGCTCTGCATGTCAGTGATATTAATCGCTGATGACATGGAAAGTGGGCGTACCCAACCTGTAAGCGACTGAAAGCAGTCGCTAACGTCGCTATCGCCTATTAGCAAGGCGGGCGTAGCGATGGAAATATTCCCGCTATTGCCAAAAACTAACGCCTGCTCAGATCAGTTCCTAGCCATGTTATCCAATGGGAGGTGGATAACATGGCTACGAGCATTTCATCGTTAATGCGTGAATATCGCTGTATTCTCAGCGATATTCACGCTATCGCCGGGAAAATTATCGCTTTGGAGATAAATGTTGCTAATAGCACGTTATCTCAGCGATAATTTCCGGCGATGCTTAGCGATAAAAAAATCGTTGCTAAGCTTAGTTAGCGATAAATATTGCTACTCGTTGGTAATATGCCCCTGAATTATCTCTATCTAAAACTCTCCCTGTTTCCCTCCCACTACCTCTGATTCCTGCTAACCAGTCACTTTAAGGATTTTTTCTGGTCAAGGAAAAGACCAATTTAAGCTGTTTTGGTGTGACTCTTTTTCTGAAAATGGAACATATAATGTAATATTGATAGGCTTTAAGCTGAATTAAATTAACAAGAAATAGGTAATTAAATTCAAAGTTGTTCCATAAAGGGGTCACCCAGATATGTTTTGCCCGAGGCCCAAAATATTTAAAATGACGTTGGATAGGGGACCACGTAGAAGTTCCTGTCATGAACACTGTGACAGGGCCCATTTAGACCTCTCTTTTTATCATATGCTTTCTTGTAGATCCAGTTATCTCTTTATGTTAGAAAGTGTGAAGCTGTAGACATGTGCTGAAGTGTTAGCATCATGCCTGCCTCCTATCTGGGCTGACATGTTTTTGTTGTTCTTAATTATTGTTGCTGTCATAACATTATGGACGCTTATAGTGAAAGTTGACACGCTTCTACTGTTTTATTTATTGTGGCAACTTGTCGACATGTAAATCGAGATTATGCATTTATTGCTATACCTGTTTTGTCTTGTTGAGATTTTAGAGTCTCCAAACATATAAACAAATAATAAAACTGATAATCAGGTACTATGAAAACCCAGGCAAGGGATTCTTGACAAAACTATCAAGATCAAGCTGGTTTGCAGCAACAACCAGCCTCAGTTGGGGACTGCCCTGGGAGCGGTATAGAGAAGTTGGCCTTCACCCCTGCACTGCTTATCATTCCCAGGCAAGGGCTGGGATAAAGAATAGCTTAACAGCTATTTTTTAGCAGAAAGAATGCATGCTGTATAATCCCCCTTAGGAAACTTGATTTATTTGCTTGCTATTTTCTGCAAAACTTTGGATTAACACTTAGAAGTACGGATAGGGTGTTAGGATGCTAGGAATTTGCTGAACGCATCAGGAATGTTCATACAGGGGCCATATCATACACACCTGCATTTATTTTTTCATTCTGTGTAGTTACGTTCATATTTTATGCACTACATACATTTAAAGTTAATCCCCTTTTTCTTAGTGCCGCTTTGATTTTAATATTCATTTATGAAAGCAAACCTTAAGTTCCCCTGTGTCTCTGAACTCATCTAGGGCCGTATTATCAAGAAAGGGCGAAACATTATCGCCGCTTTTATCAGCAGGAAACTGCCGCTAAAGCGTCGATAATGGGCTTGATAATATGCCCTTGTGAATTCCTATAGAAGCCCAGGTTCTGGTGTTAACATGGGCTTCTATGGGAATTCACAAAGGCATATTATCAAGCCCATTATCACCGCTTTAGCTGCAGTTTCCTGCCGATAAAAGCGGCGATAATGTATCGCCCTTTCTTGATAATATGGCCCGCAGTGGGTCTAATTGTAACTAGAAAATATCACCTGCATGGTATTGCTCAGTGGGTTGTGCATGGGTCGCATTCCAACTGGATTTCTAATTTGTATTGGTGCACTGAACTGAGTCCTTGCACCAGGAGGGCTAGAAAGCTTACCCTTGCAGCTCGGGGACGCCCTCGGATTGTGACACAACACAGTGTCTGGTTGTCACCTCTCTGGTGATTCTGTGTGCAGATTGTTTACAATATCCTACTTGGAATATAAATATAAGTTTTGAACACATCCTCATGCAACCTCTTTACACCAGTTTTTGCAACAAATTTGCCCATTGGTTCTTGTGAGTAGAGAACCACACAATTACTTATCACTAATCCACCGCCAGCGGCTGAACTCTCTTCAGATATATTCATGTACTTGGGTCGATAGCTTCTCTCTATACTGGTTTCTGTTTTTAATCCTAATCCAACACTGGCTTGGCCGTGGTGCTTTACATACTGGTAAAATACTGGCCTTACAATTGCACTTTAAATTTGGAAATTGTGTGGAAACTGGCAGCTGATGGGGAATTTGTGTATTTTCACAAAACGTCTTAGGAATTTTAGAAAAGTATGCTAAATTGCACTTTTAGCATGAAATGTGGTTTGCGGATATCTTGTATGAATTTTCCACACAAGGCTATAAAATGTATTTCTGAGCAAACCAGTCTCCCGTGTCTGGAGTTTTTGTGTCAGGACAAGCAGTGTTTATTGCAGGCACACACCTGATTTACTGCACCAGAGAAACGTTGCTTCTGGATGCAGTAGCATACACTGGAGAAAAGCAATAAATCAGTTTTCCATCAAAACTGCCTGTAAATTCCATTGATTTTTTTTAAATGCCACAGTGAAACACATCATTTGACATAATTATTGCAAACATTTTTGAGGCGGAGGAATCTCTAGAAGCCAGGGCCCACGGGCATACTCAAGATGCTCACTTGTTGCACTTTGTGCCTGGTACTAAAAACATTTTCCCAGGGCTATATTGGGTCGCCAGTCCAGCGTTGTAAATCCGCATGGAAACACTTAACCACGAGGCAGCATTTTTAACAGTGTCCTAGAAGCAAGGCTACTGGCGTTATGTGGCAGGTAGGGCCACACATTATGCGGCTGGTGGATCACGTTATGCGGCAGGGTCCACTAAATTATGCAGCAACATAATACAAAGGGCCAGATTTACTAATTTTTTAATCAACACAGATTAGCAGGGCAACTTAATGCTCTGCATCACCTGAAACGAAGAGAGCAGAAGTGCTGACGCACTTCAGGCAGCCTAGCGCCAATTCAGGCACCCTTACACAGCTGTGCAAGGGTGCCCGCATTACAAGGAGAATGGTTTTGTGCACAAAAACAATCTCTCAATGGCATTTTCTTCTTTCTATGTATGCTGCAGGTAACAGCACACATAGAAATAGGAGATAACAAGGAGAAAAAAATATGTTCCTCCTCATTACACCACCCTCTGGGAGGCGTCGTGATTTCATGCAATCCCAGGTTTACAAACCTTTATGAATCAGGCATTGCGCCGATGTTCCACCCATGGAACGCCTCTCAGGATGAAATGTTAGGCAATGCAGCTCTAGCTCTTTTACAAAGCCATGCAAGGCGGTGCAAATCGCCCCCGGGTGGCTTCATGATTATGCATTTGTATTTTGAGTCACAGATGTGCCACAAAAGTGGTGCAACCATGACGGAAAATGTGAGTGAATCTGGCCTAAAATATTTAGTGTTATGCCATTCATTTTGTAATAGAATAAATTGATTTTGTAATTTTTTGCATGTTAACACTGTCTGGGAACTTTCTGGGCAAACCAGTTTAATATCAAAATACAGCAAAAAGTAACTGAAAGGTGACCAGTCAGCCTTTGCAAAGTGCCTTCCACTGTGCAGCAACATGCTACTATGTTTTTTGTTACACTAGATTGGTTTGAACTAAAATAGGGCAATCTTTTTGTTTCCCGATGTCCAGTGCTATCTTGACCAGGACCAGCACAATCAAGAAGACCACAAAGAGATATAGAGAGAGACCTAAAGTGGAATCTAACTGCACTGTTTGGAGGAAGCCAGACTTCTGCGGGTACTAGCTGTCACCTCCGGACGTCCCCAGGTGGAAAGATGGGTATACAGAGGCATGCATTAGCCTGCTCTTTCTGCAAAACCTACTTTTGCATGATTTTTTTTCAATTTCACCAAATTCACAATGCTGCTACAGTCTTCAAAAATATGTCAAAAGACACAATGATCTGTTCTATCTGCTTTTTGCACCATCCTTTTATAGATGGTCTATTGAAGTTTGAGTGTTTTTTCACTTTTACACAGATGACAAAAAACATATTGTTAAAACGTCTGGAACTGATGGCTTTTTTGATCTCCTTCCTGTTTGTCTTCTAAACAAAATGTTTTGGATGGATCACAATGGGCTTAAGACTAATATGGATAAAATGGGGATGAACATGTTAGGCAATAATTTATCGGTATCACATTTTACCACCTGGGCTGACAATGGGGCCCTATTACGGAAGTGTCCCTGGGTGCAACGAGCGTTAGCGCCTGCTTTGTGCACCTCTGGGGCAGTTTGGTGTTACAGAAGGGGTCGCAGATGCTCGTGTGTCCCCTTCTGTAATACAGATAGCTGTTGGGCACATATAGCACCAGCTCTTTCACTGAAGGTGTCCCCTCAGTTGCATGGTGGCATAGTCCCATGCAAATGAGGGAACCCCTTTGCCTCTTGGCCGGCACCATATACAGACATGGGTGCAGAGGCAAAGAAGCTGTCAGGAAGCGCACTGACCGCACACTACCTAAAAGGTGGGTCACTGTCAGTGCACCCCTAATGACAGCCCTCTGGAGTGGACCTCCCTTCAAGGGGATCTCTCTCCCCTCTTAAAAGTTGCAGTATGAATCCACTGGCCTGTTTTTCTATTGTGTTGCCCCTAGAGCAGGCATAAGTTTACATCTGCTCTGAGGAGATACTAACATAGTCTTATAGCCCTCTGCCGAGTGGTAAAGGCTCTGAACCCAAGTTATGGGCCTGAGATGCAGGTGAGGGCCTATAGCGAGGGAGAGGGCCTTTAACAACCAGTATAGCCCGAGGCAGAAGAGTTGTAAGGCTATTAAAGCATTCCACTCACTAAAGGTTGAATGTATTTTTTTATTTTTTTTTATAAATTGATTTTATTGACAAGGTTTTTTAGACATTACAATGCAGAATTGGCACTAAGACAAAATAAGATTACATTCTTTACAACATACATTACATTATAGATTCAATTATATTGAAAACAGAAAACAAAGTAGCCCAATCTCTATGGTCCAATATACAGGCCAAGAAATGCACATTCACCAATAGCAATAGTATTTCAGTTGATCCATTCAGCTACCGGCTCCCAAATCTTTGATGCCATTTGTCTCCTCCTCCCCCCTTTACAAGAAAAGATTGAAAATTCGAGCCTATGAATAGCTAGCAATCTAGCTCCCCAATTCGAGAACCTAGGAGCTTCAGAGGACAGCCATTGAGACGTTATACACAACCGGACCTGTGACATGGCTATGAACATAAAGGCTAATTCATATTGCGTATTCCTTCCTTCTTCATTATTACAAACATCTACCCCAAATATCACTAAAGCTGGGGTCAGAGTGCTGCTAATCTTGAGTGTAGTATTGACAAAGCGCTCAATATCTTCTAGGAAACTAGTAAGGGAAGGACAAGAATAAAACATATGGATTGCATCAGCCGCAAAAAGCCCACACCGTGCACAAACTATCTCCCTTTCTACTACCCCATTTTGAAATGTGTGTGATATAAATCCAGCATTGCCATATAACTTTGAGTTCTAAGTGTTCCCGACACAATGACCTCTCTGGCAAGCTCTAACACTGGTGTTAAGTCAATGCCTGTCTTACCAAGCCTACCTTCCCATTTAACACTTTGAAGAATAGAATGTTTTGAATTAAAATGTGAGAAACATGAAGACAAACATTGGAATGTTGGAGCTACAGGCTTTTACCAGCCATGAGTCCAGAGCCACGACATTGTCTTCAATGGAGCTCTCAACATTTCCATGTTCTAATATAGCTTTAGATCCCTTGTAGCCCAAAGGTCTTTAACAAGGGAGCTACAAGGGCTCTAAGGCTATTAGAACATTTTGCCACCAGAGGGCAGAATGTTCTAATTTGGAAAAACAAGGCCTTTGCAAAAAGAGGCCTTTGTTCACAGCAGCAGCTGTGAAAAGAAACACACATTGGAATGTTGCTCTTCGGGCTTCTACCAGCTATTGGAATGTGAAATTCTACCAGTCGGTAAAAGCCCAAAAGCAACATTCCAATGTTGCTTTACAAAGGCCTCTCGGAGCCCGAGGGGATTTATACCCCCTCGGTCTCCAAGAGGTCTTTGTTTTATTTGCTAGAACATTCTGCCCTCTAGTGGCAGAATGTTCTAATAGCCTTATAGGCCTTCGTAGCTGGGCTATACCGGCTATTAAAGTCTCGCTCTGTTGTTAAATGCCCTCGCCTTCGGCTCGGGCCTTTAATGCTAGAGCGGGCCTTTAATAGCCGGTATATCCCGCTATGATGGGCTATAAGGCTATATTATAAGCCAAGAGCCAATCCTTTGTCTTCAATGGAACTCTCAACATTTCAATGTTCTAATATAGCCTTAGAGCCCACCGTAGTGGGCGCTACCAGCCATTAAAGGTCTGCTCCAGTGCAAAAGGCCCGAGCTGAAGATGAGGGTCTTTAACAAAGGAGGGGGCCTTTATTGGTAGGGCTCCAAGGCTATTAGAACATTTGGTCCCTGGAGGGCAGAATGCTTTAATTTGTAAAACTAAGGCCTCCTGGAGCCAGAGGGGGTTGAAATCGGGTCGGGCTCCCACAGGCCTTTGTTAAACATTGGAATGTTGATGTTCCAGACTTCTACGAGCAATTAGTAGCCAGGAGCACTCCATTTTCGTCAATGGAGCTCTCAACATTCCAATCTTCTAATATAGCACACAGTACTGGTCTGTGATGGGTGGAACCATATGAGTTCCTCCCTTTTCGCAGTGGGAGTGCTGCATATTTTGTATGCCCCTCACATGCTTCTTTAGCACTTTATGCAGTGTATTCATTAGTCTTTAAGTTCCTGTAGAGCAAGGCTCATCCAATTGAAGAGCAGCCCTACACAGACAGAGAACCTGTTGCAACGTTTATCAATATGTCCTTTAGGCAAAGAGAAAACACAACATATCCACATCCAGGGCTATCTAGGAACATTATGTTAGATGCCTGGTCCTTAACCAAGAGCGCAGCTTTAGTTTTAAAATTTTATCAATAAATAAAGTGAGGTGTAAGAGAAGACCGACCCCTCTGGCCCTACACTCCTCTGGCTTCCATGGAGTCTAGCGCTCTCCTTCCTCCCAGTCACATGTGCAGAATGGCAACACATGAAGACACCATTTAAACCACCTTCTCTCACACACACACATCTTGAAAGAAGGAGCTTTAGGAGTGACCTACAGAGTTGTCACTAGCTCTGTGAGGGATGGCAGCCCCCAGTCACAGGACTCCCATCCAACCCTACAGCAATCATTCAATACACAGAAGAAAGTGGTACCTCCAACACTAACCCCTATTCTCCTTGTATGCTGGTGGAAGAAGTGAGCACAGTGAAAACACAAGAAAGGAACAGTCAGACATTCCAGATCAAAATAAGGCTCATGAAACAGGCTACAAGAGGTAGGAAACTGTTCCAATGGAAGTAACTACTAAACATCTAGGGCCAGATGTAGGCAACTCATTTTTACCGATTCTAAAATACCGATTTTTACCGAATCTGTATTTTAGAAGAGGGAAATGAGATGTAGGTAAAAAATCTGTAAAAAATACCGATTCAGTAAAATTCGGAAACCCCGACCCGGTATTTACTGAATCGGTATTTACCGAATCAGTATTTACCGATAAGGCAAATACCGAATCGGAAATTCACATGCAATCCTATGGGCCCGGTTGCCCATAGGAATGAATTGAATATACCGAATCGGTATTTACCGAATCGGTAAATACCGAGTCGGAGATACAAAATAACAGGCAGTTGAAGTATCGGCCAATCAGGTGCCTCCACCCCGCCCCTTAGCCAACCAACAGAGCAATCCACCAATCCTGTGCATCCACCCCACCCCACAACCAGGAAGTGGCCACACCCATGCAGGTGCAGAGTGCAGAGTATCTGATCACACAGGAGAGCAGTTACACAGAGATAGGCTGTTGTGAAGCTGAGCTCTGCAGGACAAACAAATGGATCCCCAAGACTCCCAGAGGGAAGGTGCAGAGAGGAAGAGGAAGATGAAGTTCAGCACTGGTGAACATCAGGTGCTGGTGGAGGAGGTTGTCAAGCACTACCCAAAAATCTTTGGAAAGCAGTCCCTGCAGGTACCAGAGGCTGTCAAGAGGAACACCTGGCTGGGGATCAAGACCAAAGTTAACGCAATAGGAGTAACAACCAGGGAAGTGGACGATCTCAAGAAGAGATGTATGATCTAAGGATCATTACAAAGAAAAAATTGGCTGCAAGAAGTAAGGAGGCCAATGCTACAGGTGGAGGGAAGAAAAGGGCACCTGCTCTCACAGACCTGGAAGAGCTTGTGGAGTCCACACTAGAGCCAGAGTGCGTTGTGGGGATTGGTGGAGCTGCATCTAAGAAAGGTAAGGGACATGTTCATCATCCCTCACCCCTTGCCTGTGTCCCTCCCCCAATGTGGCTATGTTTTTAGGAAATCCAGTACAGACTTCAGTATTCACCTGCAATGCATTATGGGAGTGGTAGTCATAAGAATACCCATCAGAGCTGTCAACATGAAATAATGTCAGGCATGCCACACAATACAATCAGAGACATGGGAGGAGCAGGAAATAGTGATATAATAATGTGATTTAATAGTGAATTACACGGTGAAAGCACCACTAAGACACTGTCCATATCTGTCCACAGGAGAGACATCACGCAAGTCAATGCAAGAGAGGGAGAAGATACATCCCCAAAAGGATAGGAGTAAGCAAGAAGGCAGGGATGAAGGGCCCAGCACTGCAACACCTACAGCACCCTGCACACAAGCAGCTGCCACATCAGAGGCAGACACCATGCAACTTGAAGCATCTCCTGTGCTCCTTGACTCACCACAACATGAGTCACAACAACTTGACACACCAGCAGACACAGAGGTGTCAGACATCTGCATGCCCAGGAGGCATGACGGTCCCCCGCAAAGGATCCTACAAACATCCTCCGATGAGGAAAGGGAGGGTGAGGAGTCAAGAGAGTCAATGGCAGGAAATGCACCAGGTCTTACATCCACTCCTGTCAGCCGATCTGGAGGAACAAGACGTCGTAGGGTCCGGGAGCCAAGCGTAAGTGGCCGTGATGAGGGTGTCTTCCGTGGGCTTGAGACCACAATGGTCAAGGTGCAGCGCCTGCAGGCAAAAGCTATTAGTGCAGTGCACAGACAAATGCGCCATTTAAACACAAATTTTGTTGACATGAACAAGGGAATTACATCAATGGCAGACAGCATGAGGGACATGGCCGATGGAGTCAGGGACATGTCACAGTGTGTGATGTCACTCTGTGAGGAACTACATGAGGACCGTGCACAAAGGCGCAGGGAGAGCCATCGCATGCAATAGCAGACAAGGGGCATGCACCGTCTTGCAACTGCAACTTCACTGCTGTGTCGCCGTTCAGTTGCGATTCAGGAGGGGCTGGTGCACTGCTGTACTGATCTCACGAGGGGGATGGGGAGAGTCACTACAGCAATGGAAGTGCTGCTGACAAACCAGTCAGCCACCACAGGAGCAGAAGGTGTAGGGGACGCAGATACCACTAGTAGCAGGAGCAGCACCCCTGTTCCTGAAATACAGAGGAGCAGCAGACGCCAGAGTGCTGGCGCTGGCACAGCAGACTTTGAACTAAGCCAACCTCACGCATCACGCGGTGCTGCTCATGGGCGCAAGCAGTGAGTCTGCAAAATTCAGTTGGACATGTGAGGGTGAGGTAACCCCCGTCCACCCAGTAGTGCTAGTCACACTAGTATGTTACAATTGTGTCTTCTGACATTTAAACGTAGTGCCAAATAAACTACGTGCATTGAAGTACAGCACGTGCTTTGTCTCTATACTTACTCAAAAGTAGTTGTGTGTGATCTCTGCCCGTCTCTGTCTTCCGTCTGTGGGTGTTGTACTCCTACTGTGTTGGCTGCTGGTAGTGCCTGCTCATCGTCATAGTCTTCATAGTCCTCCAATTCCACCTCTGTGCCCTTCTTAGTTGCGAGGTTGTGCAACATTGCACAGGTTGCAATGATCTTACAGCATGTTACAGGTGAGTACTGCCGTGCCCCCCCACTTTTGTGGAGGCAGCGGAACCGGCTCTTCAGGAGCCCAAAGGTGCGCTCCACGATGTTCCGTGTGGATTTATGTGCCACATTGTATCGTCTCTGGGTGGGGGTTTTGGGGTTGAGCTAGGGTGTCAGGACGAAGGAACGGAGTGCATATGCACTATCCCCTAATGTGAAAGAAAAAAATACATTACTCACAGGCACACATTGACATACGTCTGCTTCATCCATCAAGGGAGTGTCACCCAGTAATTTACCTAGCAGGTATCCTTCCCCAAACTCACCCGCTGTCAGGCGGGTATAGATCCCACTGTTTTGGAATATGTAGGAGTTGTGGGTGCTTCCTGGGTACCTGGCCACTATATCTGTGATAATGTACTTGGCATCACAGATTGCTTGTACATTAATTGTGTGTGATGACTTCCTGTTCCTGTATATGTGCTCAGTGGCAGCTGGGGGGGCAAATGGGGATGTGGGTCCCATCAATGCAGCCAATCACGTGTGGGAAATTTGCCATGAGGTAAAAGTCAGTCATGGTCCTGAGCAAGTCCGCATCAGTGTCTGGGAAGTGGATGTAATGCTCCATTCTTTGCATCATGGCATCCAGGAACTTTCGGAAAAAACGTGACAGGCAGCTCTGGGACACCCCACCTACCGCAGCAACAACACTCTGGTAGCTCCCAGATGCAAGCAGGTGTATGCTACAGAGCACCTGAACATGGGGTGGGATGGTGTGGGCCCTTGGTTTTGGGTGGTCCAGGAGTTGGTGCAGGTCCCTTATCAGGTCCATGATGGTCTGGGGGTGCAGTCTGTATCTTTGCAGTATCTCTGGCTCTGTCAATTGTAAGAGTGTTATCCTCCGCCTGTACACCTGCTCCTCCCTTCTCCATTCCCTCTCACCTGCTGCCTGTAGCCGTAGACATCTTGCTATGACATTGAAAGCCGCCATTGTGGTTCCATTGTTGCATAGTGGGGCCCTTTTTTATAGGCTGCACCTGGTTACCACCTGCTTTCAATCCATGTTAAATACTGATTCCTAAATACCGAATTTTCAGTGAATTCGGTAATTTATGGGTGACCTACATCTCAATGGTGTTGTTTTTTCCATTTCTTAATTTCCGAAACGGTATTTTTACCGATTCGGTACATTTACCGACTCGGTATAATTTCCGATTCGGAGATTTTACCGATTCGGAACATTTACCGACTCAGTATATTTTCCGATTCGGTAAAATTTCCGAATCGGTAATTTTACCGGTTCGGTAATATTTCCAAGCCGTTAATCTACCGATTCGGAATTTTTACTGATTCGGTATATTTTGGGCGACCTACATCTCAATGTCCAAATACCAGTCGGTAAAGGCCGAAATTACTGATTTTCGGCTGTTACCGACCGGTATTTGGCTACCTACATCTGGCCCCTAACAATAAATCCGGAGATTAAACATTTGAGCCAAGAGTGGCCGATTCAGGTAGATGGCAAATGGATATACACCTGCCCCCCCCATTCACCTGCCGCTTTTCTGTTCATGATCCGCCATCATGTCTGCTGTTGTGACATCTCTGAAAGTGTGGGTGCCATTGCAAGGGTGATACATATTAACTACATCAGAGTATCCCAAACCTGATGTAAAATACCCTATCCATGTTTGGGAGGGTAGCTAGCAAGCACCAGGAAACTTTTCCTGAGTAATGGTGCACCTTACCAAACAGTTCATTCATTCTTTCATTCACCCACTTAGGGCGGGGCGTGGCTTCCGAAAATGCACCCTCACTGTTGCTGTAAATTTCCAGTGCCCATATTGGCGCTCATTCAGCTTCCAGCATCAAGTAGGAAGTCCCTGTCATGATGCTGGCCTGATGTACTTCCGGCTGCTTGTACCCCAGACTGCAAGTGCACATATTGAGCCTCTGGCACCATGGTTATTACATGTAATTATTGTAATCGATTTTGCCAGGTTCTCCATCGTTCCAAATGATTTCTTTGGGCTACAGAGAAATACAACGTTATTTCCCATTTTTTAGAGTTTTTTCAGCATTATAAGGTATGTTGATTGCGTCCTCTGGGCCATGGTTATTATATTTAATTCATTTTAATCGATTTTTGACAGCTTTTCCCCTGCTTCCATAACCCCTTAGCCTTACTGGAGCATCATGTATCTATTATTTGTTTCTCTAACTTAGCTTTCTACGTGTTGACATTTTTGTGCTGGTTTTATGTCACACACATTGCATCGCATTGAAGACAGTTTTTACGGTTACATTTTAATAATAATTTCTGTAATATCAGTAAGGACATTTTATTTTCTGGGTTTGAGAAAATACTTTACTCTTTACATTTAAAATGACAACTTCCATTTTGGATAGCACTGTAAACATCAATACGTACTTTGAGACACGACTAAACATTTTTTAATTTAGAACGCCAATTATTGGGCCCTCTAGAACAAAGGCTGACAACAGCGTTAATGTAAATCATCAATTGCTCTGTTGACATTGTGCATATAGAAATGTTTCTTCTATACCGTGTTTGTACATCACCTACATTGGACACAACCAAAAGAATATGGAATATAGGGGAATATTATCAACAACTAGCGATGTTTATCGCTAAATAAGCTTAGAGACATTTTTTTTATCGCCGCGCATCGCCGGATGTTATCGCAGAGATAATGTGCTATTATCAACGTTTATCTCTAAAGCGATAACATTTCCGGCGATAGCGGCGAAATGCGTGAATATCGCTGGAAATCCAGCGATATTCAGGCATTATCGCTAATAGGGACTTAGCCTGAATAACCACCTCCCATTGGATATACAGGCTAAGAACTGGTCTGAGCAGGAGTTAGGTTTTGGAGATATTCACGCTTAGCGCGAATATTTCCATCGCTACGCCTGCGTAGATAATAGTCGATAGCGATGTTAGCGACTGCTTCCAGTTGCTAACAGGTTGGGTACGCCCACTTTGCATGTCATTAGCGACAAATATCGCTGACATGCAAAGCGGGCCCCAAACCGCTTGCTATCTCCTATAAACTGTCGCTAACTGCTGTTAGCAACAGCTTGCTAATAGGGCAATAAAATTATTGCCGCTTAGCGGCCGAAAACAGCCACCAAAGCGGCGATAATGTCATATCGCCCGCCTTGGTAATATGCCCCACAGTTTCCTGGTGTGCATCCCTTATGTTGCATTTCTGATTGCAGGAAATTATTGTCAAAAATTCAAATTTCAAAGCTTTATTCGATAATTAAAAACAATCACAAAAGCATACAATATATAAAACACAGAGTACAAACATTACAGTGGAGACAACAACTCATCAATATTGGGATTTAAAAGATATTAAAACACCAGACTTTTCCTATGTGAAACAGCTTTAAGTAAAAAGGTAGCGGTAAAAAAACAGATATCTATGGAGTCAAGTGCAAATAACAATTTCAAAGCTTGGGCTATAGTATACACAGAGTGTTTTCTAAAAACAGGTCTGAGATAATAACGGCGAAGGTGCATATAAAAAGGGCAAATAAGCATAAAGTGCAAGGTGCTTTGCCTGGAAAGGCCATCACAGGGGTAAGGGGATTGGCTATGTGTTTTCATCACTGGGAAGGCCACTAGATTATGTACAATACCAAGTCTCAACCTCGTAAGAACAAACTGATGCAATTGCTTGGTAATAGATTTAAGGTACATAGGCATGCCCCTATCTTCCAACATATTAGAATAATAAAGTACATAAGTTGACATGGAGCTGCATTTTACCCTGCGTAAGTTAGATTTGGTCCCAATAAAGAAATTTTTTAGTTCCTTTTTAGATACAGTAACAGCACTATGGGGGGTCATTAACAATGTCTAGGTTAAAAATATCACTATAGGAAGATGAAAAATAGTTTAGCCAAGGAATCTTGCAGGCATTGTCCGTTTTAAGGCAATCTAAAATAATCTGCCTGGTAAAATCAGTCTCATCTTTAACCCATATTGACCTCCAGACCATTAAAGGTCTCATTCCCATTAGGTCTGTTAGATGATGCATGCCCACCTCGCTATGACACAATTCATTGGATGCCGAGGGGGGTAAACAAATGAGTCTTTTAAGGAACCGATTCTCAGTAACTTGTAGTTCCCTGTGCTGACATTAGCCCCATATACCAGAACCATATAGAAAAATAGATACACACCTGTGCCTATAGATATCTAACATGTCTGGTATGCGGCGACTACCTAGCTTAGATGCAAAGCGAAAAACTCCAGAGGAGCTCTTGGCCATCCTAGCATTTACGTTTAGAATCTCAGGTGCCCAAGTCCCTTTGTTATTAAAAGTTACTCCAAGATAACAAAATCTGTCCACCACCTTAATTTTATGATTATTAAAATGGAACCGCTTTAAAAGTTTCATCCGTTTACCACAGGCCATAATATAAGTCTTGGAGTTGTTGGTTTTCAATTTTCTCTCCTTGATGAAGTCGTAAAAATAATTCATTAATTTTTGGAGCCCATTTGGAGTGCGCGAAAGTAATACCGTGTCGTCGGCATATAGCAGGACTGGCACAGAATGGCCACCAACCTGCGGAGAATCAGCCTGTACCCTCTTCAATTCGGACTCTATAGAATTTATAAAGAGGGAAAAGAGCAGGGGGGCCAGCACACAGCCTTGTCTTATGCCTGACTTGACCTTAATTTTCCCTGTGCATTCACCTGCCTGGCCAAAACGGATCTGGGCTGTTAACTTATTATAGAGTCTGGCCAGGAAGTATATAATTGCTAGGGGAGCTCCCATACCCAATAAAGTGGACCATAACAAATTGTGGTCCACTAGGTCAAATGCACTCGAAAGATCAGCGAAACAGAGAAATAGAGAGCCATGTTTCGCTTTCGTATACTTTCAATGAGGAGGTCAAGATTAATGCACTGCTCTGTTGTCCCCAGACCTTTGCGAAAACCGTATTGGGACTCAGCCAGAATTTTGTTTTCCTCCGCCCATTCCTCCAACCGCATCAGGAGAACCCTACTCATGATCTTAAGGGAGGAATCGAGAAGGGAGATAGGGCGGTAGTTCTTGGCCTCTCCTCTATCTCCCTTCTTGTAAATGGGTAGAATTATGGATTCGCTCCAGGTAGGTGGTGTACTCTCCAGGACTGAGGCGTTAAACACCTGTGTTAGGAGTGGGCTCCAAAGTGTCGGGTTGAATTTATACAGGTCAACCGGGACCCCGTCGGGTCCCGGTGCCTTTCCCCCTTTACTCCGACTAATAGCAGTAACAACCTCTTGTAGTGTGATGTCCAAGGGTAACTTCGTTCCATACATTGGGGTAGGAAAACTGACACAGTCCTCCCTAGACGGGTTAAAAATTCCAGAAAAGTGTGCAACCCAGTTCGCTTCGCTAACCTGGGCTGACAATATGAGGAAATCTTCTTTTACAAGAAAGGGACTATTAACCGTAGACCAAAAGAGCCTACTATCACGCAATACAGATGCTTGATTGAGAGCATCCCAAGCTTGTTCCCTTAGCTCTTGTTTCCTACGTATGAGATTGTTTTTGTATGTCAGTCTAAGGGATTTAATAACCTCCCTGTCTCTGGGTTGTTTAGTTAGAGCCTGCTTAAGTTCCTGCAGAGATTTGGTGCACATGCTATCAAACCAACCCACATTTTCCTTCTTGATTTGGGCTTTGGTGATAGTAAGACTTCTTTTTATAACTGTGCCTAACTCCACAAAATCGGCTATAATGCACTCACAGAGTGCCTCTGGATCTAAACATTTATATATTGCGGCAAACCCGGCTTCTATGATTTTAACCTGCAACTTCTCGGAGTTGTCCAAACACCACTTAATACGGATACCATTCTGTCTACAGGGGGTGACATCTTCAATTATTGAACGGTGACTGTTTACTGGTAACCCCCAGACAGAAATCGACATGGTAATAGCATTGTGATCGCTACTTCCAAGGTCAACAACAATGGGAACCGTACAAAAGGGAACAAGATGTGTAGAAACCAATAAGTGGTCAATAACAGAAGCCGAATTCAATCCTACAAAGGTTGGGACATGGTTGCCATCAACATCTGCAGCCGGGGGATGAACCATAAGGTCCATACTTAACATAAGAGAATTAAGGGAATCACCATAAGGTGAGCGAACAAAGTGTGCCCGGTTTACCCCATTGTCCCCATCATATCCACAAATTCTAGTGAATGAATGAGGACAGGTACGAATATTAAAATCACCTCCCCAGATGATATCCATTGGTTTATAAATGCCCTTTCGGATGTTACTCACGGCTGAACCCAACTCCTCCACCACTGTAGTATTAGATGCATCAAACAAGTTATTATAGGGGTTAATCAGCATCATTACATGGCCCTTTACATGTTCTAAGATTAAAATTTGGGAGTGGTGACCCACAGACTGGTGTGATTTCATACAAGCTGGAAAGTTCACAGAAAGTAAAATTACTAACCCCCCTTTGGCCCTACCCATACCAGACCTTTGTGCCGAGTTGTTATATGACACAAATCCATTGAGGTTAATATCAGTGGTTACCCAGGTCTCTTGTAAACATAATACGTCAAAGTCAGAAAGGATTTCACACCAACCTAGGGACGACGTTTGCCGACTCCACCCTGCGACATTCCAACTAGCAAACTTAAAACCAGGGAAACAGGGGGAAGGTTTAATGGTAGCGGGTACATAGGTAATTGAGGGTTTGTTGGCAACTAGGGGAACCGTCGGAGCAGGAAAAACAGCAGGGACATTTGATTTAACTCTCTGCGAGGGTATATGCACCTGTGTGGAGGTGGGAGGTGATACAACTACTGAGCTTTGGCCCATATCAGCAACTGGATTATTATTTATGGTTCCTATTCCCTGAGAGGGTAAGTACACCGGGACAATAATAGGAGGCGTTACAGGGGTGGGAATGAGAGAAGAACTGATGCCAGATGTTACAGCAAAACCATTGCCAGGAATGAGTGGGGTGGGATCTAAGGCTGGGGGCAGTCAGTCAACACCATCCAGACCGTTAAGACAATTAAATAGGTTGTAATCATAGAAGGGTGTCTCCGGGTGTCGAAAAACCGGCCGTGCTGCATACCCACGATGTCCACCCTCTCCGTTCAACCCTCGTCCAGTTACCTTGGGCTTGGTCTTGGTGCATATGGGTAGGGGGGAAGAAAAAAGACACTGGCAGAGTCTGAATGGTGGAGTCGAGAGATCTATTGGACCCGGCACATATATGAAGAACAGTCCTAGGATCTCGGAAGCTCACCATAATACAATCCCCAGTTATAGATTTTCTGGTTTTACCCAGCCAGGGTACCCTTCTCACCATGATAATTTCATTGTTAAAATAGGCCGGGAGGGGTCTGTTCCAGTTCAACCATTTGATAACTTTACTTTTAAGTGAGCGAAAGTTCTCACCTTCACCCACTTCAAGAGGGGGAACACCAGCCATAACTACCATAAAGCTGTTAGCCTCAGGGGGCAGGTCGGGTCTCTGTGGTCTGGGGGCAGGCTTCTCAGGGGGTGGGGGAGCAATACTGTCAGTGGATATGGCCCCATCGGAGGTTTTCACAGCCTACTGGTTGTGAAGATGGAATTTTAGGTTTGCTATGTTGTGTCGGGGCAAAGTTGTCCATAAGAGGTTGTGGAAGGGGAGCAGCAGTAGTCACCAAGGGGAGTCCCAAGTTAGCTGAAAGGGTTTGGGGGTCAGGGGGGGGGGAATAGAAGGGGGATTAGACTCAGAAGGTCTACCTTGGATGATAGCCAAGGTTTTCATACTACTTATTGTTGCCTCCAAGATAGTGAGTCTAATCTCTACTTTCTTTATGCTCTCACTGATGGGCAGGAGCAGTGACCTAAGTAAGAATTCCAGGTTCCCTATAGAGGTAACGGGGGGTGATGCATTAGATGGATTATCCCCAGGGGCATCAACAGGATCAACAGGATCAGTGATATTAGTACCCTTAACAGGAGGAGATTTATGCGCATCCACCATTAACCTGTCAGAGATTGGAGGGGGCTTGGAGGCTTTCCCGAAATCGGAGTGGGGTATTTTGGTTTTACCCTGCCCTTCCCTCGACTTCCTTTTTCGCTTGTTTGGAGGAGGGCCATGCACCTCAACCACAACTACTTGCTTCGGCTTTACTTTCCTAGGTTTAGTTGCAGGGGGGGGCTGGGTAGTTAAATCAACAGCCATACAGCTGGGACTGGGGGGGGGGGGTGACACCAGGAACCTGCTCAGTAGATAGACAGGTGTTAGGAATGCGATCCTGCAGTAAAAGTGGGACGCCTTCCTGGGATAATAGCTCCTCACTAATGTTAAAAGTACCTCCCTCTTGGGAGATAGAAATATCAGCAAGGGGCCTAATTTTCAAGTTCTCAATAGAGCGGCGGCGATCTGCCCTGCGCTCCGCCAGAGAGGTTTCCTTATCCCCATCACCCGGTGTCCGAGAAAAATAATTGTCCAAGGTCCCATTTCTGACTCCTCCCGCCTTCACAGATGTTCCCTCCATAGCCGGTGAAGGCATGTCCGATACCTGTATCAAGGACTAAAGCAAAATCCAATACAAAGCAGGCGAAAGAGAGTTGGCCCAGCCCAGCCTACGAGCGCCTACGAGGGCCTCAGAGGGCCTGCCCTTTGCCCGGGGGCCGCGAGCCGTCTTTAAGCAGCAGCAGGGGGAGGAGAGAGGGCGGGAAGAGTCGCAGGTGCGCTGATGTCCGAAGCGCTACTCCTGCTGGGACTCGCAGTCCCACCCTTGCAAACCTGGGCAGACTTCAAACTCCCCCCGTGTAATCCTGACAGTCCAGGGAAGGTACAGCAGTGTTCAGCTTTTCCCCGAGATAGCAATCACAATCCAAGTCACCAGAGCAAGAGCAAGGAAATTATTGTCATCTATAGGCACAGGAACAGTACTGGGTTGTATTTTAATCTGAATTTAAGATATTGTAACGAGATTGTGGCATAATCTGAATTTGAGATATTGTAAATAGACCCACTTCTGCATAAATTCTATTAAATAGCACCAAATGATTAGATCTTTATATCTCATGGCAAGTTTGTCAGTAAAGTATGACTCCCCTATCTTAGTAATATTGTGTGCAAAACTCCATTTATTCACCTTCGGCGCCTTGTGGGTTAAATATCAATTGTGTTGATGCACAGGCTTTCTCATGCATAGGTGATAATTAAATTGTTGTTTTACGTTTTTATAAAACTCACCATACTACCCCAGTTTCTGGCTGTGAGTTTCAATATCCTATTGAGCAAAACTTCTTAAAGGGTTAGGGGCCAATTCCGATCTGTGTCGGAAAGCTCTCCGACCGAGCCGGATCCGGAGTGTTTTCCGACCGAGCCGGAGTCCTGCAGTCCAACCGAGCGAGTACGATGCAGCCGTATGCTGCCGGACTTGGTTCGGTCGGACTCCCATAGAAGTCAATGGGAGCCGGTCGTACAATGCATACATGGGCTCCCATTGACTGAATGGGTAAGTCTCGCACAAGGGAGCCCCCTACAGTGGGTACGCGTCGGGGCCATCCGCACCGTACATGCCTGTGTTGGGGAGACCCTTGGGTCTCCCGCTGTGTCTGAGTCGTAGGGCTGCAGGTGACAGGGGGTCCGACGGGACGCCCAAAGGCAACTACCTGGACGTTTTGTGGGAGCCGGACACTCCAGCTCGCACTGGCTGTCCGACGCATGCATCGTACTGGCTCAGTCATAAATCACATCCATTGCATGCCACTTTTAACTTACGGCCGAGACCTACGGATTGGACCCGGAAACGACTTGGTCGGTGAATCTCACATAGCTCGCATCGTATTTGCTCGCTTGTACAGCTGTACGAGTCGGGCAGAAAACACGTGTACGGCTCGTAGTTTTTCAGGCCGGATCGCGTTCGGTGCCCTTCCAACCCGGATCAGAATCGGCCCCAAAGGTTTCACCCAGTCAGTGCTAGTTGGTGAACTCAAAAATTAACTGATACTCAACCTAATTCAAAATGGCATCAAAGAATTAGATCCTGAGCAACCTAACAGCAATAATCGCTTCAGCACCTGACATTCGATTGTCATGTGTGATGCTTGACTTACTCCATGACTTAGCTGGTACACATTTGCTATGGTTTTGTCATCTTTGGGGCTGTAATAACTTTAGAAGTGTAGTTTATGAACAGTAATGAGCTTAGTAATTTGTGGGTGGGTGCCGTAGCATGACCCACCCTAAACTTCTCCTTAGCTTTCCCTAAATCTCATCCATTTTAAAGTAGATATTCCCCATCGTCCCACCACTCTCACAGGCCTCCCCATAATTACTATGAAGTGCCTTATTTTGACTTTGGCAGTCTTCCAGTGGCGTCGCCACCACGCCGGAAGACTACCAAGACTGTGAATCACTCATCATCCAGATTACAAGTGTAATCCACGGCGGGTGGGCGTTGCAGCGGTGATCTGAGGGTGGTAGTCTGTTAGGCTCATGGTATTGCCTAGCATGCAGACCACCGCCGTGAGAGTGCCGACTGCACATTCCTGCACAATGTGGAATACATGCCTTGTTGATCTGTTGTTTGTATATATATTTTTATTTTTTATTCTTAGATTATATACACAGCGAGAAAATATTTATGAGTAGTCCTAGGTCTTTCTATATTGATTCATGTCACACCATACAGTAACTGGGGAGGGGAAATCCAGGGAGGCACAACATGTGCCCCACCACACGCACCCAGGGCCTAGGAGCAGCAGAGGGCCCTGTTGGGGTCCCTTTTGTTGTCTCTCTGCCACCCTTTTCACGGCAGGCTCCCTGCCATGAAAGAGGCAGAGGACAGGTAACTTGTAATATTCTCGGTAGTGCCGCAGCCGCAACACCAGCATATTGCAGCTCCCTGATTGCGGGGTGACCGCCGCTGGATCTTGAATACCTGGAAGATGCAGAAGTGCTATGGCGGTCCGACTGCCACACTGGTAATACTACAGGTGGGTCCATATTGTAGCAGTTGTTGTACCACCACCGTGAGTACGGTGGTCCTATGGACCTCTTTACTTGTAATGAGGCCCTAATTAGTAAACATACGTGTGCAGAGATCTCCCCATAGAAATGATCAGAATGGTGGCGATCTCCTCCTGTAGGTTTGTGAAATGCATTTTGTAGTATGTATGTAGTACCACAGTAGTACTCCTTTACATAGTACATAATGTAGTTTGTGAATTGAGCCTTTTCTCTTGTACTTGGATTTCACTTCCATTGACAATCAAGGGGACGGTGGCTTTGATTAAAATGTCTGTCCTTCCTCTTTTTATTTATTCCAAGCCTCCCCAATAATTAACATTTAAAATTCTTTTCAAACATAAACAGAGAATTTAGTAGCTTTACATGGGGAAACAAAAGATCTAGATTAGCACCTAGACCAAGTGTTATGAGCTCTATGAAAGAACAAGGAAGAATGGTTTTGCCAAAGTTAGGCAGTATTGTTTTGTCGAATTCAGACTCAGGCAAACACAAAATAAGGTTCATGTAGTTATGACAACTAATTTTTTATAAAATGGATGCCATAAGATAACCCTTGTATTTTAAGAACTCAAAAAACTTTGTTACAAGACTTTGGACCGGATCCCGCCCGCCAAAATATAAATCCAATAGAATAGAAAGGGGTTTATATATTTCGGCGGGCAGGACATCCGTCACCATTGTGATGGAGTAACCCGTCCACCAAGATATAAATCAGGCCCTTTGTCTCAAAGGTGGCACCCACGATAATAGATAATACCCACAATGATAGACCATACTACACCTGAGGTAGACTTGATCTACTGTTTTCACAAGAAAATCACAGTTTCATGCATTTTGAGAGCACTTTCATAAAATCGGAAAACCAGGCTGATTGGGTAGCGACATTCCTGCCTTTAAGCCTCAGTGCAGTTAAAAGATGGAAGGATAATGGCTTTATCATGCTTACAGATTGCTGAGCTGGAGAAATGTGCGAGGACTGTCTTTGGTGCTTGGAAACCACCTTTGAAACAGACAAAGAGGACAGGGACAGAAAGATGAAACAAAGGTTTCCGGTGTAGAGCTAAAGGCTTTTGGCTGAGGAGTGTGCCTGCTCCACAGTGATGAGCTTTTTGGCAAGGAGTCCCTGTTTGTGCCTGAGGCAGCAACAAAAAAACATTTGGCTGTTTATCCAAGAAAGGGATAATGCTGCGGCAGTCCCCAGATGCAGCATCAAAGGAACTGGGAAACGCTATTAAGGAGACAAAGGAAGCACTGGCTACCAGGTTCAAAGAAGCAACTGTCCCTGGTGGATGACCCTCTGTCAGTCAGCCGACTCCCATTGACGCTCTTGAGGAATCCACTTTAACCCTGTGCATGCGTTGGACTCCCCCTGGCCGCCCGACGTCACAGCGGGCATGTGCGCCGGACGGCCGGGAGCCGTCCAATATGCGCATGCATTGAATTTTCTCGCACTCGGGGAAATTACAGCAGCGCCGAAATGGTTAATGCCAGAAGCAGTGAACGATATTGATTCTTTAGGCCAAAATACTGGGTAAACTGGTAAATGATCATTTAAAATAATTTTGTGAGAAAGTCATCCTTTTTGCCATGTTCACTCACATTATTTGACTGAAACTGGTGGAAACTGACTCTGACTGTGCCTTGGGCTCTGCTAACCAGGCCCAGGGCCAGTGCTTGCATTACAATTGGCAATAACAGACCCTTATTAGTCCCTACTATATAATAAGGCAAGGGGGATCCAAACTACCTATGAGTTCCTAGTATATGATAGGCCATGGGGGTTTAGAGGCCCAGTAGATTTCCTGCACTGGAGTATGCACAACATTCTTGCCTGCTTTCACCTTCAAAGGCAGCCCCGCTTTCCATACTGTCTTTAAAAGTAAATTATATGCAAAATGTACTTTGGAATTAAAGGTACTTTCAAAGTGGTAATTGAGCTTATTGTTATATATAAGTCACCCCCAAGGTCTCTCCTGTGTGCTCCAGGTGTGGGGTGCCATGTAACTATAATCAGGGACATTATAAAAGCTGTTGTAAATGCCTGGTGAGGGAAAACTGCCAATGTAGTTTCCCCCATTGTAGACTATCAACCCCATAGGCTAAGGTTGGAATATGTTATTTAAGTATCAATACTGCTAAGAATGTCATTCAAATATATGATAAATCCAACAACTTGCCACTGTTGAAGTTATCATGACTAGTAAGAAAATAAGTTCTAGAACTTTCTTTTCTGTGAGCCAAAATCCAGCCTTCTAACAGCCTCTCCTGATTGGTCAGCTTTACCAGGCTTAGCCAAGCTGCTTTGATGAGGTGATAAGTGGGCACATAGAGAAGTTATCTGATGGTGAGAGCTTTGCAGCTGCAGAGAACAGGATAGGACGGGGCCAGGGGCTGAGGAAAGCAAACTGGGGTTCAAAGAGAAGAATGCCATCCAGGCCTATCCCTTCTCCCTGTAGCCCCAGCCACATGGCAGGCCCAGGAGTGCAATTTGCAGAAGGTCTGGAGGAGGAGAGTTAATGGAAATAAACCCCACCAGTAGGATGGTTTCGCTAGGTCTAACTCTCCTGGAGAGGAGTTCTCCATCTTGAATTTAAAAAGTGCTTTGTTGGTCAAGAATATGTCACAATTTGGAGGAAGCTGTCATGTTTTTGGGTAGCACCCCTGCAGCTTATTGAACGGTAGTGCTCCCTTGCTTGTCACCCCAGATCATTGAATAAATATGATAGAGCTGCATAGCAACTCAGATTTGCTGCCTGAAATGACAAGGAGAAGAAGAAGGACTGCTCTGCTAGAACCCTGGTCTGCACCCCAAAGGATTGTCATCTGAAGGACTTCCCAGCTGCTGCACACTTGAAACTACAGCCCTGAGGACGTTGCTTTGCTTCAAAAAGGATTGAGGAGTGGACTCCCTGAAAGTATCAGGTTAACAGAGCTTCCCTGCACCATCTCCCTAGAAAGTCCCCAGCCTTTAGTGCGTCCAATGGACATTTAGCCAGGTGCATTGTGGGAATTGTAGTCCCAAACTTCCAAGGACCATCGCAGAGCTTCTAGACCCTTGGATTTGTGTTTTGAACACCTTGAACCCATAAGAAGAACTTCAGGAAGAAGTTCCAGAAGTTTGGAGCAACTTTTGGAAAAACGTTCAATTAGCGGCCCGACCCAATGATAAGAGTCTTTGAACAGGGTTGGATTCCAGGTTTGTTCCACTGAAAGAGCTGGAGCTCAAGACTTCCAGGAGTTAACTGGGAGCTCCCACTGAACCAAGCCGGTGAACCCGCTGCTAATCCGGCCAGACAAAGTGCTTTGCTCACCGCTGAGAGAAAATCCTCCAGAAAGGTTTCGAAGTGTGAAGGTAAAATTTTGACCAGGACCTCCCGCTTAGTGTAACCGACCAGGGCTCCTTGCGGTTGACCTCAAACTCTGACTTTGTCCTGGTCAAGCATGACCAGATGTCCCAAGTTGGCCGCTATAGGTTTTTAAGCACTAGAGCATGTACAATCTTTAAAAATTCTTATCTCCGGTTTCCTATACTGGATACTTGTCACTCTAGTTTCATTTTAAAGATATAAATATTTCCTATTTTCATAAATTGGCTTGGGATTGTTATTGTGTGGTGTGTCTTATTTAGTTAATGTATTGGTGTTTTTAAATGCTTTATATACCTGTTTCCTTAGTTATGCTTGACCGCTTGCAGCCAGCTACCAAGGGATGAGCCAGTGGTGAATGTATTGAGACCTTGACTGGACCTTATATTGTGCTGGTGGCTTTATTGCTAGTGGTAGGTGCATCCATACCCGTACTAAAAATCCACCTTCCAACAAATTTATATTACTTACAAAAAAGGCATTTATATTGTTCAATATTGCAATGTTGTAATAATCTTAAATTTAACACTACATTAGTTTATTTTTTTTCAATCCTCTTTTATTAGTGTTCAGTTCGGAACATTAGGGGAGTTGTAGTTAGTACCTTTAAGAAAGTACTATGTAATGTCTATGCAATATTCATTGTTAAAAAAATGTTTTAATGTACTTATTTTTTCAAAATACTAAACTAATGCATAACTTGCCATAGATGTAATAGCTCTGAAGAAGAGGGTGAAATGGGGTTTGAGGAGTAAATTGAAACGGGAGAACACAGCACGAGCGTATTACTAATTCCCACAACAGAGCCACTTACCTCTATCTCAACTATCCCTCTTCCACTCAGATCCCAACACATTTCACCCCAACATTGTCACCGTCTGCAAGACAGTTTCCAACTTTGAAGACAAGGCTACAGCAGATGAGGCAATATCGATGGATTCATGCTAACAGAGGAAGGTCAATGAGTGGGCAAGATGTTACTAGAGGCTGCATTAACCCCTTGGGCGCGGCCGCTTTTAAGAGTGGGCGGATTCATGACGGCCGCCAGCCGTCATCAGCACACGAGCACAGTGATGCATGACGGCTGGGGGCCGTCATCAGCATGGAAGGGGTTAACAGCCATGAAACTTAGATTTATGGAGAAATATTGTTTTCCGTGCAGCAGGGTCAACTGAAAGCTATACAAATAATGGAAAGTCAAATGGAAGAGCTCGGAAATATAACGAAGAAGGAACTTCAACAAGGCAGGTGGGCAAAAAGAAATGACAAATCAAATGCAAGAATTAACAACTGCAAAAAAGGACTCGTATGCTTGTAATGACCGGATTTTCGGACCAGATAGAATCAGCTTACCAAGACACCACCAACCCAGCCGAAACGTAACCACCTCCCTCCTCAGGACCTACTTACCAAGGCACCTGGGTACATACCTGAGGATGGGGAATTAGCAATATACAAGCTTAGATCCTCTAAACCACCACTAAGTCTATCGGGATTACTAGGAATACTCACTATTTGCTAAGGAATTCCATAATCCACACCACACTCATACCTTATAGTCTTGCGGCAACTTAGGCCCAGACTATTCTACCCTCCTCCTCATAGTGAAGGGAGAAGTTCTGATCATTTACCATTACACACTGACCTCAATCAGTGCTCACGCAAGCCACAATCCTGTGGGTATAGACATTGACCACAGTCAACGTTCTCATTAATGCCACTCTCTCCAGCAGCAATCTCATTACACACCGCGTCCTTCCGGTGCTCTCACGAGCCACAATCCTGCGGGTATACACATTGACTGCAGTCACCGTTCTCATTAATGCCACTCTCTCGCGGCAATCTCTGTCCTATGAATACCTTTAGCTCTCTCTCTCTCTGTTGGGAAGTTTCTCCATATATCTAATATCTACTGGGGATGTCTCATATACAATTGTTATATTTTATGTGGTAGATAGACAGTTCAATCCTCTCACACAAGAATGGCCAAATCACAATATGCAAAGGTTATTCTCTGATATAAGTGCTCCCTGCTCCCTTGCTCAGTTACCACTTACCCGGACGGGAAATGCATCCGTCCACATAACAGCATCTGACTAGAAGAAAGGTTAACCATGTCATATGAAATAACAATTACACAATGGTTCACTAAGAACTGGGGTCCCTTCATTACACAATAGCAAATTATAACAACAATGTAATACTGCAATATAACATATAGCCTGAAAAGCAAAGGAAAGAATTAGAATGTGTGGGCACGCTAATAAGAAAGGGTCGATGTCACCTTATGAGTACGAAGTCTGGACTCAGTTGTCATCTGGGTTCCCTTCTCGTCTGTGCCTTGGCTCATCATAGGATCACCCCTGCAGTCACGGATACACGTCTGCACCGCTATGCTCTGTCTCCTCTGCTCCCCTCCAAGTCACTGGAACCTCCCTCTTGTTCTCTGTTTCGTCTGCTGCACTCTCGCTGTTCTGCACTACTCTTCTCTCCTCTCGTCCACGGACTATCTTCACCTTCCAACTTCGATCTTATAAATCAGTTTCCGCTGCTCTAGTACTCGTTCGCTCCGCTGACTTTTTCACTCTGCGTGCTCTGATCTCAGGGTCAAAGCTCACCAGCTGTTCCAACTAAAGTAACTTCAATCTTTCTGAGAGGTTATCAGCCTTCGGTCTTTTTCAGACTTCAAAATGGCGACTGTCTGCTTTAAGTTGATTAACTGCAATGATGCTAACGACTAGCTGCCGTCTACTAACTGACTGAATGACTCACTCACTCTCCGTACTTTCGCTAATATAGAACCTTGTTCATGCATGGAAATTTCCTGCCAGTAACCTGCCGCCCATCAAATTCTTGTACCACCCCGTGCCAAGGACACATTCCCAGCCGGCCGGCCTGATGTTATGTCTTCGACACGAAGAAAAATACAATCTTTTGATGAGGGCCAGCCTGAGCCGGTTCTCTCTAAGCGAACAACACCTCATAACTAAAACATTACATTTGACCTAAAAGCGTCTCAAGCAGCCGAGGCAGAAAGAAAGATGGAGTCTCTCTCGTTTGAGGCCTACAAGGCCCGAAATAAGCATAACTCTGTCAGAAATATACTAATAGCTTTACAAAAGGATGGAATAATACTAATACTAAGGAATCTATCCCCTAACATAAACTTATAGGCCCTAGAATAAAGAAAAGAATAGAGAATTATATCAAACACCTTGTAAATAGGCCAGGTCTGAGGTTCTAATCCCTCTATCAGAATGATAGTAGGCTAAAGTCACTTTCACTCAAAAAGAGGGACAAAAACCCGGTCAGAACCTTGCTCCAATGAAGGAGGAGTCCTAACTTTACTACTACTAAATTGAGAAAAATCCTAATTTTAAGACTTTCGGTATTCACAGAAGGCATTTAGGCATCCTAAAGTTAGGAGTCCTAACTTTACTACTACTAAATTGAGAAAAATCATAATTTTAGGACTTTCGGTATTCACAGAAGGCATTTAGGAGTCCTAAAGTTAGGAGTCCTAACTTTACTACTACTAAATTGAGAGAAAATCCTAATTTTAAGACTTTCCGTATTCACAGAAGGCATTTAGGAGTCCTAAAGTTAGGAGTCCTAACTTCTGTGAATACCGAAATGAGTAAATTCATTCTGTGAATACCAAAAGTAGTAAGTTCATTCTGTGAATACCAAAAGTAGTAAGTGCAATCTGTGAATACCAAACCAGTAGTAAATTTAGGATTGAGTCTTAAGTTCATTCTGTGAATCGGGCCCATTATTTTGACAAATCTAGATGTGGTTTTTTAAAATATTTTTCCACAAGCTCCCTCTTCTGTAGCTCTTGTAGCATCATGCAAAGGGGCTGTAAATTTCCTTTGTCAGAGTCTTCATTGTTAGCCTCAATGAGAGGTCCTTTCCATGTTGCTGATTTTAGTAAAATTAGATAAAAAGATATGATTGTACAACTGGTGGTGAAACTGCAACACTCCACCATGTCTCTAGAGGCACCGAAATCTCTAGGTTAACGGCCCAAACTGCAGTATTTGTAGATGTTAATTGTTTTCCTCTGGAGATTGGGGACATGGTTCGGATAAAGTCTCCTGTGCATGTGTAGTAGGGAAATAACATGTATGATGAGCCGGATAAGAGTGGAGAAGATCAGAGGAAACACTGTTCAAGCTGAAGGGGAGCATTGGTGGAATCTTGCAAAAGTGGGTAAAGTAAGGGTGAATTCAATGCAGGTGATGTCTGCTTCAGGGACAAGATATTTGAACCTAATAAAAAAATGTCTATCAAGGAGTGTGATATCTCTGTGTTACCCAAGGGTGAGAATAGTATAAGTTCAAGATTTATTTTCACATCAAGTAGGTTTCGCACGTAACTCCTTTGAGTTATGTATTCTAGTGGGTCGAGTCACTAGGTATATTTTTCCTGCAGTCTGAGACATTTATTAAAAGAACACTAAAGTAGAATGATTACCCTATCTTTCTACATGCATGTATTTTCAAAGAATGCTACAAATACTACACAAACATATTTATGTGCCCTGTTTCCTCTTTTCTCTTGCTATGTGGGGCTTCAAGTAAGGGGCCAAGATCCATGGTCAAATCGGATATACAGTGTCCCTTAAAAATAGGGGTCTAATTAGTTTAAGTTTTGCAGAAATGTATTCTAAAACTGATGATATTTTGTATTTAAATGTATCTAATATGATCCCATTTCCTAACTCTTCACTGGACAAATGGCTATAAAGGCCTCAAAGACGACATATGAAGGATTTGTGTGTGCTGCTGTATACAAGGATGCCAAGTCATTGATGAGGCATTCTGAATGACAAACAAGCTCTATGTTCAGGGAGTGTTGACTTTTACTTTTGGGATACAAATACTCTGTTGCTGATGGAGGAAATAAAAGTATGGGTACCTTCAACACACCCAGTAACATTACAGAATTGAACTATATGACAGGATTTTAACATAGTGTATTCCAGGAGCTTGTGCATCTGATCTTTGGCGGGGATTAGCCACTCTCTCGCAGCACTAAGAGACTTGTCGGTGAACATGCGCTTTATAAATCCCAGTTATCATAACATAACATAACTAGTCCAGTTCCATATTTGGGACAGAAATATCTACGTGGACATGTATTGGGCTTAGGATAGCATCCAACAATTCTCTAAAGACACATTATGCTGCCATTCAAGAACCCCCCTACAAGAGCAACAACACCCTGGTGAGTTCCTGAAGCTAGCAGGAGAAGGAAATGCATGACATGACCGCGGGTAGATATAGGTTGACCATACAGAGCCCTTCTACACAGAAAACCTTCTGCTAGATCTAAAATTACCTCCCTACTCAGAATATACTTTCCATATAATTCCTCCTCACTTTGGTCAAACAGCTCGCCATGCTGCCTGTAAACTCTCTCTTTCCTGCTCCTTCTACTTTACTGAAGAGCTATAAAACACATTCTCTGCATTCGAGCATTGATGGCTTCCATATTGGAAAAGAGTAATGCATTCTGGGTTTCATCTTATCCTATCCGACTGGTTACCACCTGCTTCCACTTCATGGTAAATGACATTGGGGCATTTGATGATGTTGTGTATTGGGCTGACATTTGGGACAATTCTCCAATATGTAAAGAGCCTTGTGGAGTCATTGAGTGCAAGCACAAAGACAGATCCCGTGGGTGGGTCAAATTTATCTAATTTGCTTTTGTGCAATTACGTGGAATTTTGGAAAATAACACGAAATTATGCAACGTGCAAAACCAACACGTGGTGCTATATTTTAGGTCAAAATCTGCCCTCTTGTTCATTTTGAACTTGATGGTGTATTTCGTGGTAAAATCTAGCACGAAAAATGCTGCAGATGCTAGCCACTCGTGTGCTAACCGTTCGTGTTGTTTTCCTGTGCTCGAGCTAACGTTTTGCTGTGAATGGCTTATAATAATGCAATGTGACACAATAGTGTAACTTCGGTTATTGCACCTAACAAGCATAATGCAAAATTACTTACATTATACTACATTATGCCGGAGTAATTGAAATTTCTCCTGGCCTACCTATTACTGAATAACCAAGCAAGCTAAAAACTATGAAAGGGAATGCACCTGCATAATTACCACTGGTCAAGACAGATTTTAAAACTTCCTTTTATCAATTTTGTGCTGCCAAAGGAGACACTCTAAGTGCAATGGTTATGCCCAGACATGAGTTCCTAGCTAACTGTGCCATACGGTCTCAAGCTGAACCTCACTCATGAGGCGCCTCAAGGCCGAACCATAGATGGAGTTATTTGTTTTCCAGCCCTTTTCTGAGGCAAGGCCAAGATAGATTTGTATATGACTGTGTTGGTGCTTCTGATGGCACAGGTAATACCAGGAATAGAATGCACTTATAGTCCTGCAAAATGCTTTCGAGCATGTACTCCTTCTTCTTTTTATGTCTAAATATGCAAGAAGAAATCCCCATTCCTTCGGAAGAAGAGCTGTTTTTTAATTCTTTTTTGTATATTCTATTCATTATCCAACACAGAGGGTTACATCCTTGCATTTCCAGATATTCTTTGGATTGAATTGCTAGAACTGCACCAGCCGGCACGTGGTTCGCCCTCAGTGGTCAGTTGGACCAGGGATTTCTCAAGGCTTCTTGATTCATTAGTACATCTTGATTAATTCCTTTAAACATGTTTAAAATTTAATCAGCCTTCAAATACACATCATTTGTATCGATAATTCTATTGTGTTCATGTAGTCAACGTCTCAAGTCAATCCCATATGTTTACATTGTGGCGGTCTATCGACGTTATGGATGGGTGCTATATGGTAATTGCAAATGGTTCGGATTGATTCAGACATTTCCATTTTTGATATTTGTGCTTGTTTTTGTGAGTTCAACCTAAATTACACAACTATTTCAGCTTGGAGCTTAGAGTGTTTCAGGAACGTTAGCTCCATCTTACAGTGAGGCACATATCCAAAGCATACCTGGGGTTGTTGGTGGTCCTGCACAGAGGGTACATTGTCTGCAGTGTGTGCTAGACCATTCCGTTAGTATTACTAAAAAAGAGTGCTTTTGGTTTGTTCAAGTCTGTTTAACCAAAGCAATTACGCATGGTTCAGAATGACTCAAAGGTTTCCATTCATCACTATTATGCTCTCTGGATCTGACTGGCAGATCTTTGGTGCCTCTATGATCTCTAGCCAGATACCACATATATGTGACGTGTGCAGGAGATCATATATATCCTCCTGTTTGTGTGTTTCTCTACTCCAAGGAGAACACAAAAGTGGATTGAATTGAAAGTGGATTTGTAGAGCGCGTATCTACCCGTGGGCGTCCCAGCGCTGGACTCGTAAGATTGTACAGGGATCAGAGTGACCTAGGGGAACAGCCGGGTTTTCAGAAGCCTGTTGAATTTTAGTAGATTGGGCTCCCCCCGGATGTTGAGGGGTAGGGAGTTCCAAAGCTTGGAGGCGTTGTATGAAAATAGGCGCCCTCCTGATCGTGCTCTCTTCATTCTGGGAATGCTTGCCAGGGAGAGGAAGTCGGATCCTAGCTTCCTGTTAGCTTTGTGTGGTTTGACAAGGGATCTCAGGATGGGGGGTCCCTTGTCTTCTATTGTCACCAGTAAGGGAGAGCGACTCAGACGTCTTCTCAGGAGCAGCTATAACTCAGAACGTACATGTCAAGATACTTTCAAAGCAGGTTGAGTCTGAGTAACAATTCTTTGGATAGACAAACCATTGTATCCACTCACTCAGTCCTGATTATAAAGCTTCTTAAGCTCACTGTGCACAGTAGACACAAATTGCTGCAGAATGTGTTATGTTATATTGTTTTAGTGGAGTTATGATCTGCCACTGGCATGGCCTTAGAGTCATTTTGGTAGACTGGGGGCGACCTAAATAGTTCTGAAGTTTCCATTGTAGACCACAGTGTGAGTCCTTGTATGAAGATGTGGTATCAGTCGTGTGAATGGGTCAGTTCCAATTTTAGCTGAATGGTTCAACTTCCAGTAAATATGGGTGAAGTATTTTTGTATTTAATATGTGAAACTGGGGGGGCTGTACAAAATCACTTGTGCCTCTTCTACTGTGCTAAATACAACCATTGCCAAGCAGAAGATATGTATGGGTGTAAGAGAATTGGTGCTAGAGAGGCTGTTGGCTGTTGTAATTGTCCATTAATGGCTTAATCGATCACTGTTGGAGTTGGCACTTTCCACTAATACATTCATCGTGACAGTGGGCAGGATCGGGCATGTGCGTCCCAAATGACTGAGGCCGTAGAACAAACAAAGAAAACCTTTGCAGGACAATATTAAAAGTCAAAACCATAATGGTTTATTCAAAATTAGAACATTGGAATGCTGGGGGCTCCATTGCAGACAATGGAGTGCTCCCTGCTTCTACGGGCCGGTAAAGGCCCGCAGAGCAACAGAGCAACATTCCAATGTTCTACAAAGGCTTCTCGAAGCTCGAGGGGATTTATATCCCCTCGAGCTTCGAGAACCCTTTGTTTAATTTGTTAGAACATTCTGCCCTCTAGTAGCAGAATGTTCTAATAGCCTTATAGCCCTTCGTAGCAGGGCTATACCGGCTATTAAAGTCCCGCTGTTTTGTTAAAGTCCCTCGCCTTCGGCTCGGGCCTCTAACGATTCAGCGGGCCTTTAATAGCCGGTATAGCCAGCTACGGCGAGCTATAAGGCTATATTAAGTATCATTACAGAAGGCAAAAAGTAGTCTGTATGTCAGATTTAAATCGGCATCAAAAGTGTATAAAAATAAATCCAACTGTGGGAGATTAGCCATAATAAAAATCAATAAGACACTAGCTTTCATCTACTCAGTTAGCAAGTCGAGTGTCTGATAAAAAAGCAGAGAACAGTCCAACATCAAGACTGCTCAGTAAGAAAGGCCGGGCACGCCTATCTATGAAGCCAGAGAACAGTCCAACCTGGGAATTCTCAGTTGCAGGGCACAGGAAAGTTTCTAGGCATAAATTAAGTAAGCAAATTGTTGTGGAGTCTGCCTTGGTGGAAGTGAGCAAAACTCTATTGAAAGTCTCTGGTGAGTCTGGCACACATCCCAGAAACAGCACATTTGATAGTTTCAGGAAGTGAAAAACAACTCACTCATCATGAAGTGGTTGCATAGGGCTGTACAAACATACATAATTAACCATAAACCAATCAACTTTGTAGGAATTGTGCTATATAAAATAAGTTACTTTAGGAAATGCCTAAATCATAAATAGATTTCCTTTAAGCTACAAACAAGGGAAATGAGATTGCACTATTGAAGCAAAATAAACAATAAGCCATTTTAAAATGAATGAAAATATAGCTGTGGCTCAGGCAGGAACAGCCTTTACTACTGCAACATTTGAGAATGTCTCAATATGGTTTGTCTTAAGGCACATAGATAGATGTAGTTCAATAAAACAACACCATGAAATTAATTCCATTCTGCTATTTTATAAAAAGGAAAAACAGAGAAGAGGAAACATCATTCACATAGGAAACTTATTCATGCAACATTAAAAGCCACATTTTCTTCAGCAACTTTATAATGGATGATCTGTGAAAATAGACAAAGGTGCAGTACATCAAATTAATGACTTAGGCCTTGATTACAATATGGGGCAGTCAGACCGCTGCCCGCTATCACGGCGGCCAGGAGACCACCCGACAAGCACGTGGCAGTCCAACCGACGCATTACTTTGCGACCACCCGGTTGGCGGTCACAAATTGCTCTTTTTCACATCCAATAACTGTGTGCCATGCACCGGGTGGTGCACGGCACACGGTGCATGCAGGTAAGTGGGGGCACTACATTTACCCCCGGGGCCACGCATGGTACTTTTTGGGTGCCCCAAAATCCACTTCCGACAGCCTGTACATGGCAGTGTTACCACCATGAACAGTCTGTCGGAAAGGGATATCGTAATCCCGATGGCAGCGCCTGGCTTGGCACTACCTCCATTCTGGACCATGATTCCAACTGCTGCCTCGTCGGGATAACTGATCCTGTCGGGAGCGGTGGTCTGTACTCCACCCGCTGTGGGTCCAACCAACTGCATTGAAGTGTGGCGGTCGGACAAAAGGGTTGTCGGCAGTTGAACCACCACAGACGGCTTGGCGGTGTGCAGTTCAACCGTCATCAAAATCAGATCCTTAGTTATGCTAACCTAAACGCATGTACACAAACATTATTTTCTAAGGTTGACATTTGACTTACACTATGAGGTGTCTCAATGAACCCCGTTGTATGATAGTTTGTGGTGTGTCCTGTTGGAAAGTGATCTTGTGAGTACACTGAAACACAAGTAAATAATGTATCTGTTCTGTGCTGTGTGTGCGTGCAATATTCTGCCTAAAACATCAGTTGAATATTGTGCAACTGCTGGGTAAACAGTGCTATGTGCTGCTGTATCCTTCAAAAGATATATGATCCATGAAAAAGGAGAAGTGTGACTCTTTCTTCATAACTTGCCCATGGGACAATGTGCTGCACTATCCCAGGTTTCTGTCCATTAAAACAAATGTTCCCAACTTATCCACACCATGCTTTTTAAAGCTGTTTTCTCAATACAAATATGACTATATAGACCCTGGACCTTAGGAAACACTGTCCTTGATTTGGTCTGTTTCATGTTTGGCACTTTAGGATCAAAGAAAGCAGAAAAACATAATGACCATTTGTAAAGCATGTGTTCACCCGTTGGCATCTTGGTGCTGAATAACAGATGTGTATTGTTACCCAACTCAATAGTACTCATTGTATCGACTCCAGAAGGATGAAAGGCTCAGTGAACTCACCAGGATTGTAACCTTCGACCATGAGGTCAAAGACAGACCCCTACAGTGGATGCATTTGTCCACTGAGCCACCAGACCCAGAGTACCTGCAACCAGTTATTTGTATCAATCTTTGTAAATCAACAAACCTGGATGAGAGGCTTGTTCTTTTTTGGGTGTAATCTAGTTTGATTTACTAGTTTATCGTCACTCCCTGGTTGTCCCACTCCACCTGTGCAAATGCTGTGGTGTTTCTGGTCAACCCCCTTCAAAGGTGAGCCTTTTTAAAGTCATTAGTCATACATTTGCTTATGCATATGTTGTGCATGCACTGCAATTGTATCTTACATCTCTCCCTTTGTGCATCAAGTACTTATGTATTGCACTGGACTCAGGACTGATCTCAAGGTCCTTTGCACCTCCCGTAAAGCATACTTTGGCAAAGCCCCAGGATGCCAGCAGGAGCTGGTACCTCATTACACTCCTTCCGGAAGCCTCTTTTCAGCATCCTCCTACCAGATCAATTAAGCAAACCACAACAGGATGAAGCAAGAAGGCGCCTCCTTGGAGGCTGCAGGGCTAGATGTGAAATATCCCTACACACAACCTGAAATCTAAACCTCATCACCTGTGACTCTGGAAACTTCTAAAAACAGAACCAGTCAGACCTGCCTTCTCTTGAACAAAACAGCGGACACAGGGGCACGATGGGAGAACTTCGGGTTCGGAAACACCCATCCGATCACTCCCTTTGTTTCGATGTACCTGAATTACCTGGGATACTGCTCTGATGGTCACACCCAGCGCTGTTCAGAACTCCTAAATAAATTCACTTTTATACTGTTCCTTTATGGATATATATTCATTGGTGAATAGTAACATTCACTGTGAATGACGTATGAACAACAGGAGAAAGGAGGGAGGCATTCCAAGATCGGCCCAGCAAAGAGTGAGAAAAGGTGAAGACAGCCTCAGCAAATCATATGCAGCCTTTCATTTTTAAGGTGCACTAACAATTAACCACCACAGGGAGGAGCCACAGAGCAATACTGTGAAAGTGAAATATGCATTGCTCCTTCACAGTCCGCCCTATGGAAGCACGTTCATGTCATGCTATTTCTGACACTTTCCTTGTCCCATTGTGTTGAGCAGCTACAGACATTCCCCATCATTCGCCTCCCCCCTCCACCTCCTCACCCCCCTTCTCCACCCATCCCTCTTTGGCAGGCCTTTGAAGTGTCTGCTCGCGCCAGTGTCAAGCTGCCAGCACAAGCGGTGGGGGTGGGGGTGGGGTGCACATTATACACATATGAATCCACCTTTTCAGCTCCAGTAATTGCATGCAAGAGGCAGAGCTCGGAATAATGATTCCTTCTGTAGTACGCCCGTTTCACATTTCTTTTAGTTAGATTTCGTTCAGCATCGGAGCGGTTTCTCCCAATACTTTCACCTTTAAACCTTCACAGTTCATTGCATACAACGCAAGCATCAGTACAAAAGCAGTGCTGTGTTTAAATGGCTCGCGGAAGAAAGGTGTCAGCAGATACAATATTATATGCCATGGAGAAGGGAAAAAATAAAACCAGTTAACTCACAAAAAAAGGAATGCCTCGTAAGCATAAATGCAAAGCGGCCGCTTTCTAGCATGAAGGCCCCTCGCTGTATAATTTAGCCTGGCTTGTCATTTCAGAACCAAACCGTAATCACAGAGCCGTTTCCATAACCGGAGACCAGCAGCTGGACACACATTTTATCTTTTGTCTTCATACATGCATTTTAACAGTTATCCAGTAAGGTTTGCGGTAAGTGTGTGGAAAAAGGTGGAAGGAATTAAAAGAATTAAAAAGTCGGGGTACCAGACTAGGTTTTCTGCAGAGGACTCCTAACAAACAAAACAAAAAAAACCTACATGGGAGTGCCTCTCCCCGTGCCCCGATCTACTGGAATGGAACCTTTCGTCAAGATTTTTCTCGCATACCTGCAGTGCCTGTAAGTAACACAGCCGCACCTTTTTAATTCTTTTAATTCCTTCCACCTTTTTCCACACACCTTAGCGGGTGTGTAGGAGATATTCACACATGGCACTACTTTTTGCCACTCACTCATCTTTTCCTGGTCCTGACGAAAGTCCCGCATATTTTTCTCAGGGACTGAAACATGTAGACCGCCAACACCTAGTCAACTAAGTAGTAGCAATTTTTCTACTTGTAGTTGCACCACTATTTTTAACTCACACCCTGGGCCGCCACGAATAAAATATTGGGCAAGGATTCCCAGAGGTGTATTTCATTACTCACCTTCATCCACATCACACTGTTGCACGACACCTGCTCCGCTGTAGTCAGGCGTAGAAGCACAACCAGGCGGCATTCGGCTGCCTGGTTGGACCCCGATGATGAAGCGTGACACCAACCAGGTTGGTGTGTGATGGGTTTATAAACAAAAACCTATTGTGCCCAGCTGAAAAGCCACACTCACAAGTGGCCTGGAATACTAATTAATATTCCACTACTTTCACATAGTGGGCTAGTCCACATTGTTTTCTTGGATTCATACATATGCCCAAAGAGCCATTGTGATGTCAAAGGTGGGCTTCACAACTCTGGACAGCCAGTAGCCTTTTGGGGGATGGTTCACCATTGAATCGTTTCTGAGGATGGAACCAGCTGAGGCACGCCATCAGAAACAAATTTGAGGCGAGGGGACCGGCACATGGGTCGAATGGGGCCTCTGCTCATTTCCACCTCTAAATGACCGCTCCAGGTTAGGTAGGTGGGATTTGAGGTCACATTTAAACTTAGTGAAGGAGGGTGGCCTCTCTGTTGGTGAGGAAGAGTGTTTCAGAGAGTTAAGGTCTTTAATCAGATTATCTCTACACAAAACCTGGAATTTTTCACTTTGGTATCGTGGGAATTTGAAGTAATTGACCAACCAATAAAAGATAATGGAAGTGTTTGATTCAAGTCTAATGCCTGGGTTCCAGCATAGGAAGATGATAAAGGAATACATTCCACATTTTCAGGATATGGACAATAATGTAGTCAGAAGGGTATCCTGAAAATGTGTCATGCTGCTGCACAGCCTAGACCTACAAACCAACCCTGCTCTATCATCTTTCTAAACAGTAATTAAGTGTAATGTAAATGCAGAGGAACACAAAGGTGATGATGTAAAGGATGAGTTATTCTCAGGCACTGATAATTACTAAAGGCAACATTCCATTCCACTGGATTTATTGCCCACTCTATCACCATAAGCAAAGACCAGCCGTATGCAAATCAGTCTTGGCTTGAAGTTCCCAGCTAGAAATAGCGGGCCAGGTCTCCTCCAGATGGTAACACAAGCAACCCCAGATTCAGGTTTGGACTATGTACTTCTCAGCAGTGAGGTACAGCTTAATTGCTGTGAAGAAATGCATACATTTTACTCAGACACTGGGAATCACTCAGGTCACATAGCAGCCCATTGTTTTCTTCCTCGTGTGTCAATCTTAAAAGAGACCAGTTACATACAAATCAACCTTTAACCTCCTTTTATAGGAGCTCAAGGCCCACCTCTGGGCATACCTGTTGCACTTAATGCGTCTGAGGCAGATGTCTAGCCCGGGATCAGGGTTCAATTCCCCGCCTCGGCGGGTCTTGGGCTCAAAATTCCACGGACCTGATAATTCTCGCCTCGGTGCCTATTCCAATCATGGAGTCCCACTCTGCAACTCTGGGCAATAGCTCGCTTAATCTCCACAACGGCCCCCACAACGCTAAGGATGCCTGGCCTTCACCCTGGGGGTGCCCAGGAGTGGACGCCTCACAGGGAAAGCCAGGACGGGTTCCACAGCGGTATTCGTACAAGCGCCTTGATACCCTTGCGGGTGAGTAGTGCGCTATACAAGTATCAATTTACATTTACATGGTTGGAATACTTGAATTCACATCAGCCACTGGTGCTTACTGGGACACAACCCATTCCATTCTATTCCATTCCTTCATTTTTACCTTACTGCCTCTTTATACAACCAGCCATATGCAAATCAACCTTGTTCCTGCGCCAGTAGGAATAGTCCTACCCAAACTGCCAGCTCAACCACAGACTAGTCGCAACCTGTTCCTGCCTCATCATTGAAGTATAGCTTGATTTCCAATAACACAGGTAACATGGGACCCACATCTGGGCAATACCCTTTGCACTTTGTTTGTCACCCTAAGGAACATTTATAAAGTGATGGATAGAATGCTCAAATTCATCTCAGCCACACATTTTTACCCAGGCCGGATTCCAGTTGATCATCCCCCCCATTTTGGTACACTAAACAGACACTGGCAAAGGCAAAACAGCTTTGCTCCTGCTCCAATAGAAACATCCAGCCCAAACTGCTGGACCAAGTCCCTGCCAGGTGAGAACAAAAGCAACCCCAGATGGTTTCAGACTACTTAGGCCTTGTTAGAGAGGTATAGCTTGTTTCCTATCGCATAGTGAGCACGCAGCACAAGTTTGGGGATATCTTTTGCCATTCAAGATGTCACACTAAGGAACAGCATGATCTGATGGTTGGTGGGGAAGAATAACCTAAGTCTCCATGCCTACTTGAAGCCTAAACATGTTTCTTAGTAAGCAAAAGTATAAAAATCAAACTTCTGAGATAATAAGCAATACAGGCTAACTCCTCCCACAATTTACCAATTTTCTGCAAATAAGCAGCAATGGAAAGGATATGCATGACAGAACCCGAACCCCCAGACAGAGGCAGATAATATACACTAATCTGAGGCCACATTTGTCATTTATGAATCCTAATTCACAAGTGCCAATGCAAATGAGGTTGAATGCATCAGAAGCACCGCCTACACTAAATGTCTATGATTAAACACATTATTCTAAGCCACTGGTAATTTTTAGGGCCTGTTGTACTTGACCCTTTTGACAGGTTCACCCCAAAACTTTTAGCGTTCTCCTAGCCTGTTTCTGTAACCTGGTGTTGGGGATTTTAGGCCTCTGAGCACTTTAGCACTGGGCTCCAGTGTAAAGTGTGTGCGCTCTCTGTGTATGTATGGTGAGAGTGTCCTACCCTCCCATAGGAATGCAGCGGCGAGTTTGGTATGTGCGAACTCTTGAAAATAAATGCGCAATGGTGTGCGCAGATTTATGGTGACTGGTGGAGAAATACCACTTCTAGAAGTTAGCATTTATGATTGCTGCGGGGAGTGCTGCTGCTGGGGCCCAGGAGGACTTGCCAGGAGGGCTGCCTCCCTGGGCCGAGCTATGCACTGGAACCTTTGGCTTTTCCATTAACGTTTACCAAGACTTTATGCAGACATTCTGCACCTGGGAGTGCTTTTCTTTTAATTCCAGGACTTCTGGCTACATCTAGCGCCTGGGAGCACTATTTCGGAACAATGCCCAGCTGATGGGGAGTGCTTTATTTTTTCCTTTCAGCGCTGGGCTGCAATCATCATTGAGGAAACCCAGATGTAGGGATTCCCCCGCTTTCTCCCATGGCCTGGCGGGCGCCCACCCCGCTTATCTCCTTATTTGTAATGCGAGTGCCCACCTCGCTTGTTTGGTTTATGTGCATCTAGAAGGAGGGAGCCTACCCCTCATTACGATGATGTGATCTCTGCCGCTGCCCGCCTGGTTGTGGGCGGGGCTGGCAGACGGAAGCGGAAGAGGCAGACAGGACACTCTGATGCGGGGCTCCCATGATGAAGGGAGAGCCCGCGGTAGCGGCCAAAGTGGAGAAGCCCCGGGTCCCAGGAGGGGGCCTGGGTGAAGAGGACAGGAGGCCGAGGCCACCCATGGCAGCGCAGGGCTCCTAGGAGTCCAGGGAATCCCGTGAGAAAAGTGCTGCCGCCACAGAGAGGAGTCCCCATCCAGAAGAGCCGGTGAGTTAAGCCGGCTGGGGGGAGTGAAGTCAAGGCACCACACCGGTGCCTCTCTCCAGAGCAGCCCCGCTTTGCAGAGGGCTGCTCCAATGTTTGGCCTCATGATCCTTAGAGCCTAGAGGGCTCCAACGTGGCCATATTTTCTTTAAGGGCCCCAGTGCGTGTCTCAAGGGTCATCCCTTCACAGCTGCGCAGCACTTAGTGCCAGATGCACCGTTTAGGTTTGCGCAGTGGCACAATTGGATTCCGCTGCTAGGCAGCAGGCCCTGACTTTGGGGACACAGTGCATTTGAGCCCCCTTTTTGAGATGGCCAGTTGGCCAGGTGGATTGTTAGATTTATAGGGTGCCAGGCCCTAATGTGATTGTGGTGCTAGGAAATGTGATGCATGTAGTATGTTTAACTCACCTTTTTTATACCTCTAAATGTGGTTCATGATTAGGAGTTTGTTTTGCATATTATGGTTTATGCTAGTGAGATTATGTTTCACTTTGTAATTTATGCCCCTAATGTGAGTTATGCTTAGGAAGTTAGGGTCTAATGTGTTTAGACTTATGAGAGAATTGCATAATGTGTTTATGCTGGTGAGGTTGGCGCAGAATGTAATTTGCGCCTGATGTGATACTGTGCATAATGTAGTTTATGTTACAGGCTGAGGCTGAGTACAGTGATTACCAGTGGTTACTGGTTGTACGTTTATGATCTGTTTTACTTTTACTAAGTTCACTTGTGATGGTTCTGACAGTGGTCCATTTGGCCCTGTCATGTGTATATGATCCTTTGTAAATATTGCCCAGTGCCAGTTGGCACGGTGTATATTGTGTGATTACTATTCTAATGTGTTATGAGAATACAAAGGCTATTTTTTATATAACCTTGTGTGGATTTCCTTTTGTAGTGTGCCTGGGATGTTGTTGCTGTGTGCATGCGCAAATGCTTTACTCATGGCCTCCGGAATTAGCCTGATTGTTCATGCTAGGCTAACAAGGGGTTGAGCAGGGGTTATCTTTGGCATGTAACTCCAAAGCCCTGACTAGAGTGGTGGTCTCTGCCTGGCTTTGGCGCAAGCCTTAGCCAACCAGAAATCCCATTTCTAACAGGGCCAAATTGCAGTCCATCATTTTTTGTGCCTTACTAGGCAGAGACCGCCCATATGTAAAACAGCCAAAAGCAATAGTTTACCCCAAATTGCCAAGCCAGTCCACTCCAGAAGGGGTGGTTTATTAGGGCCCCAACAATTAGGTATAGCTTAATTCTTATGGCCATATAAGGTCACATGTCTCCAAAAATTCTTATTTTAGACATCAACTTTATCATAGATTGCGCCCCACAATTTCAAATATGTATCCAGATACCTCCACTTATGACAATATTTCTCCTAACTTCACACACAGATGCTAGTGAATCCACATATGGTCTCTAATCCTCTCATGCGTGCTTAGTTACACTTACACACTTGTTCACACTTTCAGACACTTCCTCTCTCTGCTGCCCCTCTCTCCTATGCAGGTAAGCACAGTTACACACACATGAACTATGCATCACATGCCCTTGCACCTAAGAGAAGCTTGAGGGAAAGAGGACAGTGATAAGAAGTGAAGGAGAAAGAGGGAAGGCTGTAGGACTATATAGTCAAGTATGAGAGTCTAGTATGCGCTCGTAGTGCACTTACTCATACAATGTGGCGTGCATCTGCGAACGCATAGATACGATTCTTCTCACTGTAGAAACGGCAATGTCTATGACCAGCTCATTGCTAATTCATATGTAAGTGACTTTTCCATGCCTAAAGCCATTAACGTAAAATATGTGGGGGCAGATTTACAAGCCCCTTGCGCCACTTTTGATCCATTTTTAACATGGGAAAAGTGGCGCAAAAGTGGCGCAAGGGGCTTGTAAATCTGCCCCGTGCATTCGATCAGTGAGCGAGTGTCAATGCATAATCTACAAAGAAAAAAAATGTGCATGGACCCAAAGCATTTCTTAGGAACATATGTTCTCTAATACGTAATAGTGAGATTGCCCACTGGTAAGGCTGCCTCTCACTGATTACACCTCATGCCTCTTTTTTTCTGTCACCCTACATTTCCTGCTCTCTTTATCTCACTGGTGAAGGTTCTGATTAGGTCTGGCTGTGACAGCGCAGCTTTCAAATGAACTATTTCTAGCAATATACATAGGGTGGACTTTGGGTCAACCCCTTACAACCACTGTCTTTCTTCGCCCAGCATCTTTCAGCCATTGGTTGGAGACTTTGTCAATCATGTCTTGACTTGGCCCAGTACAGTAGACCTCAAGTAAAAACTATTGGCTCTTTGGCTGTATCCTTCCACTTAAATTTAAGTGCTTGCCCCGAACCGCATAGGGGACTACTTGAAATCTATAATCTCCTGTGTCTGCGCCTCTTTCGCAATAGTGAGCTAGTGCTGCATGCATTAGCAGTAGGGATTGGGGTAGCCGGCATAATTCTGTGTAGCTTAATTCTGCAGAATTACCTAAGAATTCTGTGGGATTATGCTTTAATTATGCAACAAGAGTAATTCTGCGTTTAGCTTTTTAGCGCAAAAATATCCTCCTCACTAAAGGTGCTCTTGGGATAGGGTTTTTCCCCAACTTACTATCAGCATTTAGCACTATTTTCACAAAATGCACCCTCATGTCCAAAATGGATACAGGGATGCATTTTGCACTAAGAAACAGCGCTAAATGGACCAGAGCAGAAGTAGGGAGCAGCCGCTTGAGCCTGCTAAATGTGCTCTTGCAGCAGGATTTTTTCCCCAACTTACTCTTAATTATGCAAGAAGGAGTAATCATATAATTATCAATAATTACGCATCAAACAGTAAAACGGAATTGCCAAAATTATTCTGATTACTCCTTTGTTCTCAAAATTCTGCCTAGGCCTTATTAGTACATTAAACACAGGCCTATTTGGCTTTGCCAGTGCTTGTTCATTCCAGTTTTCTTCCCGTCCCACTGTTTTCCTACTCCTTTCTCCCTTTTCTGCCTTCTTCTATGTCTTGTAGTGGGTCAAAGTCTAGTCAAGGAAAAAAAAGTCCTGGTTCCCCACTCCCCACCTGCGCCCACCGCCACAAGTAAAGCACCAGCGAGGGCATGAAACCAGCCTTACAGACCAGTAGTTTCTGCTGGGGTGGGATTTCTCGGTTTGATATCAGCAGCAGACATAATACGTGGATCACAGGGTAGCTAAAAAATAAATAGACCCAGTTAACTTACAAAACAAAATGATAAATACAAAGGCGCTGCCTTTGAAGAACCTGCTTCCTGGAAGGCCCGGCTCAGCATGACACTTTGGGCTCGCTGTCATTTCAGCACAAATCCCTCAAACGTGAGCGCTCAGATATTCACAGGGGAGAGGGATTTTCATTACCAGAGCACCATGCAGCAGCTTGCATGTTCCCAGCGTGTATGCGGATCAAGGATCCCCATTGGTTAATGCCTTCAAAGCACGCGCATGCGCGGGAGCTCCCTACTGTGTTAGGCCATTGTGCTGTGCTCAGCTCTGAGCTGTGTCAAGGTTGGTGCTATAGAACGGCTTGCTGATGCACCAAAACATGGTGTTATGGCAAGGTCGTTGCCTCGCCAGGACATGGTGCTGCTGCACGGTTGTGACAAGTTGGTGCTTGGCAGAGTTTGGTGTTGTGATGTGACGCGTCCTGGTGATGTGGCAAGATCATTGCTGTTAAGGGAGTTGAACCTTATGGGTAAGTCCCAGCCTCAGTAGAGGGAAGGAAGGTAAGTGTGTTAACCACAAATCAAGAGGAAGTCCTTTGTCCTTGAGAAGACCCTCACTCATCAACCTAGTTGGTGACATGCTTCATCATCGGGGTCCCACCCGGATAGCCGAACGCCATCCAGGTGTGCTGCGACACCTGATTACAGTGGAGCTGTGTTATTTTCTTTTTATATGTGCAAAGAGGAAAAAGTGTGTATTAAAGAGTATCCGATACTACCCACTCACGGAGTTTATTCTGGAGTGTCTCGGGTACTATTAAAATAAGTGGCACCTGTTGCCCTGTTAGGTGGGCTGTCAGTGTAAAAACTAAAGGGATGTGGGTTAAAAAGGTCTACATGTTTCAACCTATGTGTAAATTTACAGGTTTTCGTCAGGACCAAGTGGAGTACCTGCGGGACGGTGTGCGCACACTAAGGCGCACCCTATCCTCGTAGGAAACACAGGAAGAAACCTACGTTTTTATTGGAGACTCATTTTGAGACTCTACATTTGTTACCTACGAGGATAGGGTGCGCCTTAGCGTGCGCACACCGTCCCGCAGGTACTCCACTTGGCCCTGACGAAAACCCCTGGTAATGTGCTTGGTGCTGCATGTACCATGACTGAGTGCTGTGGTATGGCCGGATGCTATGGCAGGACTCGGAGCTGTATTAGGACTTGGAGTGTGGTGCTTTGCCAGAATCACTCACCAGTGCTGTGTGCTGTGGTAATGTGCTGGGTGTAGCACTACGGCCGGGTGCTGTGGCCGGACTCGGAGCTGTGGCGCGCTTGGGTCTGTGGTAATAATGCTAGTGATGTTCCAGGATGGCACGTCCAAGCGCTATGAAGACCAGGCGTGCAGCGCTAGGTCTGTAAGGCACTTCAAAGAGTCCTGAACCCCGTGGTTCTCCTTTGGCAGGGAGGCCGAATGAACGGTTCAACATGTCGGATGTTTGACACTTGAATGAATGATTTTATATGTCTTCAGCTCTCAATTACCAAGACTAAAAGAAAGAAGAAACAAACAAGAAAACAAGCATAACCAACGAAGCTTACAGAGGCAGCAGTCAACTTTCCAACTCACTTCTGAAAACAAAATGTGTGCAGTGAGGCCACAGTTTCAGGCGGGAAGTGTTGCACATCTTAGCTGTAACCAATGAGAAGGCTGGACTGTCCATGCAGGATTTCTGCAAAGGGGAAACAACTAAAAAGCCTAATTACAATACCTCAGAGATCTGATCTGCAGATCATTTTGAAATTCAGCCAGTGTTTAATTTGAGCCGGAGGTTACCAGTGGGTAAGCGCACAATTTACCCGCACCTTCCTTTAACTCTACCCAACTCTGAAACCTAAAATGACCTTTAATTCCCTTTCACTCTACCCAACCAGAACCCTCAAATCACCCTTACCTCCCTCTACCTCCACCCACTGGAAGACTTTATTCAAGCTTACGTCCTTTTACGTCTACCCATCTGAATGCTAAAATCACACTGACCTCCCTTTACATCTACCTCTACCCACTGGAACCCTTAATTCAGGCTTCTGTCCCTTAACGTCTACTCACCCCTGAACCCTAAAACCACACTCGCATCTCCTTTACGTCTACCCACCACTGAACTCTCATGTCTTCCTTACCTCAGTTTACCTCTACCCATCGCCTTGACGCTCAAGTTACTCTCACCTTCCTTCACCTCAGCCCAACCTAAGCCCTCAAATCACCCTCACCTCCCTTTACCTCTACTCACCCCTGGGCCCTAAAGTTACCCTCACCTCCCTTCAACTTTACCCACCCCATAACCCTTAGATTACTTTGACTTCCCTTTAACTCTACCCAACTAGAACCCTAAAATGACCCTTACATCCCTTTACCTCTACCCATCCTTAAACCCTCAAGTCACTCTCACCTCCCTTTACCTTTACCCACCCCTGAAACCTAAAATCACTTTTTCAAATAACATAAAAGGGAATATCTCTTCAGTAGTTTCAGAGTGAGCGCTCTGATTGGCGGGCAGCAACATGAACAAAACCTTTGCTGGCAGCCATTACAGGACTGAGGGGCTTAGTCCCCTGTCCGGCAATTTGAAAATAAATAAACAAATAAAGCGGCAGGGCTTCCCTTAGACCTTGTGGCAGTGTCCCATAGTCCTCCTACCTGAGCCTTTTTAAAATAAAAATAGAAGTGGTGTGGAGCCACCTGCCCACTTCCCTGGCCTTGCCCCCTTGCCCCATGCCCTGGTGCACAATAATCTACAATGTCAAGGGGAGCCCACCTCGGGGACACTGCGGTTCTCTGTCCAAAGAGTGTGCGCATAGCCTGCCCGCACTCTCCAGGGCAGGGCACTCCACTTTGCTTGGGTTTAACCCCTTCGATGCTGATGACGAGCTCAGCTCGTCATCAGCCACGGGTGACGTGTGCGGATGACGAGCTGAGCTCGTCATGTAACGCGGTTATTAGAAAACAGCCGCACAGCGCAAAAATCACCGCAGCAGAGATGCGGTTAAAACAGCTGCTTCCAACGGGCAGAAGCAAAAACAAAACACTGGCTTCTGCCAGCACCCTGTATTGTGCTGGTTGGGGAGCTGACTGGTGCCACAGGGGCCCTGGGGCTCCCCTTGTGACCCCCAACATATTAGTTTGTGGGTGTCCTGGGTGGGCACCAGTGCATCCACTAGAAACACCTAGGGATAGGCGTCCGTCTCACTATTCTATTAAAAAGACCCCAGAGAATAGAGTCCACCGGGGCCCTTGGTGGATCGGAGAGGAAGCCACACGCTCCCCTACCCTTATTCATTTATTTACAAACAATTATATGTGGGTGTCCGGGATGGGCACTGGGACAACCACAGTAAATATTTTTTTTAAGTGAACAATAAAAGAGCAGCAGGAGCACCCCATAATGCCTAACAAGACTTTATTTATTATATTCGTTTGAGCTTGGTGGAGCCCTTAGAATAATTATTGTTTAGAAACAAATAATGTTGGGGGCTGCAGGGAGTTCAGAAGCCCCTCAGGTCCATTAAAAAAGACAATAAGGGTCTGATTACGACTACGGTGGTCCAATGCACCGCCGTAGTCGTGGTGGCGGTCCGTGGACCACCAGACTGGCGGTCCACCTGCTGTATTTATGACTTTGGTGGTTGGACCCTCAATGACCACTGCTACCTCTGGAAATCCGCAATCTTGTGACAGTGGCGTAGTGGTCTGAGGAAGTAAAATGCTGGCAGTGCCACGGCTGCAGTGCCGAACTTATTATGAGTTTCCTCACCGCTCTCCTTTACATAGCGGTAAGACAGCCATAAAAAGGGTGGTGGTGAGGAAACTAAAGGGTCATCAGCAGAGACTAGAAAAACCTCTAAATACTCCCTTTAAATAAACATGAGGAAACTAAAGGGACCATAGCAAGCCTCCGGTTGCCTCTGTGCATGGGGGGTGCATGCAGGGGAGCGCCTGGTGTACCACCCTGTATTTCTTTAACCCCTGTTCCTGCACCGGAAGAAATGCATAGCATGGTGCATTTTTTCCTGTGCAGGAACGTGCTGCGGCCCTCCCATGGCGGTGTCTTTCTAAGACTCTCCTTTGAGGCTTAGAAATGCACTGCAGTGGGACCGCCATAGCATGCTTAGCTCACCAGGATTGAACTTGTAATCCGGCGGGCGGTCTGACTACAAGTTTGGTGATCTCCCTGTGGGGCGGTGGCTTGGTAGCCTACAGATAGACCGCCAAACCCATAATCAGTCCCTTGTTCTTCTGGGCGATTAAATCAATGATTCAACCATATTTTGTTTTAGCACTCCGAGCTGGAGCTCTATGCTCTTCAGTGTGAGTGCAAGGCCCTCGTGTCGTTGTTTTTATGATTGCATTCACTGGGCCGAAACGTTTTATAAATAAATACTCAGAGACATACTTTTTTATTTACCAAAATATATATATGCCTCTGACAATTTATTTTGACATTTTTCATCCACGAAATGTAATAATAAAAACTATGTAAAAAGAAAGAATCACAGGCAAGGTTTTTTGAGAAAAAAAACTAGTTTTATTAAGACATTTACTAAACATTGCATTGTTTGATCTATTGAAATATATATTTGATTAAAAATATTGGAGATTCTTGGAGAAAGATGATAGATATGCTTTAAATATATTGACGTGCTCACCCCTTCATAAAGCCAATGGCTTACTTTTCATTTCAGAAGGCTGTGTGTGGCTGGGTTGGCTGCTCAGAGGGGCTGCGGTCAGGCCCTGTAATCAATGCCCCCCCCATTCACAACAAATGCTGTGTGCATAGGGGTTAGGGGTTGACTGTCCAATGGAGGGGTTATTATTATGTATAGTAATGAAATATTACTTTACGTGAAATAAAACAGTTTTTGGCGTTCCAATTGCGGTGCCCATTTTCAGAAGTACCGTCGTGGACCGCCAAAAAAGCCCACCAGACATGAGGAAACTCATAATATGGCTGGCAGTGGGCACATGATTTTAGCGGTGCAGGAGTGGGCCGCATATGTGGCGGTCCGCACCAGAACCGCCAAACTCATAATCAGACCCAAAGAGTCCTATTACCATTGGGCCAGTAATCTTTCACCAATTAAATTAAAGGGATGGCTGAAGATTCTTTCTCGATGAAATGGAGGAATCTGTTTCTGCCCCAATTCTCACATGTTGCTCTCCATTTGTGGCTGTATTTGCACCTAAGCATTTCAGCATGGGAAATATTCGGGAACAAAATTCTGCACTTGCGATGTTTCTGCACAACTTGGGACTCCTGATCTTGCCTGTAACTCCAGTTACAGGATCCACACAGACAGCAGCAGTACAACCCTCCCTCATGCGCAAAGCAGATACCATAGTAGTACAATTAAACATGCATAAGAGCTAGATTTAGGGGTGCAAAGTACAGCATCACCCTGAGACTCAGAGTACCTTTAGGGTGCCATTGCTGAGTCATAATGGACAGTTTACCCATAAGATTTCTGCCCTCCACATTAAAATGAAGACAGCTAAACTTAGACCAGAAAGCAGCAGGGCAAAGTTACCTCACACACAATTTGGTAGAGCACAAGCAACATCATAAAAGTGACCCCTTTAGCAAAGCAGATAGTTAAAAAGTGCTCCGCATTCTGCAAATCGGGGCAGTTGTGAACTTGCAGAGACACACTGTGTAGGTAGGTGTTTTGCAAGGCATTGGAGTGGTTTGGGAGACTGCGGGCCCGATTCACAGAACTAACTTAAGACAAAATCCTAAACTTACTACTTTTGGTATTCACAGAACTTAGGATTTTGTCTTAAGACAGACTTAAGACAGACTTAAGTTAGGATTCTGTCTTAAGTCTGTCTTAAGACAAACTTAGGACAAACTTAAGACAAAATCCTAACTTCTGTGAATACCAAAAGTAGTAAGTTTAGGATTTTGTCTTTAGTTAATTCTGTGAATCGGGCCCTGCATGTTTGCTGGTATCAATCTTTGTGGTAATATAAGGGAAATCAACAGACCAGGCTACAACCAAAGGGCCTCTCCCACTTCTTCTCCGTGGAGCGTGCCCACTGGGTCCCAGGGGGAAGGCCTAAACCAGGGCTCCCCCCGAGACCTGTCCTGGCTCGCCTTTTTAACTTTAGGGACCGAAATGCCATTCTCCAGGTGGCAAGAATCTCTCCCCCTATCCGGGTTCAGAACTCGACCATCACCTTCTTCCCAGATTACACAGCGGCTGTCTCCAGGAGGCGACGGATTTCTTTGAGGTTAAGAAACGACTCCGGGCGCAGGAGGTGCCCTATTCAATGCTTTTCCCCGCGAAGCTAAGAGTGATGGATAATGGACAGACCTGGTTCTTTGATACGCCGGAGGCGGCACAGGAATGGTTGGAGGGATGGCGCCCTGCGAACAGAAAAGATCGAAGACCTAAACCACATCGCCGCCGAGAAGGAGAAGATTCCCCAGATGACCCAGGCCCTGATAGCCATGGGCCCTGACAAGACATTACCCCGGAGGAGGAATGAACGTGACAATACTATGGTGACTTCTTTGCATTGAATGTAGTGGCATCCACTTTGTTATTTCGGCTGCCTTGTTGCTGTGGACTGGGGGAGCCTGAAGGACTCCGAACTGGCTGTCGACTCATGGGACTCTTACCCCTGATCGCAAGTATTGCAACTATGGGTGGGAAGGAGCGCTCTGCTGTTGTGGGGTGGCGGGCAGTTTTGAGTTCGCTGAGCAGGGAGGGAGGGAGGGGGGTCGGTTTTTTGGGTGAGAAGGGTATGGTTGCAACTGATTCTGTTGTTCCTATTGTATTTCTAAAGGTTGCATTTCGGTTTGTTAGAATTTCTCTCTACAGGACAGCTTTATATTACACTATGTCAGCTTTGCGAGATAATTGCACTACTGGGTTTCTGACTCGCCTCCCCACCAATAATGGCTGAGACTAAAGCGCAGGAGTTGCAGGCTCCTCTCCCGGCCCTCACTCTGCTTACCTGGAATGTGCGTGGATTGGGGGATAAGGTAAAGAGGGGTCTGGTGCTGCAGTATCTGAAACGATGTGGCCCAGCGGTGGTATTCTTGCAAGAAACACACCTAGTGGGGTCTGCAACCCGAGCTATGGACAGGTGGGGCTACAAGATGGTGGCCCGTGCTGAATTCTCCTCAGGTTCAAGAGGTACTGAGATCCTTATTAAGAAAAACTTTCCCCTATTGGTGCACCAAACACGGGTTGATGACCAGGGCCGATTCACAGCGTTAACCTGTCAATGGGAGGGAATAATGTTTAATCTGGTGTCTGTGTACGTACCCCCTGCACTCCACGCGCAAGCTCATACAGCTCTCACAGCATTTCTCCTTGCACTACCAGCTGCGACACTCCTGATAGGGGGCGACTTTAACAACATCATTGATGGAACTCTAGATAGATCCCCTGCTAGGACGGAGCTGCGGGGTGGGCGACGTCTTCTTGGTCTAGTGGAGGCCCTAAGTCCTACAGATGGCTGGAGATTCAAGCATCCTCTAGAGACAAACTTCACTTTCTACTCCCCAGTACACACCTGTCACACATGCATTGACTATTTCCTGCTGTCCGCAGACGCTCTAAGAGGCCTGGAAGAGGTCACAGTATGCCCGAGAGGTATCTCAGACCACTCCCCAATTCTTTTAACATACTCCCTTCGCCGGATGGGTAGAAGATGAATGTTTCCGCTGCATGCCGTGTTCCTTCAGGTGGCCCCAGTCATGACAGCCCTCACGCGCACTACTAAGCAGTACTCAAAATCAGGGATCGGTGGACTCCCCCCAGTACGCTCTGGGAGGCTTACAAGACGGTCCTGCGGCGCAGATGATGGACTCGATCACAGGGCATAAGTATGAGCAGCGGGCGACTTTGGATGGCCTCGAGACGGAACTATCTTTGGCTGTTGCATACCAGGAGACCCACCCGTCTCCGGGAGCCGCACGTGCGGTTCGACTTAAGCAGGCCGAGATCCTAGCCCTACAGAGGGAGATGGTTCATGCCACGATCCAATCCACCCGACATATGGTATACGAGTTGGGAGACAAGGCGGGGAAGATGCTGGCCTGGCTAGACAGGAAGGACAGGGCGTCTAGAGTCATAGCTCAATTGATGTCCCCCAATGGCTCCATGGTTTCCGATCCCGCTGGTATAGTTAACATATTAGCGGACCATTATGAAAGAATCTATGCCCCTCAGGCGCCCTACACAGTCTCGGAGGCCTATGAATATATCAAGGATCTCACAATACCAAGGCTCTCCTCGGAAGCAGCGCTTCTCTTGGAGGCGGATATTACGACTGAGGAGGTGCAGTATGCTACCTATGCACTGGCATCTGGCAAGGCGCTGGGTCTGAATGGGCTTCCAGTTGAACTCCATAAGAGGACGATGCAAATGACGGCCCCTTTCTTTCTCCGCATGTTAGCGGATAGCCTTGAGCGCGGGGAGCTACCAAGAGATCAGCGGCTAGCAACAATAGTTGCAGTTCATAAGCCGGGCAAGCCGGTTGCGGACTGCGCTTCCTACCGTCCGATATCTCTCATTAATGCTGACCCAAAATACTAGCTAAATTACCCGCCTTAAGGCTGACTCCCCACCTTGCATCCCTGATTAGCCCGGACCAATCTGGTTTTATGCCGCATCGGAGCACGGCTCTTAATCTTCGACGGCTACATGCAGTCATGGTACGTTCGGCACTTATAGAAGAACCAGCAGTCATCCTCTCCCTGGACGCAAGCATGGCGTTCGACACTGTCGAATGGCCATACCTGTTCGCGGTGCTCCAGCACATGGGCTTTGGCCCCAAGTTCTGTGCCTGGATTCGTTTATTGTATACTAAACCATTGGCGCATATGGCTACCAATGGTCACATCTCACGAGACTTCCCTCTGGGCCGAGGCACGAGGCAGGGATGCCCCCTGTCCCCGCTGCTCTTTGCATTGCTTTTGGAGCCTCTCGCGATATGGGTCAGGTGGGAACCTTCCATCAAAGGACTCCACTGGACTGACGGGTGGGAGGATCGTATAAGCTTATACGCGGATTATATACTTTTATACCTCACCTCCCCCAAGAAATCTATCCTTGAGTTATTAAATGTCTGTGAGAAATTTGGTAGGGAGTCCGGTTATAGGATCAACTGGACCAAGTCCGTCCTTCATGTTCTGTCTGGCACACCTCCCATGCTTCCTCGGAGCTGTCCCCTACGGGTCGTGACGGCACCATTCAAATATCTAGGTATTCTTATCACCTCTGATCCCGACAAATTTTACGTTTCGAACCTTCTACCACTACTGGAAAAATTTAAACGCGACGTTAAAGTGTGGCAGACTCTTCCCCTCACACTCCTGGGAAAGGCGGCGCTGTACAAAATGATGGCGTTGCCGCGCTTTTTGTATGTGCTTGAAAATTCCCCGTTTCTGGTCCCACCGACTTACTTTAAGGCGATCGCTGCAACAGTGTCTCACCTGCTTTGGGGGGCGCGACCGCCTCGAATCGCCCAGGACAAACTGACTAGAAGTTGGTACGATGGGGGAATAGCGCTCCCGAACATTGAACTCTACTACTGGGCGGCTCATCTTAAACAGATTAATTTCTGGTTACATGCCCCGCAGACTGAGCCGGCGTACTTTGCTGATAGGCACTCCCTTGAAGGTAGGGGTCTACTCTGTAATCTTTACTCCCGCCGCCCTCCGTTGCACCTGATGGGTCCGACTCACCACTCACTACAGTTGTGGTACAAGGCCAATAGACGTCTTAGTTGCAGGGACATTATCACTCAAATGACACCACTATGGGACTCCTGGCAATTGGGCTTCCTTCAGAACAGCAAGGGGTTCCAGGCTTGGGACTCCATTGGTATATCCGTGATAGGAGACTTGTGGAGAAAGGGTGACGTAGTCGACTTTAGCCACCTGCAAACACAATATGACATGTCTCAGACGGAGTGGTTCAGGTACCTGCAGATTGCACACGCACTACACTCGGGTATACCACGGGGCACTGTGTTACAGGAGTCGTCCCCGCTCGAGGACAGACTTCTGAAGGACCACATGACGGATAAGGCCACTTCCTTCACTTATAGGAAACTCATTAATAACCTTCCGGATGCAATGTCTAAGTTGAAACTTAACTGGACTGAAGAGGTGGGTCCCTTTGACGACTCCGAATGGCAGGAGGCCCTTGCCTCACCCCGTGGAACCGCTATCCCCTCCAGATTAAAACTGGTCGAATTAAAGATACTGCACCGCACTTATTACACCAGGACGACTTTGTATAAAATAGGCAGGGCCACGCACAAGTACTGTCTTCGTAATTGTGGGGAGGAGGGAGCATTCTTCCATACCATTTGGAACTGTAGACACATGACAATGTACTGGGTAGCAGTAATGCGTACTATTTCTCAGACGATTGGTATCTCTCTGTTGCCGGAGCCTCGCCGCTGCTTGCTTAACGTGTGGGAGCCTAACGATTTGAACCATCGCCAGTCAGACTGGGTAATGTTGGGTATGGCGATAGCAAAGCGCAACATTGCTCTGTTGTGGGGATCGGCGGTCTCCCCGACTCTCAACAAATGGTGTAAAGATATGGATGAGGCGATGGTTGCGGAGAGGGCTATCTTCATCCATCGAGGCTGCCCGAGTAAATGGGAGGGAATATGGGGGGCCTGGAACAGGTTCAGAGGTTGTATTTGTGAGCCACCACGTACCATTGGGGAGGATGAGGACATAGACTGATCGAGTGTAGACATTTCGCTGAATATGTAGTTATGATGTGATATGTTGTGTATCCGCTTATGTTTCTTCCCCGTAAAGCCTTGGATTAACAATGACCAGTATGTCTCCGCTGACTTACATATGCATGATGTACCATAACGGAAATGATTTTGAGAAGCTGTCCTAACTGTTTTGTTAAGATGAAAATAAAAATATAAAAAAAAAACATGCATGCAAACAGTCAAACAGGTGCCCAACACACTGACTTCTCACACCAGCCCTTCTGGCACTGCCAGTTTACCCTACAGGCCAATCTGAGCCTACAGCACTAACACAGAATGGTCCAAAATGCACAGAGACCCTTTTTTAGTGCTGTACTCAGAGCAGGCTGTGTCTGCAAAGCAGAAAATGGGGAATAAATACTCACAGCCTGGATCTGTCAGAGCTATTAGGCTTCTTAATTAAGGAAACACCTCAAGCATGAAAAGGACTGCCTGGTGAAGCCTGATGCTGTAAATTGCATTGATGCTAAGTTGAATTATTTGTCTGGGGAAAATGGACCAATATCACTTGGCCTTACAGACAGGAGCTTCATTCTATTTAGTAACAGTCACTTTTGGGTTTTCAAAGTCTAACTGCACCTGTGCATTAAGAAGTAACAACAATCTATTCTAATAAACAGGTCTTAAGATAAACAGAAAAATAACAAGTATTGATGAAGCAAATAGCTTGGCTTTAATGTGTAACACAGACATTCCTAAATGTTGCTTCTTGCGTTGCATCCATAAATGTTGTTTAGCTTCTTAAAGCCACCCCTTTTGGCTTTGCCAAAGCTGGGGAAAAAGTAGCAAAAATGATTGTGTTTTAATCAGATGCATATAGAAAAGAAAATTTAAATGTGACAGTCAGTTTTATTTTTGAGTGTCCTTCAAACGTAAAAAAAAGTCCCTAATTCATTCAAATGAAAGTACATCCTCAATGGTGTGATGATACACCAAAGAGACAACTGCTTGAGGTGCGAGAGAAATGCACCTCTGGGTGGAGCTAAAGCCCGCTCTATGGATATATATATATATATCTATACATGTAGATGTTATTTCTATGGTACAAACCTAGTCAAAAGGCAGAGGAGTGCTGTATCGGGTCAAAGAGAAGCATAAAGTCAGTGAATAAAAGGAGAGCCAGCTGGTTGTGGATGGTTAATGCATTGAGATGTAGTGTTCTTGAAAGTGGTGCATCTTTATCTGTTTCCTAAACTGGATCAGCTTTGGGGCAGTCCGGATTGATACAGGGATGTTGTTCCGAATCATGAGTGCATAGATGGAAAAGGCCTGCTGCCTTTTATACACTTCTTAGTCTGCAGTCTGGTGATGTCCTGGCTGACAGTGTACAAAGTACCACCAATGATGGTGAACTTGTCTGCAAGATAAGCCGGTTACCGGTTGAGATAGACTTGTAAATGATGCAGCTAGCCTAGAAGATGCTGCTGGTTGGCAAGGGGAGCCAATGGAGTCCCATCAAGATGGGGAAATGTCATCATATTTCTTCAAGCCGTATATGAGGCATCTTATGGCATGTAGGATGCCCTTGAGGGGTGCCAGTGTTAAGTCTGGGAGGCCATGGAGCACAGCGTTACCATCATCGAGCACAGGTGCTTGGGCAGCAGTTCTGAAGTCATTTTCTGGAAGAAACTGTTTCATTTTCATTAAAAATGAGATTTGGTAGAGGGCTGTCTTTGTTTGTGGTCAATGTCTTCCCTGAGGGTGAGCTTGATGTCCAGAGTGATACATTAAAAAGAACTGGTATGTTTTAATGAATTGGTAACAATCGGTTGCACAGACGGCTCCCCTTTCAAAACAAGACCTAAAGGTCTGGCTATACAGAACCAGGAAACCTATCCCTGCTTATAATTCTAGGTCGGTATGATTCTGTGGGCATTGAACTATTGTGTCACATGTTAGGATGGAATCCACCATATTGATGGGGCATTAAGTTGTTTTTGTTTTTTTCTAATTGGATAAGCGTAAAATGTTAGGATTATTCCAGTTCAATATTCAGTGGTCAGAGTTGCGTATGGTGAATTATAGAGTTGACCTGTGTCACCACTGCTTTTTAACCCTTCTGTGCCACAGACATTACTGTTACGTCCTCGACTGTGGTGCTGGTGTGCCAAGGACGTAACCATGACATCCGTGACACACCACCCATAAATCCCTCTCCTATTTATAGCAGAGGGATTTTCTTTTTTGTTTTTCAGTCTCAGGAGCTGGGGAAGAGCTTCCCCAGCCTTTGATGCATTATTTTCAATGTAATGACGATCGCGTGCACGGCGATGTGTCGTCATTACATTGAAAGTGAAAAGGAAATGAGCCGATCGACTCATTTCAGTTTCATTGCTTTGGTGCTCATGGAGCTATCTCAGCCCGAGCACTTAAACACACTGGAGAGGTAAAAGGGAGCATCTTCCCTTTTCAATGGTACCCTTCCCTCGTGGATACTGCATGGCACCAGAGATATGTTCATGGGCATGTCAGTGAGCGGCTCCTTTGGCAAGGGTCACTTCCATTATACCTCTGAAACACTGGGGAAGGAGTACGTTGACCCTTTCTTGCGGCAAATTAGTTTGAAGAACCCGCGTTGGTACCGAGTTGGAAATATCACCGGTACTGCAGTGAGTATTGACACCTTGTCATGTTAGACGCATTACTCCACTTTAATCACTGACTTGACCGGTGTGCTTACTTCGCCCTTGACGCTTTTAAATCACTTTTTGTTTTCTACAGATTCTCGCAGCACAGATTTATTTCCTACTACAGGTACTTTTGCACTTTTGCTTGTGTGCTGGATTTCCCAGTCTGCAAAGTGCTATTGGTTGTGTCGATTACCCACTCGCGCTGCGTGTGAGGTCACCGGGTTTGCACCGAAATGCTGTGCGTCAGCGTCTGCGTTCTACCACACGGATTGCTGACGTGGGATGTGAGGAATGATCCGAGAGTGAGCCTGTTGTTTCCTGACCCCGTGGTTGTGAGGCTGGAGACACGAGTGAATTATCCCTCTGGAACACTGACCTAGACTCTGTGACTGGACGTCATTTTTGGGCGTTCTCAGTCTCTTTAGAGACATTTCCTTGCTTTAGTGGACGAAGCGTAGACCATGCCCCTGGTGGGTGTGGTTCATCCGAAGACCTCCGCCGGCCGGGCTGTGCTTGATAGTACCCATGTCCTGATGAAGCCATAAAGACATCTGACTGAAACGCGACCGCGACTGCGTCGACACCTTGTCCTTAAGGAGTCCCCATAGACCTATAACCTAGTCTGAGTTTTGCTCTTTAGCGCCTTGATAAGTATATATTTTGTGTGCAGAGAAGTGAGATCTCTGACGCTTAGTGTGGGACTACCCATTTGAGATGTATATCACTCGAAGCTAGGAGTGGATATTGTAAAAAGTTTTGTATTTTCTTAGGGTACACTTATGTACAGATAGCTTGTAGTAATTGTAATGTACAGTTTGTTTATGTGATTTTTATATATTGTGTATGCTGTATTGTTATATATATTTTGTATGCTGTATTGTTATATATATTTTGTCATATATGTTTATTTTTTTGAGCCACTCTCGCTGTTCCCTTATATGTTTATATAAAATTTTGAATAAGAACGTCTTCTAATACTTGTAGTCAACAGGATAAATAATTATTTCTTGTTTGCGATTAAATGTTTGATTAATCCCTAAAGTGCCACCTCTTTCTATCTTTTCATCCTTGGATGTCCCTTGCTCAGGTACGGGAGGGTTATGTGAGCAGAACCCCTACCCATTTTTCTAGAATCACGTGCATGACTGTTTACCACGGTTAGACCCTTAGTATGTTGGTTCTGTATTAGTTTCTTGACGCATGCTATGTTTGGACCCCTAGTAGTTGTTGCTGAGTTTATTTCATGACCATATTTCGTCTTGTCGTTTTTGGGTAGTATTAACCCATTTACCATTATTAGCCTTTTCATCTACACCGGCTGTACCCAACATTAATAGCACTCTCTAGGTTGCTTATGCTCGTATTTAACGCTTACCGTTTGGTTAACTCCACTCTTTTGGCATGTTGCGCACACCGCGACCGGTTATACATGTTTATTCATGACAACATTTATGCCATTTAGTCTGGTTCAGGGCTGATTTGAAAGTCTACCTCACTTAGTCCCAACCTTTTTAATGCATACATGGCCCCTCTGGAAGATGTGGTTGCCCCCTTTGGTATCAAGATTGTGAGTTATGCGGATGACACGCAACTGGTCGTCTGTCTCTCACATCTTGACCAATGCTCAGATAATCTGCTACACTGCCTTCAGGAAATTCATCTTTGGATGTGCGATTCCTCACTCAAACTTAACGGGTCTAAGACAGAAATTATGCTGCTGGGGAAAAAATGGACAGCGATTCCACCATCTGTCTGGCCCGATACTATGGGTGAGGTTCTCGCTCCCAAAACAGAAATCAAGAGCCTGGGGGTCTGGCTCGAACAGGACTTATACATGAAAATCCAGGCAAAACCAACAGCAGGAACTTGTTTTGGACTTTTACGCTCTGTCCGTAAGATTCTCCCTCTGCTTCCCCCTCTGTCCAGGAAGCTCCTAGTCCAAGGATTGGTACTTTCACGACTAGACTACAGCAATGTGATTTACTTAGGGGCCCCTGAAGACACTCTTGGCAAACTTCAACGAACACAAAACGCGGCAGCCAGGATGTTGATGGGCCTTTCTTCTCGAGCCTCTGCCAGACCAGCGCTTAAAGCCCTCCACTGGCTTCCTGTGCGAGAGAGGATCGATTTTAAGGCTATGTGTATCGCGCATAAGCTTCTGAATGGGCAAGGCCCTCCGATTTTAGCGGGTCCGGTCACCCCGTACAAAGCCTCGAGATCTCTGCGCTCGGATAGTGAGCGACTGGCAACCGTCCCCAAGTTTAGGAAGGTACGCACGGGAGGCTGTCGCTTTTCTGTGAGGGCAGCCGCACGCTGGAATTCGCTTCCCCGTGGCCTGCAGCTGGAATCTTGCAATTTGCGCTTTCGCAAGCAGCTTAAAACCTTTCTTTTTCCTAAATAGGTCCTTTTGGCTTCCTTCTGCTCATTTCTGACTTTTGACTTTATAGCGCGGGGATGCCTCCGGGTCACCAGGCGCTCTATAAATCTCTAAAAAAAAAAAAAAAAGTGTCCCGGGGCTAAAACACAGCCAAATATCAGTAACACAAACACAACCAAAGACTGCCAGCAACTCAGAGCTGAAAGATCCAAGTTTTAAGCCCTTTCGTAAATGAGAGAAGGTCAGGACTCTGTCTGATCGTGAGAAGAAGACTGTTCCACAGCCGAGAAGCGGCTACGTGAAAGGATCTACCCCCTATACGGGCCCAGAACACCCTAGGAGTAGCGATCAAAAGTTGCGATGAGGATCTCATGGAGCGCTGAGGAAGGTAAGGCTGAAATCTTTCCCTGAGATGAGGAGCCCCAATCTTATGAAAAGCTTTAAAAACCAAAACCAAAGCTTTAAACTGAATTCTCTTTCGGACCGGAAGCCACTGAAGGGAAAACAACAGCTGGGAGGACAGCATTCTGTGGCCCAGCAGGAAAATGGCCCTGGCTGCTGACTTCTGAATTACCTGTAGTCGGCTCAAAAGATATTCAGGCAGGCCGAGGTATAAGGAAGTAACATAGTCCATCTGGACATTATCAGCGCCTGAACCAATCAATCAATCAATCATGACATTTTTATAGCGCTCTACTCACCCGGAAGGGTCTCAAGGCGCTGGGGGAGAGGGGTCTGTTACTGCTCAAAAAGCCAGGTCTTGAGTTGCTTCCTGAAGGAGAGATGGTCCTGGGTTAGCCGAAGGTGGGTGGGGAGGGAGTTCCATGTCTTGGCTGCCAGGTAGGAGAAGGATCTTCCTCTGGCGGTGGCTCAGCGGATGCGTGGAATGGTGGCGAGGGCGAGGCTGGTCGATCGTAGCTGGCGGGTGGGCATGTAGAAGGTCAGGCGGTTGCTGAGGTACTTGGGGCCCAGGTCGTGGAGGGCCTTGTGTGTGTGGGTGAGGAGTCTGAACGTGATCCTCTTGCTGACGGGGAGCCAGTGCAGGTCGCTCAGGTGGCCGGAGATGTGGCTGCGTCGGGGCATGTCCAGGACGAGTCATGCGGAGGAGTTCTGGATGGGTTGGAGTCTTTTCTGAAGTTTGGCTGGGGTTCCGACGTAGAGGGTGTTTCCGTAGTCCAGTTGGCTGGTGACGAGTGCCTGGGTGACCGTCTTCCTGGTTTCGGTGGGGATCCATCGGCAGAACTTTCGGAGCATGCGCAGGGTGCTGAAGCACGATGATGAGACGGCGTTGACTTGTCTGGTCATCGAGAGGGAGGAGTCCAGGATGAAGCCCAGGTTACGGGCGTGGTCCGTTGGCTTGGGCGTGGTGCCCAGGGCAGGGGACCAACAGGAGTCGTCCCAGGTGGAGGTCGATGACCCCAGGATGAGGACTTCCGTCTTGTCTGAGTTCGGTTTCAGGTGGTTGTTCTTCATCCACTCGGCGACGTCTTTTATCCCTTCGTGTAGGCTGCTTCTGGCGGCAGCGGGGTCGTTGGTGAGGGAGAGGATCAGCTGGGTGTTGTCGGCGTAGGAGATGATGTTGAGGTTGTGTTGGCGTGCGATGGCTGCGAGGGGGCTCATGTAGACGTTGAAGAGGGTGGGGCTGAGCGATGATCCCTGTGGTACGCCGCAGATTACTTCGGTGGCCTCGGATCTGAACGGGGGGAGGCGGACTCTCTGGGTTCTTCCAGCGAGGAACGAGATGACCCACTCCAGTGCCTTCTCTTGGATTCCGATGTTGCTGAGGCGCTGCACTAGGGTGCGGTGGCAGACAGTGTCGAACGCTGCGGAGAGGTCCAGGATGATGAGTGCCGCTGTCTCCCCGTTGTCCAGCAGGGATCTGATGTCGTCAGTGGCTGTGATGAGGGAGGTCTCGGGGCTGTGGTTGGCTCGGAAACCGGACTGCGAGTGGTCGAGGGATCCGTCCGTCTCGAGGAAGGCGGCAAGCTGTCTGTTAACGGTCTTCTCGATGACTTTGGCAGGAAAAGGGAGGAGCGAGATAGGGCGGAAGTTCTTGAGGTCGGTGGGGTCCGCTGTTGGTTTGTCCAGGAGGGCGCTGAGCTCGGCGTGCTTCCAGCTCTCCAGGAAGGTGGCAGTGTTGAAGGAAGCGTTGATGATGTCCCGGAGTTGGGGTGCGATGATGGAGTCGGCCTTGTTGAAGACGTGGTGGGGGCAGGGGTCAGTTGGTGATCCGGAGTGGATGGTGTTCATCGTGCGGGTGGTGACTTCAGTGCTGACCGGGGTCCAGGCGCAGAGGGTGGTGGTGGGGGGCGTTGGTTCGGTGGATGGGTGCGTGGTTGGTGCGCCAAAGCTGTTGTGTATTTCGGCGATCTTGCGGTGAAAGAATGAGGCGAGTGAGTCGCAGAGGTCTTGCGAGGGAGTGATGTCGTTGTTTCCGGCGCTGGGGTTTGAGAGCTCTTTGACGGTGCTGAAAAGTTCCTTGCTGTTGTGGGCGTTGTTGGTCAGTTGTTCTTTGAATGTTGTCTTCTTTGTGGTGCGGATCAGCTGGTGGTGTTTGCGGGTGGCATGCTTGAGGGCAGTCATGTTGTCTGTGGTCTGGTCGTTGCGCCAGGCTTTCTCGAGGGTGCAGCAGTTCTTCTTGGAGTTCTTAAGTTCGTCAGTGAACCAAGAGGCTTTCTTGCTGCCGTGTCTACTGGGAGGGGTCTTCAGTGGTGCGAGGTCGTCTGCGCAGTTGGTGATCCACTATGTGAGGTTGCTGGCTGCTTTTTGGGGTCCGTTGTGCTGGCGGGAGGGTTCTGGCTGTGGGAGGTGGTGAGCTGGTCGGCGGTGATCTTGTTCCAGCTTCTGCGAGGAACCTGTTGCGGGTGGTGGTGGGTCGTGGTTCTTCTGAAGTTGAAGTGGACGCAGCTATGGTCAGTCCAATGAAGTCCGGTGGAGTGGCTGAAGGAGATGTACTTGCTGGAGGAGAAGACTGGGTCAAGCGTGTTGCCGGCGTAGTGGGTGGGGGTGATCACCAGTTGCTTGAGTCCGAGGTTGGCGAGGTTGTCCAGCAGGGTGGTGGTGTTGCTGTCCTTGTTGTTCTCCAGGTGTCTTCCTGTAAGGGATGGAAAGCAATGGGAGAAAAATTCGCAACATTTTCAAAAGCCCGAAACATACCCAGGCTACTGAGTGTACTTGAGCCTTCATAGAAAGGGTGGAATCCAACTTGACTCACAGATGTTTCACTGTAGAGACAGCCGATACAGGAGGGGACATATCCTGAGGCCACCATTTTTGCCAGATATCCGGTGGCCGAGGTCCAAAGAAAATAATCTAAGACTTCTCGGGGTTGCTTTTTAAATATTTGCGACCTAACCAAGAGAAGACTTTAGAAAGACAAGTGTTATTTAAGTTGCTGTCAAACTCAGCTCCCTTCTCACAAGTGAACAACAGCTGAGTGTCATCAGAGTAAGACACTATCTTAGCACCCAGACTCTCAGCAAGAGGGGCCAAAGGGGCCATGTACAAATTAAAAAGCATCGGGGTGAAAATAGAGCCCTGTGGCACTCCCACATTGAGAGGGGGAACTACTGCCAAGAAGGGGGGAGCCCAGATGGTTTGAGAACGGTTAGACAGAAAAGAAGTAAACCAACTCAACACTGTGCCACCAATGCCACTATCTCTGAGTCTTTCCAATAGTCTGGTATGGGGCACAGTGTCGAAAGCCGCAGATAGGTCCAGCAGCACCAGGACGGCGCTGCCTCCTTTATCCAATGCGGCTTTGATAGTTTCTAAAACTTCCAGTAAAGCCGTCTCGGTGCTAAAGTTGGCTCGAAAGCCCGATTGGCTAGAGTGCAACAAGTCATTGGTCTCCACAAAATTTGTGAGGACCTTATTGACAAATTTTTCTAAAACCTTCAAGAAAAAAGGCAGAAGCGAGATAGGTCTGTAATCACATGCTACCTCAGGAACAGCTGTAGGTTTCTTCAATAAAGGAAGAAAGTTTGCATGCTTCCATCTGTGTGGCATCAGCCCCTCCCGTAGAGCCGTATTCAGAATGGTATTCACACATGGATTAATCACATCTGCTAATGAAGATAGGACATTTGCTGGTCAAAGGTCCGTGGGCGAGCCCGACTTCAGAGCTTTCATAAATATCAGAGATTGCTCTAAGGTAATCTCAGGGAATTCCCATAGGGAAGCCCTGGTGCAGGAATTGGCATCTAAATGAGGGACCTCAACACCCTCCCGCTCCAATGGTTGAATTTCAAAAGAATCCTGAATCAATTTAATTTTCTCATAGAAAAAGATAGCCACTCGATTCGTCCAGTCGCTTATGGGGACAAACGGTCGACTTATAGAGGCAGGGGAGGTGAAACTTTTTACAACGTTAAAAAGAGTTTTACTCTTATTAGATGCCATATCTAATTTTGTAGAGAGAAAAAGCTTCTTTGCCTCACGTATGCTCTTATGATAATTATTCAAAGCCTATTTGTAGATCAGTTTATCGGAAGAATTATTTTGCACTTGTTTCACCTTTATATAGAGTTGTAACACCTGTTGTACAGCTTGGGTGTTTTTCCAGGATTGGGCATGGTAAGATTGTCGTGAGGTTATATTAGTTAACCAGAGCTATTTGTGAAAGTTCATCACACAAGACACCCAGCCAAGATGGAGTTCCTATTGACAGAGATTCTTTTGTTACTGTGCAGTTCATATGTTGCAATCATAATCTAGCACAGTGAGCTATGAACTGCCATCAATGAGCTGCATGCAAGCTGCATGGTACAGGTTAGACAGGTATTGTTTTTCCCAGTCTTTCATTAAATTGAAGTTGCTAAAAAATATTTGTTTGGGTAGAAATTAATGATTGTTATTAAAGTAAACCTAACCACTGTTATGTTCTTAATCCTGAGTATGTGCTTCTTCAGGCCAAGTACTCTTGAAAAGGGCATGCTAGTATGGGCATGTGAATCCTACACCTTGCAGGCCCTTTTACCTTGTGTAACATTTTCTACTCTG